>NC_069504.1:950985218-951328968 GCF_027579735.1 Bombina bombina
AGGTTCAAATGCTAATTTCTTAGACCTTGAAGGCCACCTCTAATCTGAATGCATTTTGACCACCAGAGGATGCTAGTTCATGTGTTTCATATAGATAACATTGAGCTCATGCATGTGAATTTACCGAGGAGTGAGCTCTGATTGGCTAAAATGCAAGTCTGTTTAAAGAACTGAAATAAGGGGGTAGTCTGCAGAAGCTTAGATACAAGGTAATTACAGAGGTAACCCATGTATTATTACAACTGTGTTGATTATGCAAAACTGGAGAATGGTTAATTAAGGGATTATCTATCTTTTAAAACAACAATTCTGGTGAAACAATTCTTCCCTTTAAATGTAGATTATGTAGATGTCCATGTATACAGGAAAAATATACACTGCTCCAGTTAAGCTTCTAAATTATACCATATTAAACTGCATCTTTGTTTATGGATTAAGATATGACTATTTAAATCTAAAAAAGATAAGAATAAATGGTATTTGTATTTCCAAGTGGGCATACACAAAAAAAGGGCTTACCTTGGGCATTCCAAGTTTGCCAGAGTGTTCTCAAGGAGTCATCTGGCATCTGAAAACATATACAAAGGAGTAGGGGCACTCCAACTGCACATTAACCAGATATTTAAATGAAAACACACCCTCAAAGTGTAAAGCACTTTTGGTTCCAGTCTTGGTAAATTAGCAGCCTCCCAGTAAGCTGTCATTTTGGTATTACTGGCCTCTTATTTGCAACAAATTCAAACACAAAGATACACATTCTAATGATTTGTTAAATTATTTACAAACATAGTGGTAGATTTATCATACCCCGGGCGGTCATGATTTGCTATAGCTAATCATGTCCATCTTGCATCGCTAAATGCCAACCGCATACGCTGTCTGCATTTAACATTGTACAAGCATTTCTGGTGAAATGCTTGTGCAATTCCACCTCCTGCACATTCGTGGCCACTAGCAGGGGTTGTCAATCATCCCGATCGTCAATCATGGTGGACGAGTTAAGGAGCAGCGGTCTTAAGACAGCTGCTTCTTAATTCCTATTTTCGGCATGCTGGAAGGCTCGGGTGGAATATGCAGCATCCGCTGCATAATAAATGTACCCCATAGAATTGAAATACACTCAAAGTACATTTAAACAGTGCTAATCGTGCAGTATGGAAATGTTGGCAGTCTGTAAGCTATCTGTCCTTTCTTGTGATCACGTTTCCTTCTGCAGGTAAGGGACTTCCAAAAATGGAGGATAAAAAAATATATTCAAAGTGAGTTGGTATTAAAATATTCCTTCCACTGAGTCTGTTATTAAAATAATAAAAAGATAATTCATAGCTACACATTTCTCAACATAAAAGTTGTTTGATAAGTCTGATCCCATAGGAGCCTATGGAAGTGCACTCTCGTTAGTGCATTAACTTGTAATACCAGCGCACATTATCGTGCACTGGCAATACAAAGTGGAGAACTAATATCGCTTGCTAGCAATCGATATTTAGTGATCCACTTTTATTCTGGCCATCACCATTTTAAAAAAACCACATTGAAATGAGTGCAATATTGATTGCAAATGTAAAACAACCCCATCAGTTAAATTCCCTTAAAATGGTAGCTCCCATTGAAATTACAAAGCCTCACAGCCAATCAGATGTTTGAACCTCAAATTCATTTCCCACCGAAACGAAGCAGTTAATGAAAGTACTAACTGCTCATCACTCAATTTCACTCAAGCCCCATGAGCAGGTTTGCAAAGCTTTGGGCAAATCTGGTACCCATGGCCCTTCCCCTGGTCTGTAGGTAAAAAGTATCTTGGTAGAGGAAATAGTTGTGTTTTAGGATATAATTAATATAGTCCAGGGTAAAAGTAATGTGTTTTTTAGGTATGTAGACATCTTCAGAACGAAATAGCTTTACTGCTTCTAACCCCAATTCATGATAAATATTTGAACACAGGGAAGTCACATTACAGCCCACCCAAATATATTCCAGATTGTTGTTTTTAATTATATATAGTTTCTCTAAAAGATCAGTGGAGTCTCATATATATGACCACATTTGGATAAGTAGCTTTTGAGGCTAGAAACCCCTGCAATGAAAAGTGTACCAGGGGTATCTGTTATGTTTTGTGTATCTTTGGCAGATGGTCATAATGTGTAATATATAGGAAGCAAAAATTGGCCTTCTTTTTTATTTATAATATCCATGTAACAATGCTTGGTCAATCAACTTAATTAATTCCTTGATGTAACTGATGATTGGATTGCATAACTATTTAATATATTATAATGACTCATCATTAAGGATTCTATCAGCCTCTTTTAGATAATCTGACAAAATTTCAGCACCATTCCTCTGTATTTGTCTGCCTGTCTTATCACCAAATTAGCATCAAATTCCTTACATCTCTGATTTCAAATCTCTTCAGATTAGATTTAGAAGGGTTATCTGCTGTTAGATTTTTAAAATCACTTATAAACAAATATTTAAAAACATTAATGAAAGTATCTTTATTACTTTAAAGTTTATAAAAATACACATGCACTTTAGATAGTCCAAAATAATTAATAAAATGGTCAATCTATAGTGAGTCCCTATACATAATTACAGAGTCTGTTGCTGCTGTGTGGAGTCGAGTGAGCTCTGTGGCTTTCACTAAAAACAGTTTGTTTGTTTTATCAAAGATAACAGAACAACTAAAGTGCATATTTATTCTAAAAACATAAGTGCAACAATGAAATGACTTGCAAGATAAGTCTTGTCATAATGAGTGTATAAATATTATCCGTATGGGGAAAGATCAACATTCCAAAGACGTTCCAACCAGTGAGAAGCTGATAAGCTCGACATCCAGGTAGGTAAACCACCAGTGAGTCATCAATGGATGCCCATATAGATCAAACCTCCTTTCCTTAACACCTTTCCTCTGCCAGTACAGCGCCCCTTTCTCCTTCTGATGAAGTATGCCCTTACTGGCAGAGGAACAACATTAAGGAAAGTAGGTTTGATCCATTTGGGCATCTATTGATGACTGCTCGTTGGTGGTTTCCTTAAATGTTGAACAAAGCGGTTTCTCACCGGACCGCAGATCTTTCTCCACATTGATTATATTCATACACGCATTATGATAAGACTTATCTTGTAAGTAATTTAATTGTTGCACTTATATTTCTAGAATAAATCTGCATTTGAGTGTTATTCACTGGGATCTATGTGCTTACTTTATCGTTATGACTGACTGGATTGAACATGGATGGTGCTGTACGTTTTGTGTAAATACAGTTATCAAATAGGTGACCAGTCAAATTTTCAGACCCAGTTCATAAAATATAGCTTAAGGGGCACCTCTAGCCTTGTTGGATTAATGTGTTTTTGAGGAGTAGTTGGGATTTTTCACCTAAGCTCAGCATGCAGAATTTCAAAAAAGGTACAATTACCCGTGTGAAGTACTTACAAAGTTGTGTCATTTGTATTTTCCTGTACTTTTTTCAAGTTTTTTTGTGTTTGTTATGGGTTGTATGCTAAAGGAGGTTAACGGTTGTGATATAGAAGCAACAAAATATGAGTTGCGAAAGAGAGGTTGCATCTCCAAAGAAAAAATATCTTTAACCCAAATTAAATAACTATCACCTAGATTACGAGCTTTGCGCTAAACAGGGTACGAAACGAAAGCAACAAAAGTAACGTTATTTCACCCTCCATAGCGATGCCAATACGAGTTTCTGAAAAGCCTCCTTGTGAGTGCGATATGGTGGCGTTAAGCTCCATACCGCACAAAAGCCAAGGGCTGTTTTGACGTGCTCGTGCACAGTTTCCCCCATAGATATCAATGGGGAGAGAGTGTTAGAAAACACCTGAAGCGTGGAATGAAAAATTTCTGTAACGCAACCCTATTGATGTCTATAGGGGGAAAAAAGTTACGTTTAAACATAACACCCTAACATAAACCCCAAGTCTAAACACCCCTAATCTGCTGTTCCCATCAACATCGCAGACACTAATAAAAGTTATTAACCCCTATTCCGCCGCTCCCCGACATCGCCACCACTATAATCAAGTTATTAACCCCTAAACCTCCGGCCTCCCACATATCCGCCACTAAATGAACCTATTAACCCCTAAACCGCCAGCCCCCCACATCGCAAAACACTAAATTAAACTATTAACCCCTAAACCTAACACCCCCCATAACTTTAAATTAAAAATACAATATAACTCTATTTAAATAAATATAAACTTACCTAAAAAACACTTTTTTTTAAGTTGTAATTTAGATTTTTTTATCGTAGTGTAAGGTTTTTTTAATTTGTAATTTAGATATTTTAATTGGTAGTATTTTTTTATTAGAATAGTTATGTTAGGTTAATTCATAGTTAAATGTAAGGTTTATATTTATTTCACAGGTAAGTTTTTATTTATTTAAAGGGACACTAAACCCAAAAGTTTTCTTTCATGATTCAGATAGAGCATGCAATTTTAAGCAACTTTCTAATTTACTCCTAGTATCAATTTTTCTTCGTTCTCTTGCTATCTTTATTTAAAAAGCAGGAATGTAATGCATAGGAGCCGGCCCATTTTTGGTTGAGAACCTGGGTTATGCTTGCTTATTGGTGGGTAAATGTAAGCCTTCAATAAGCAAGCGCTATCCATGGTGCTGAACCTTAAATGGGCTAGCTGCTAATATTTACATTCCCGCTTTTAAAATAAAGATAGCAAGAGAACGAAGAAAAATTTATAATTGGAGTAAATTAGAAAGTTTCTTAACATTTCATGCTCTATCTGAATCATGAAAGAAATTTTTTTGGGTTCAGTGTCCCTTTAAATAGAGTTATATTTTATTTTTTTTAGTTAGGGGGGTGTTAGGTTTAGGGGTAAATAGTTTAATTTAGAGTTTTTCAATGTGGGGGGCTGGCGATTTAGGCGTTAATTGGTTTATTTAGTGGCGGAGATGTGGGAGGCCAGAAGTTTAGGGGTTAATAACTTTATTATAGTGGCGGCGATGTCGGAGTGCGGGGAATAGGAGTTAATTTATTTAAATAGTGTTAGCGATGTGGGTGGGTGGCAGATTAGGGGTTAATAACTTTATTGAATAGTTGCGATGTGGGTGGGCAGCAGATTAGGGGTTAATAAGTTTAATATAGTGTTTGAGATGCGGGAGGGCGGCGGTTTAGGGGTTAATAGGTAAGTCTGATCCCATAGGAGCCTATGGAAGTGCACTCTTGTTAGTGCATTAACTTGTAATACCAGCGCACATTATCGTGCACTGGCAATACAAAGTGGAGAACTAATATCGCTTGCTAGCAATCGATATTTAGTGATCCACTTTTATTCTGGCCATCACCATTTTAAAAAAACTACATTGAAATGAGTGCAATATTGATTGCAAATGTAAAACAACCCCATCAGTTAAATTCCCTTAAAATGGTAGCTCCCATTGAAATTACAAAGCCTCACAGCCAATCAGATGTTTGAACCTCAAATTCATTTCCCACCGAAACGAAGCAGTTAATGAAAGTACTAACTGCTCATCACTCAATTTCACTCAAGCCCCATGAGCAGGTTTGCAAAGCTTTGGGCAAATCTGGTACCCATGGCCCTACCCCTGGTCTGTAGGTAAAAAGTATCTTGGTAGAGGAAATAGTTGTGTTTTAGGATATAATTAATATAGTCCAGGGTAAAAGTAATGTGTTTTTTAGGTATGTAGACATCTTCAGAACGAAATAGCTTTACTGCTTCTAACCCCAATTCATGATAAATATTTGAACACAGGGAAGTCACATTACAGCCCACCCAAATATATTCCAGATTGTTGTTTTTAATTATATATAGTTTCTCTAAAAGATCAGTGGAGTCTCATATATATGACCACATTTGGATAAGTAGCTTTTGAGGCTAGAAACCCCTGCAATGAAAAGTGTACCAGGGGTATCTGTTATGTTTTGTGTATCTTTGGCAGATGGTCATAATGTGTAATATATAGGAAGCAAAAATTGGCCTTCTTTTTTATTTATAATATCCATGTAACAATGCTTGGTCAATCAACTTAATTAATTCCTTGATGTAACTGATGATTGGATTGCATAACTATTTAATATATTATAATGACTCATCATTAAGGATTCTATCAGCCTCTTTTAGATAATCTGACAAAATTTCAGCACCATTCCTCTGTATTTGTCTGCCTGTCTTATCACCAAATTAGCATCAAATTCCTTACATCTCTGATTTCAAATCTCTTCAGATTAGATTTAGAAGGGTTATCTGCTGTTAGATTTTTAAAATCACTTATAAACAAATATTTAAAAACATTAATGAAAGTATCTTTATTACTTTAAAGTTTATAAAAATACACATGCACTTTAGATAGTCCAAAATAATTAATAAAATGGTCAATCTATAGTGAGTCCCTATACATAATTACAGAGTCTGTTGCTGCTGTGTGGAGTCGAGTGAGCTCTGTGGCTTTCACTAAAAACAGTTTGTTTGTTTTATCAAAGATAACAGCACAACTAAAGTGCAGATTTATTCTAAAAACATAAGTGCAACAATGAAATGACTTGCAAGATAAGTCTTGTCATAATGAGTGTATAAATATTATCCGTATGGGGAAAGATCAACATTCCAAAGACGTTCCAACCAGTGAGAAGCGGATAAGCTCGACATCCAGGTAGGTAAACCACCAGTGAGTCATCAATGGATGCCCATATAGATCAAACCTCCTTTCCTTAACACCTTTCCTCTGCCAGTACAGTGCCCCTTTCTCCTTCTGATGAAGTATGCCCTTACTGGCAGAGGAACAACATTAAGGAAAGTAGGTTTGATCCATTTGGGCATCTATTGATGACTGCTCGTTGGTGGTTTCCTTAAATGTTGAACAAAGCGGTTTCTCACCGGTTGGAATGTCCTCGGACCGCGGATCTTTCTCCACATTGATTATATTCATACACGCATTATGATAAGACTTATCTTGTAAGTAATTTAATTGTTGCACTTATATTTCTAGAATAAATCTGCATTTGAGTGTTATTCACTGGGATCTATGTGCTTATTTTATCGTTATGACTGACTGGATTGAACATGGATGGTGCTGTACGTTTTGTGTAAATACAGTTATCAAATAGGTGACCAGTCAAATTTTCAGACCCAGTTCGTAAAATATAGCTTAAGGGGCACCTCTAGCCTTGTTGGATTAATGTGTTTTTGAGGAGTAGTTGGGATTTTTCACCTAAGCTCAGCATGCAGAATTTCAAAAAAGGTACAATTACCCGTGTGAAGTACTTACAAAGTTGTGTCATTTGTATTTTCCTGTACTTTTTTCAAGTTTTTTTGTGTTTGTTATGGGTTGTATGCTAAAGGAGGTTAACGGTTGTGATATAGAAGCAACAAAATATGAGTTGCGAAAGAGAGGTTGCATCTCCAAAGAAAAAATATCTTTAACCTAAATTAAATAACTATCACCTAGATTACAAGCTTTGCGCTAAACAGGGTACGAAACGAAAGCAACAAAAGTAACGTTATTTCACCCTCCATAGCGATGCCAATACGAGTTTCTGAAAAGCCTCCTTGTGAGTGCGATATGGTGGCGTTAAGCTCCATACCGCACAAAAGCCAAGGGCTGTTTTGACGTGCTCGTGCACAGTTTCCCCCATAGATATCAATGGGGAGAGAGTGTTAGAAAACACCTGAAGCGTGGAATGAAAAATTTCTGTAACGCAACCCTATTGATGTCTATAGGGGGGGAAAAGTTACGTTTAAACATAACACCCTAACATAAACCCCAAGTCTAAATACCCCTAATCTGCTGTTCCCATCAACATCGCAGACACTAATAAAAGTTATTAACCCCTATTCCGCCGCTCCCCGACATCGCCACCACTATAATCAAGTTATTAACCCCTAAACCTCCGGCCTCCCACATATCCGCCACTAAATGAACCTATTAACCCCTAAACTGCCAGCCCCCCACATCGCAAAACACTAAATTAAACTATTAACCCCTAAACCTAACACCCCCCATAACTTTAAATTAAAAATACAATATAACTCTATTTAAATAAATATAAACTTACCTAAAAAACACTTTTATTTTAAGTTGTAATTTAGATTTTTTTATCGTAGTGTAAGGTTTTTTTAATTTGTAATTTAGATATTTTAATTGGTAGTATTTTTTTATTAGAATAGTTAGGTTAATTTATAGTTAAATGTAAGGTTTATATTTATTTCACAGGTAAGTTTTTATTTATTTAAAGGGACACTAAACCCAAAAGTTTTCTTTCATGATTCAGATAGAGCATGCAATTTTAAGCAACTTTCTAATTTACTCCTAGTATCAATTTTTCTTCATTCTCTTGCTATCTTTATTTAAAAAGCAGGAATGTAATGCATAGGAGCCGGCCCATTTTTGGTTGAGAACCTGGGTTATGCTTGCTTATTGGTGGGTAAATGTAAGCCTCCAATAAGCAAGCGCTATCCATGGTGCTGAACCTTAAATGGGCTAGCTGCTAATATTTACATTCCCGCTTTTAAAATAAAGATAGCAAGAGAACGAAGAAAAATTTATAATTGGAGTAAATTAGAAAGTTGCTTAACATTTCATGCTCTATCTGAATCATGAAAGAAATTTTTTTGGGTTCAGTGTCCCTTTAACCCCTTAACGACCGACGACGTATGCCATACGTCCTCAAAAAAAAAGCACTTAACGACCGAGGACGTATGGCATACGTCGTCGGTTTAACAGAGCACTGGAAGAGATCGAAATCGCTTCCAGCTGCTCTAACAGTATTGCAGGCTTGCCTTGAGGTCTAGGCATCCTGCAATACTGTTCCCGAGTGCCGGGACCGGATTGATCACTCCCCCACGAGTGATCACTTCCGGTTTCGCTCCACGTGGAGCCCGGCAGTGTTTCAGAGCATCGGAAGCGATCGGACACGCTTCCGATGCTCTGCTTGTTTGCTAAGTGCCTCGGTGGGTCGAGGCACTTAGTTAGTTATAAAATAAAAGTAATAATTAAAAAAAAAAAAAACGTATATTAAAAAAAAAGCCCTAAATAGCCCCCCCCCCTCCCCCTTCACTAGGCATCCAAGATGGCGATGCCCAGTGCATCATGGGGCCTCTGGGGGTGTCCCTAGCCTGCCTCATCATAGGGGCAAGCTAGGGTCACCCAATCTGAGCCTCCCACCCTAAAAAAAAAAATAATAATAAAATACCCCATTTGTCTGATCATGTCAATATTTGTAAATATTGACTTTGATCAGTGTGGATCTCCCTCCCTCTCCTCACTTGCCATTTTGTTGGAGAGAGAGAGAGACCTGTATTTAGCAGAGAGAGAGATTTATTTCTTTTATTTGTAAAAAAATATAGAACCAAAGGCTCTTTTCAGAGCCATTAACCCCTAGCTTGCCAGTGATCACTATATATCACTGGCAGTAACATAGGTGCACTTTTTTTTTTGCTGCATTTTGCTGTCTGTGCATTTTTTTAGGGGTTAATTTTGTTGTTCTAATTTTTTAAAAACCCAAAGGCTCTTTTCAGAAACATTTAGTTAATTTAATTTAATTTTCAGAGCCATTAACCCCTAGCTTGCCAGTGATCACTATATATCACTGGCAGTAGCATAGGTGCACTTTTTTTTTGCTGCATTTTGCTGTCTGTGCATTTTTTTAGGGGTTAATTTTGTTGTTGTAATTTTTTAAAAACCCAAAGGCTCTTTTCAGAAACATTTAGTTAATTTAATTTAATTTTCAGAGCCATTAACCCCTAGCTTGCCAGTGATCGCTATAAATCACTGGCAGTTGCATAGCTGTAATTGTTTGCTGTCTGTGCATTTTTTTAGGGGTTAATTTTGTTGTTGTAATTTTTTAAAAACCCAAAGGCTCTTTTCAGAAACATTTAGTTAATTTAATTTAATTTTCAGAGCCATTAACCCCTAGCTTGCCAGTGATCACTATAAATCACTGGCAGTAGCATAGCTGTACTTTTTTGCTAGTTAATTTAGTTAATTAATTTAGTTAATTTAATTTAATTTTCAGAGCCATTAACCCCTAGCTTGCCAGTGATCGCTATAAATCACTGGCATTTGCATAGCTGTAATTGTTTGCTGTCTGTGCATTTTTTTAGGGGTTAATTTTGTTGTTGTAATTTTTTAAAAACCCAAAGGCTCTTTTCAGAAACATTTAGTTAATTTAATTTAATTTTCAGAGCCATTAACCCCTAGCTTGCCAGTGATCACTATAAATCACTGGCAGTAGCATAGCTGTACTTTTTTGCTAGTTAATTTAGTTAATTAATTAATTTAGTTAATTTAATTTAATTTTCAGAGCCATTAACCCCTAGCTTGCCAGTGATCGCTATAAATCACTGGCAGTTGCATAGCTGTACTTTTTTGCTGTCTGTGCATTTTTTTTAGGGGTTAATTTTGTTGTTGTAATTTTTTAAAAACCCAAAGGCTCTTTTCAGAAACATTTAGTTAATTTAATTTAATTTTCAGAGCCATTAACCCCTAGCTTGCCAGTGATCGCTATAAATCACTGGCAGTAGCATAGCTGTACTTTTTTGCTAGTTAATTTAGTTAATTAATTTAGTTAATTTAATTTAATTTTCAGAGCCATTAACCCCTAGCTTGCCAGTGATCGCTATAAATCACTGGCAGTTGCATAACTGTACTTTTTTGCTGTCTGTGCATTATTTTAGGGGTTAATTTTGTTGTTGTAATTTTTTCAAAACCCAAAGGCTCTTTTCAGAAACATTTAGTTCATTTAATTTAATTTTCAGAGCCATTAACCCCTAGCTTGCCAGTGATCGCTATAAATCACTGGCAGTAGCATAGCTGTACTTTTTTGCTAGTTAATTTAGTTAATTAATTTAGTTAATTTAATTTTTTTTAGTACAAAAATGTCACAGAAAAGATATAGTGCTGAGGAGGCGTATGCCATCCTTGCGTCAGAGTCAGATGCCTCTATTTCTGACTCAGACCCCAATTTTGACCCTGCCATGTGCTCAGATACATCACTAGATGCAGTCTCAACTGATAGTGATGTATCTGTGGCTGCTAGCCCCCCTGCCAGCCCCCCTGCTACCCCCCCTGCCAGCCCCCCTGCTAGCCCCCCTGCCAGAAGGAGGCGTGTTGCTGCCATTGCTGCTGAAGAGTGGGTAACGCCTCATCTCCAGAGGCCAGATATCCCACCCTTCACAGCAAATGCTGGCATAAATATAGATGTGGCAGGTTTTAGCCCCCAGCAGTTTCTGGAAGTGTTTCTGGGCGATGATATATTGGGGAACATTGTCGCCCAAACTAATTTATATGCCCATCAGTTCCGTGCTGCAAAGCCTGGAACATATTTGGCAAAGCAGCAATGGGCCCCCATCAATTTGCCAGAATTCAAAAAATTCTGGGCATTGACTATGCTGATGGGCATCATAAAGAAACCCTCCATTCGCTCCTACTGGAGTACTAGCCCCATCTGCTCTACCCCCATTTTCTCCCAGACTATGTCGAGGAAGAGGTATGAAATGATTCTGCATTTCATGCACTTCAGCGACAACAGCCTGTGCCCCCCTAGGGAGCATCCCCAATTTGACAGGCTGTATAAAATCCGCCCCCTGATAACCCACTTTTCTGCCAGGTTTGCAGAGGCTTATACACCTGGAAGGAATATATGCGTTGATGAATCCCTAATGAAGTATAAGGGAAGGCTGGGATTCAAGCAGTATATTCCTTCCAAACGCTCCAGATATGGGGTAAAGGTGTATAAGCTCTGTGACAGCGAGACTGGGTATACTCAGGCCTTCCAGGTGTATGAGGGAAAGGATAGCCACCTTGACCCTCCAGGTTACCCAGAACATATGGGAACCACTGGCAAGATTGTCTGGGACCTGATATTACCCCTAATGAACAAAGGGTATCACTTGTACTTAGACAATTTTTATACAAGTGTCATTTTGTTCAAGCTACTGTATTGCTTTGATACAGTAGCTTGCGGTACAATTAAAAAGAACCGCGCAGGTTTCCCAGGACAGCTTGTACGCACCCGGCTACGAAGGGGGGAGACCTCAGCTCTGCGCCAAGAGGAGCTGTTGGAACTGAAGTACAGAGACAAGAAGGATGTATACCTTCTTACCACCATCCACACAGAGAGGACGGTGGCGGTTTCTGTACATGGCAGAGCTGAGATCATAAGGAAGCCAGTGTGCATCAAGTCTTATAACCGGCATATGGGTGGGGTTGATCTGGCTGATCAGCTGCTGCAGCCCTACCTAATTATGCGGAAGACAAGGGCCTGGTACAAAAAGGTTGCAATTTACCTAATGCAGATTGCAACCCACAACGCTTTTTTGTTGTTCAAAAAAGCAAACCCCAGAGTTAAAAAGACTTTTTTACAGTTTCAGCTCCAGATTATTACGGGGATTTTGTACCATGATGCACCTGCTCCCCGGGCGGTGATGGGAGAGAGCAGAGTTGGGGCTACCCATTTTATTTTTAAAATCCCCCCTACTGCCACAAAGCAGAAACCACAAAAAAATGCAGAGTCTGTACCAAGAGGGGGAAGAGAAGGGACACCATATATTACTGTCCTGATTGCCCTGGACAGCCTGCACTCTGCATTGGGGACTGCTTCAAGCGGTACCATACAATGGTCAATTTTAAAAAAAATAAATACATTTGCTGTTACATATATATATTTTTTTTTTGGTTATGTTTACAGTTAGATGTTTTTTTGTTTTTTTTACTTTTACTGTGCCAGATTTTTACATTTCACTACTCTATTTTTTTCTAAAATTGGGCCTGTTTTTTTTTAACCAAAACCCCTGTCAAACCTATGCATGGGGGACATAGGTGTTCTCAGGGTGCCTTGCAGAAAACAACCTGAAGTATGTTTTTGTAATAACTTACAACAGTCTCTCCTAAATTATAGTCAAAAAGCAATGTGTCTGTAAAAATGAAAATTGAAAAATTACCACCATACACTTTCTCCAATTTTTTGGGCTAAAACGGTTGCTTCAAAGGCATCAAAGCACACCATATACAATACCTTGGGGTGTCAACATTTAAAAAATATACACTTTGAATGCAATAAATAAAAGTGGGGTATGCGATAGGCCCCAAACTAAAGATAGGCCTATCAGAAGAAATACTCTCATTTTTAATAACTAAAATCACAAGTCATAAAATTGTAACATAACCTTCCCAAAATCCTGGCAAACCTATGCATGGGGGGCATAGGTGTACTCAGGGTGCCTTGCAGAAAACAACCTGAAGTATTCTTTTGCAATAACTTACAACAATCTCTCCTAAATCATAGTCAAAAAGCAATGTGTCTGTAAAAATGAAAATTGAAAAATTACCACCATATACTTTCTCCAATTTTTTGGGCTAAAACGGTTGCTTCAAAGGCATCAAAACACACCATATACAATACCTTGGGGTGTCAACATTTAAAAAATATACACTTTGAATGCAATAAATAAAAGTGGGGTATGCGATAGGCCCCAAACTAAAGATAGGCCTATCAGAAGAAATACTCTCATTTTTAATAACTAAAATCACAAGTCATAAAATTGTAACATAACCTTCCCAAAATCCTGGCAAACCTATGCATGGGGGACATAGGTGTACTCAGGGTGCCTTGCAGAAAACAACCTGAAGTATTCTTTTGCAATAACTTACAACAATCTCTCCTAAATCATAGTCAAAAAGCAATGTGTCTGTAAAAATGAAAATTGAAAAATTACCACCATATACTTTCTCCAATTTTTTGGGCTAAAACGGTTGCTTCAAAGGCATCAAAGCACACCATATACAATACCTTGGGGTGTCAACATTTAAAAAATATACACTTTGAAAGCAATAAATAAAAGTGGGGTATGTGATAGGCCCCAAACTAAAGATAGGCCTATCAGAAGAAATACTCTCATTTTTAATAACTAAAATCATGTAACATAACCTTCCCAAAATCCTGGCAAACCTATGCATGGGGGGCATAGGTGTACTCAGGGTGCCTTGCAGAAATCAACCTGAAGTATTCTTTTGCAATAACTTACAACAGTCTCTCGTAAATCATAGTAAAAAAGCAATGTGTCTGTAACAATGAAAATTGAAAAATGACCACCATATACTTTCTCCAATTTTTTGGGCTAAAACGGTTGCATCAAAGTCATCAAACCACTCCATGTATAATACCTTGGGGGGTCAACTTTTTAAATATAATCACATTTATGGAAAACAAATAAATTGGGATATGTTAAAAGACCCCCAAAAAAGACTATGGGCAAAGAAAATATGTTAAATGTGAAAAAAAATCACAAACACATGTCAGACATTTGGCATTGCACCGCCCAAACAAGCCACCAAACCTATGCATAGGTGGTATCACTGAACTCAGGAGATGTTGGTGACCACATATTGGTGTCTTCTTTGGTAGTAACACATAACAGGAGCTGTGAATCCATGTCTAAAGTACAATGTATGTGAAAAATAACACAAAGAAATGAATGCCCAATAGTTTGACAAAGACTAGTGGTTGAATTAGTGTATGGAAAGTGTTAAAACACCTGCATTTGAAATACCCTAGGATGTCTACTTTTCAAAAATATATGGTTTTATGGGGGTAAATTACATTGGCCGGCTTCAGAAATGTCTTAAATAGAACATGGGTGCATGGGATGTGAAAATGGGAAGTGTAAAAAATATATGGTTTGATGGGGGTAAATTCCATTGGCCAGCTTCAGAAATGTCCCAAATAGGACATGGGTGCATGATGACCGATGTGAAAATTCCAAGTTGAAAAACTGGAATGCGCTTCCTAAAAAATAGGCCCCAAACTAAAGATAGGCCTATCAGAAGAAATACTCTCATTTTTAATAACTAAAATCATGTAACATAACCTTCCCAAAATCCTGGCAAACCTATGCATGGGGGGCATAGGTGTACTCAGGGTGCCTTGCAGAAAACAACCTGAAGTATTCTTTTGCAATAACTTACAACAGTCTCTCCTAAATCATAGTAAAAAGCAATGTGTCTGTAACAATGAAAATTGAAAAATTACCACCATATTCTTTCTCCAATTTTTTGGGCTAAAACGGTTGCATCAAAGTCATCAAACCACTCCATGTATAATACCTTGGGGGGTCAACTTTTTAAATATAATCACATTTATGGAAAACAAATAAATTGGGGTATGTTAAAAGACCCCCAAAAAAGACGATAGGCAAAGAAAATATGTTAAATGTGAAAAAAAATCACAAACACATGTCAGACATTTGGCATTGCACCGCCCAAACAAGCCACCAAACCTATGCATAGGTGGTATCACTGAACTCAGGAGATGTTGGTGACCACATATTGGTGTCTTCTTTGGTAGTAACACATAACAGGAGCTGTGAATCCATGTCTAAAGTACAATGTATGTGAAAAATAACACAAAGAAATGAATGCCCAATAGTTTGACAAAGACTAGTGGTTGAATTAGTGTATGGAAAGTGTTAAAACACCTGCATTTGAAATACCCTAGGATGTCTACTTTTCAAAAATATATGGTTTTATGGGGGTAAATTACATTGGCCGGCTTCAGAAATGTCTTAAATAGAACATGGGTGCATGGGATGTGAAAATGGGAAGTGTAAAAAATGGAATGCGCTTCCTAAAAATAAGGCCTTCTAGCCCCCAGAGAACCCAACACACCTATACATGGGTGGTATCACTGTACTCAGGAGATGTTGTTAAACACATATTGAGGTGTTTTTTGGCAGTAACACATAACAGGAACTGAGAATCCATGCCTAAAGTACAATGTGTGTGAAAAATAACACAAAAAAATGACTACCCAAAAGTTTGACAAAGACTGGTGGTTAAATAAGTTTATGGAAAGTGTTAAAATACCAGCATTTCAAATACCCTAGGGGGTCTACTTCTCAAAAATATATGGTTTTATGGGGGTAAATTTCATTGACCGGCTTCAGAAATGTCCCAAATAGGACATGGGTGCATGATGACCGATGTGAAAATTCCAAGTTGAAAAACTGGAATGCCCTTCTTAAAAATAAGGCCTTCTAGCCCCCAGAGAACCCAACACACCTATACATGGGTGGTATCACTGTACTCAGGAGATGTTGTTGAACACATATTGAGGTGTTTTTTGGCAGTAACACATAACAGGAACTGAGAATCCATGCCTAAAGTACAATGTGTGTGAAAAATAACACAAAAAAATGACTACCCAAAAGTTTGACAAAGACTGGTGGTTAAATAAGTTCATGGAAAATGTGAAAATACCAGCATTTCAAATACCCTAGGGGGTCTACTTCTCAAAAATATATGGTTTTATGGGGGTAAATTTCATTGACCGGCTTCAGAAATGTCCCAAATAGGACATGGGTGCATGATGACCTATGTGAAAATTCCAAGTTGAAAAACTGGAATGCGCTTCCTAAAAATAAGGCCTTCTAGCCCCCAGAGAACCCAACACACCTATACATGGGTGGTATCACTGTACTCAGGAGATGTTGTTGAACACATATTGAGGTGTTTTTTGGCAGTAACACATAACAGGAACTGAGAATCCATGCCTAAAGTACAATGTGTGTGAAAAATAACACAAAAAAATGACTACCCAAAAGTTTGACAAAGACTGGTGGTTAAATAAGTTCATGGAAAGTGTGAAAATACCAGCATTTCAAATACCCTAGGGGGTCTACTTCTCAAAAATATATGGTTTTATGGGGGTAAATTTCATTGACCGGCTTCAGAAATGTCCCAAATAGGACATGGGTGCATGATGACCGATGTGAAAATTCCAAATTGAAAAACTGGAATGCGCTTCCTAAAAATAAGGCCTTCTAGCCCCCAGAGAACCCAACACACCTATACATAGGTGGTATCACTGTACTCAGGAGATGCTGTTGAACACATATTGAGGTGCTTTTTGGCAGTAACACATAACAGGAACTGAGAATCTATGCCTAAAATACAATGTGTGTGAAAAATAACACAAAAAAATGACTACCCAAAAGTTTGACAAAGACTGGTGGTTGAATTAGTGCATGGAAAGTGTTAAAATACCAGCATTTGAAATACCCTAGGGTGTCTACTTTTCAAAAATATATGGTTTGATGGGGGTAAATTCCATTGGCCAGCTTCAGAAATGTCCCAAATAGGACATGGGTGCATGATGACCGATGTGAAAATTCCAAGTTGAAAAACTGGAATGCGCTTCCTAAAATTAAGGCCTTTTAGCCCCCAGAGAACCCGACACACCTATACATGGGTGGTATCACTGTACTCAGAAGATGTTGTTGAACACATATTGAGGTGTTTTTTGGCAGTAACACATAACAGGAACTGAGAATCCATGCCTAAAGTACAATGTGTGTGAAAAATAACACAAAATAATGACTACCCAAAAGTTTGACAAAGACTGGTGGTTGAATTAGTGCATGGAAAGTGTTAAAATACAAGCATTTGAAATACCCTAGGGTGTCTACTTTTCAAAAATATATGGTTTGATGGGGGTAAATTCCATTGACCAGCTTCAGAAATGTCCCAAATAGGACATGGGTGCATGATGACCGATGTGAAAATTCCAAGTTGAAAAACTGGAATGCGCTTCCTAAAATTAAGGCCTTTTAGCCCCCAGAGAACCCGACACACCTATACATGGGTGGTATCACTGTACTCAGGAGATGTTGTTGAACACATATTGAGGTGTTTTTTGGCAGTAACACATAACAGGAACTGAGAATCCATGCCTAAAGTACAATGTGTGTGAAAAATAACACAAAATAATGACTACCCAAAAGTTTGACAAAGACTGGTGGTTGAATTAGTGCATGCAAAGTGTTAAAATACAAGCATTTGAAATACCCTAGGGTGTCTACTTTTCAAAAATATATGGTTTGATGGGGGTAAATTCCATTGACCAGCTTCAGAAATGTCCCAAATAGGACATGGGTGCATGATGACCGATGTGAAAATTCCAAGTTGAAAAACTGGAATGCGCTCCCTAAAAATAAGAGCTTTTAGCCCCCCGAGAACCTGACACACCTATACATGGGTGGTATCACTGTACCCAGGAGATGCTGCTGAAGACATATGAGGGTGTTATTTGGCAGTAACCCTTAATATTATCAGTAAATGTATTCTTAAATTGCTATTTTGTCAAAAAATCAAATTATTTTTTTCCCCCCCAAACTTTGGCATAGATTGGTGGTAAAATGGTTGCATGAAAAAAGTCTAAATACCCCACGTTTAATACCTTATGTTGTCTTCTTTTAAAAAATATATACATTTGAAGGGTTATTCAGGGATTCATGACAGATATTGGTGTTACAATGTAACTATCGCCAATTTTGAAAAAACATGGTTTTGAAATAGCAAAGTGCTACTTGTACTTATTGCCCTATAACTTGCAAAAAAAGCAAAGAACATGTAAACATTGGGTATTTATAAACTCAGGACAAAATTTAGAAACTGTTTAGCATTGGTATTTTATGGTGGTTGTAGATGTGTAAGAGATTTTGGGGCTCAAAGTTAGAAAAAGTGCATTTTTTTTCATTTTTTCCTCATATTTTACATTTTTTTTTATAGTAAATTATAAGATATGATGAAAATAATCATATCTTTAGAAAGTCCATTTAATGGCGAGAAAAACAGTATATAATATGTGTGGGTACAGTAAATGAGTAAGAGGAAAATTACAGTTAAACACAAACATCGCAGAAATGCAAAAATAGCCTTGGTCCCAGATGGTCAACAAATTGAAAAGTGGTCTGGTCACTAAGGGGTTAAATAGAGTTATATTTTTTTTTTTTTTTTAGTTAGGGGGGTGTTAGGTTTAGGGTTAAATAGTTTAATTTAGAGTTTTTCAATGTGGGGGGCTGGCGATTTAGGGGTTAATTGGTTTATTTAGTGGCGGAGATGTGGGAGGCCAGAAGTTTAGGGGTTAATAACTTTATTATAGTGGCGGCGATGTCGGAGTGCGGGGAATAGGAGTTAATTTATTTAAATAGTGTTCGCGATGTGGGTGGGTGGCAGATTAGGGGTTAATAACTTTATTGAATAGTTGCGATGTGGGTGGGCAGCAGATTAATAAGTTTAATATAGTGTTTGAGATGCGGGAGGGTGGCGGTTTAGGGGTTAATAGGTAGTTTATGCATGTTAGTGTACTTTGTAACATTTTAGTTATGAGTTTTGTGAAATATTTTTGTTACACAAAATCCATAACTACTGCTTTCAGATGGTGGTATGGATCGTGTCGGTATAGGCTGTAACGCAAGCATTTTAGCCTCACTGCACAACCTGTAATACTGGCACTATGAAAATCCCACGCAAAAACGTCATTTTTTTTAGTGCGGGATTGACTTTGCGGTACAGGCTAAAATGCTTGTGGTATAAATATACCGACACGACTCCCAATAGTGCGTTACTGCTTTTATGCTGAAATTGCCATTTTTTCAGCATTTAAAGCCGCCCAAAACTCGAAATCTAGGTGTAAATTAGTGTCATTTTCATTCATACTTCATTCATCTCATCTTTTTTTTTTTTTTTTTTTTTTTTTTCCAACAACTTTATTGAAAATAATAAAGTAACATACAATAAATGGGAGACGCAGCTCCTCCAGTATACATGTTCAATAGTTGTCTTATATTTTCTTACATTTACATGTATGAGTTAAGAATTCTGGACATATGAATTTATCATAATAGTTTAAAGGGAAAAGAAAAAAGGGGTTAAGGGTTTTCAGAGAAAAGGTAAAAGGGAGAGATAGTGGTGGGCGAGTCCCGTCCCACCCGCAACCAGTTGGAGGTATATCTATAGGTTTACTTTGAATGTTTGTAAGTTTCCCAGATTTGGGATATTTCTGCGTAAGTATCCATTTTGGCATTCTTGAGGTAATAATATTCTTCGAGGTCTAAAAGGTCTGTAACTTTGTCAACCCACATACCCAATGAGGGGCCTTTATTACTTTTCCAATTTTTGGCTATTAGTAGTTTCGCTCCATTTGTCATTATCGTGAATAACTGTAAATAAGGTTTATATTTAATGTTTGGGGGTTTATTTAGAAGCCATATCAAGGGGTCTAGAGGGAGAACAATCTCTAGGATGGATTCTATTTCTTTAATTACGTGTCTCCAGAAGTTTTGAATATCATTACACCACCACCACATATGTGCATCATTACTATCTACGTGACCGCATCTCCAACATGTGTTTGGATGGGAGCGAAATAATCTGTGTAGCTTCTTTGGGGTAAAGTACCATCTATGTAAGAGTTTGAAATTGATTTCTAGGATAGAGGATGAGATAGATGATTTTCTAGTGGCTTGTAGGATGGCGTGGCTCGTTTGGGGTGATATTATGGTACCTAGGTCTGTTTCCCACTTTTCCAAAAATAGTGGTATATACCCCGGGGGTTTCTGGGATAATAGTTTGTAAATCATGGATAGTGTATGTCTGAGTGGTGGTGTTTGTATGCATAAGGATTCAAAGTTTGTCAACGGTCTAGACAGATTATTGTAGTCTTTGTGTTTAAGTATATAGTTTCTAGCTCGTCGGTATGTGAACCAATTGGAGAAACATTCATGTCCATCTGCAATCAAATCTGACTGTGTGCGAATTGATTCGTTTGTAATCATGGTCCGTACTGCTATATCTGTGGCTTGGTTTACTGGGTCTATTGTGGTAGCAGGTGGGTACAATATAAATTCCCCATTCTCCAGAAGGGACGTCAATGGGGATGGTTTGGAGGAGATAAATAAGGATGTGTTAATGATTTTGTCCCATATCCTAAATGTTTCACTCGTTATCGGGTTAATATCAGTTTTGAGCTGGGGTTTGTTGGAGATGTCCCAACACAGTCTACCTAGATGGGGTTTTTGGTGAATTAGATGTTCTAAGGGAATCCAGCGTTTGTGTTGGTAGTGAATATTCCAGTCCACAACCCTCTGTAAAACAATTGCCTGTTTATACAACTCGAGATTCGGGACTCCCATTCCCCCCTGAGATCTGGGTGAATACATTATGTTTTTATTTATTCTAGGCGGCTTTTTGTTCCAAATGTAATCATTAAAAGCTTTTTGTATGGAGGGTAAATAAGTTGTGGGTAATGGGATGGGTAGTGTTTGTAAGTAGTAAAGTATTCTCGGGAAAATGTTCATTTTAATAACCTCTATACATCCCAACCAAGATATCTGTTTAGATCTCCACGAAGAGAGGTCATTTATAATTGTCCTTTTAAGAGGTACGTAGTTCATATTGAACATATCATCGTAGGTTGGCGCTAGTTTGACTCCTAGATATTTAAGTGAAGTATTACACCATGAGAATGATGTGAGCTGTTTTATATTGTGTATGTCGTGTTTGTTCATATTTATACTTAGAATCTCAGATTTGGCCTTATTAATGGTGAAATTTGACAGTGTGTGAAAAATCTCTAATTATTGGTTTATTTGTGGGATTGATTCTTTGGGATCTGTGATGGAGAAGAGCATATCATCTGCGAAGAGAGAGACTTTATATTGTTGTGAGCCAATGTTAATACCGTGTATTTGTGGGTTATTCCTAATACTAGTTGCTAACGTCTCTATTACAAAGGTAAACAAAAGAGGTGAAAGGGGGCATCCCTGACGTGTTCCATTAGTTATAATAAAGGGGTCGGATAAGGATCCATTTATCAGTATGCGAGCGCTCGGTTGAGAGTAAAGTGAGAAAATACGGGTTATAATTTGGGGGCCTAGGCCTATCTGTGATAACGTGGCTTTTAAGAAGTCCCATGCTATGCGATCGAAAGCCTTTTCGGCATCAGTAGATAAGAATAGGGATGGTATCTTTTCTTTGGTGACATAATGGATAAGGTGTAATGCTCTTACTGTATTGTCTTTGGCTTCGCGGCCCGGAACAAAACCAACTTGATCAGAATGTATTATGTGGGGGAGAATTTTGTTCAGTCTATGTGATAGAATTTTTGCAAATATCTTAATGTCCGTGTTCAATAATGAAATGGGACGATAGTTTGCAGGTAGAGAAGTGGATTTATTTGGTTTTGGTAGGAGTGTTATATGGGCCTCTAAGGCCCTATCCGAAAACCCGCTGGAGGACTCTATAGATTGGAAGTATTTTAGCATCTGTGGGGATAGTGTCTCTCTAAATGTAGTGTAGTACTTGTGAGTAAAGCCATCTGGGCCCGGTGTTTTCCCTGTAGGTAGATCTTTAATTACTAGGTTTATTTCTTCTACTGTCAGGGGTTCTTCTAAAGTATCTTTTTGTTCGGGAGTGATAGTTGGAAGTTTTAATTGTTTAAGGTAATTATCTATTACGATTGGTCGTAATTGAGGGTTTTCTGGTTGATGGTGCGGGTTATTTCTAATATTGTATAATTTTTGGAAAAATTTCTGAAATACTCATGCTATTCTAGGTGTAGAGTATTGGGATTGCCCTTGTTCGTCAGTAATGTGTAAGATATATTTTTTGTGATTTTTGTGTTTAAGGTACCTTGCTAAAAGCCTCCCGAATTTATTGCGGCCCTCATATTGTCTTTGTCGGTTATGAAATGCTTTTCTCTTAATTTCTTTGGATAGGTGTGATGCTAGTTTTTGCTTTTCGATAGTCAGTTCCCTTAGTATCTCCTTATTAGAAGGAGAATGTTTATGTCTGTCTTCCAATTGTTGGATTTTATCTAAGAATGTCTTAACTGCTTCTCTTTTAAGTTTATTATGGTATGCTTTTATAGCCATCATTTCACCTCGTATGACGCTTTTGTGTGCTTCCCATAATGTTTGAGGAGATGTTAATGGTGAAGTATTAAATTGGAAGTATTCTGTTAGTGCTTTATCAATTTTTAGTGCATTGATAGGGTCGGTAAATAAATAATCATCTAGCCGCCAAACAAAATCCTTAATAGGTTTAGATGGCCATACGAGGGAGCTCACCACCGCTGAGTGGTCCGACCAAGTGATTGAGTTAATTTTAGCTGATTTAAATAGTGCCAAGCCACTTACGTCTGTAAACATGTAATCTATTCTAGTGTAAGTCTCGTGAGGATATGTGTAAAATGTGTAGTCCCTACTGGACGGGTGGAGGGTTCTCCAGACATCTTGGGCGACAATTTGTTTGAGGTATGTTTTTATTTTATTTAACTGTGAGGTAGGTAGTGATGATCGCTGTGAAGAGCTGTCTATTTCCGGGTTTAAAACTATATTAAAATCCCCACACATTATAAGTGGCCCTTTCTGGTAATCTAAAATTTTATTAGTGATCTTTTTAATGAATTTGTGTTGGCCTGTGTTAGGCGCATATATTGAAGCCAGTGTCACTGGTCTGTTATAGAGTATACCGATAATTATAATGTATCTACCTTCTTTATCTCTGATGGTATTTAGTTCTGTGAAGGGGATACCTCTTTTGATTATGATACCAACACCTTGTTTCTTATGTTTGTGATGTGAAGCCCAAAAGCAGATTCCGAACTGGTTAGCAAATGTATTGGGTTCTCTTCCTTTTTTAAAGTGTGTTTCTTGGAGAAACAACACATCTGCTCCCTGACTACGACCATCTCTCAGTACCAAGGATCTATTTTGTGGTATGTTAAGACCTTTTGCATTGATGGAGTATAGTTGCAATTCGTTGGTGTGTGTGATATGTTTTATTTGTTTAGCCATAATCTAGATGAAATGTGAGATTAATATAGATAGGATATAGGTTACTTACACAAGTATTTTTTTTATAAAGTGCTTTATGGTTGCAGGATAGGACAGGACCGCCAACTAGGAATGGAAAGAAAAGATTTGAGAAAAGGGGGAAACAAATAAAAACAAAAAAACAAAAATTAGAGTCATCACAATAACATTCATGAGGTAGCAAGCCATTTTGTAGGTCTCCAGCTCACAGGTAAATATTACATGTAGGGAATTACTTAGTTATACACTATAGTATCTAAACAATATAATCTGTGTATTTGGGTATGACAATATTTTTCAACTGGTTTTAAATAATCAACTGTTTCTCATTATCTCAATATTTGCGATCTTCTGATTATTTTACTACATAAGTCTGCTGTTGCTATTACCTTCATAACAACCAATCAAGGACTTTTTAATTTCTCATATTTTAACTGTTTAGTTAATAATAACTTAATCTCTTGTTTAGAACTTAGGATATTAAAACAAAACATTTCTGTTTATATAACTTTTGATAGAATGGCAACGTAAACTCTTCAACAAAATAACAGGTATAACCTCTTAAGTTAAGGATAAGATTTCGATCACATAGTTAGTCTGTTCTTTGGTATATATGTCACACCGTGACCAAGTCTGTTCATCTTATTTTCATAAATTCAAGAAGTGACTATTGAGTTCCCAATGCCTAATTCTAAATTTAAAGCAACAGCAAACAACAGTAATGCATAACTTTCTGTATACTTATCAGATCTTGTCGAACATCTTTATATATCTGAAGCAGTGTCTTCTGTCTTTTTCTTTTTTCGTTGAACAGTTGACCATTGCGATCTCTGAGGGAGGGGGGGGCCATTCTGGTGTGTGATTGAATTCGGTAGATCAGATTGTGGGAAGTCAATGTTCAAGCCTTTAGAGAAAGAGTCTATGTCCGTTGGATCCTTGTATATGTATGTTCTACCTTCCTTCTGTACAATTAGGCTGAAGGGGAATCCCCATCTGTATTTCACCTTCCTTTCTTGTAGTCTTTGGGTGATGAAGCGAATCTCTTTTCTTCTTTCTATGGTGGCTGGACTAATGTCTTGGAATATTTGAATACTGTATGTTTGAAATCTGATTTCTCTTTGGAGTCGCACCTGTTTCCAGATAGCCTCCTTGTCTAAATAATTTGTAAATTTGATAATGATGTCCCTAGGAGGTTTTGGTGGGATAGGGAGTGGTTTAAGGGCCCTATGTGCCCTTTCCATTGATGTTTCAGAGAGTTTGACATTTGGGGCAATATATTCAAACATTTGCAAGAGGTAGGAGGGCAACGATTCCTTAGTAGCTTCTTCTGGAACACCTCTTATTCTTAAGTTGCTGCGTCGGTTACGATTATCCAAATCTTCTACTTTCAATTGGAGAGATTGAACTATGGATTCGTGTCTTGTTAGTTGGTGGTTGACATCAGACACAATATTGTTCAGTGAATCCTGTTCTTCTTCTAAGTATTCGAGCTTTGACCCCATTTCATTTATGTCTTTCCTCAGAGATGACATTTCAGTCTTAATAAATGTTTTTAGCTCAGCGAGATCAGATTTAGAGGGTAGTAGTGAGATAGTAGATTGTATCTGAGACAATTGGTCTGAGTTTGTGGTGTGTGTAACAAAGCGCAGTTCTTGCTGTGCAGACTCGTCACCAAGGAGTGACTGCACCTGTTCAGGCGTCTCTGTTTCTTGTCTGGTGAAGAAAGAATTCACTGAAGTGACGCCTGTTAGTTTTTTGTCCGCTTTAGTATTTTTCTTTGCTGTCATTGTCGAGTAATGCGGCCTGTATATTGTAGATTTCAGGCTGTTTCAATGTGTGGTTTGGGGAAGGAGGTTTAGCAAGGTTCCTATTATTGTATGTCTCAGAAAAGGGGTGTCTGCAAGAGGGTGGATATCGATAAAATCGAAGTTATATGGCTCTTATGGTTAATCCGAGTACAACTCTCATATTCTACTGTGACCCCTTCTCGTTTACTGTTTGCCGTGTTTGCTTTGCACAGCCCTTCCCAGCAATATTACGGCTCCCTTGCACTGGCCTGTTCTAAAGGTATCAGTCTATTTGTCCATGGCCAGGACAGATGTACTAGTAGTCAACCCAAAAACTCCTCAGACCAAGTTCTATAGTGAATTATTTTGTCTCTGGTCGTGCTTTATTTTTCCGCCCCCTTGTTCCCAAATTGCCTTACCGCGTGGTCTTGTGTAATGGCGGCGCACTGTTTACAATCGATCTCCTCCAGACAGATCCCGCTGCAAGTGATCTGCAAGTCCCGGTGGTTGTATAGTTAAGTTATTGAGCAGAGATCCCAATACTTTACATTACTTTCATGGGAAAGTCATTTGCCTCTTGCCATATTGTAGTCTGCTTCACTCGGTATAGCGGTTCGTCTTTTTTAACAATGACGGAGCTCTTTTTCTTCTTCTTCGGCTTACCGGAGTCTCTGAGCAAGGTTCATCTAGCAGTGTATAGGCATTTGAAATGTAAATTCCCAATTTTAACTTTGATTATTAGGCTAGAGACCTATGGCTTGCACGGAGCTTTTCTAAACAGCGGCCATGTCCCTGCACGGCTACGCCCCGCCTCCCCCATTCATCTCATCTTTGTAAATTCTGTCATACCGACATACATACTAGGTTAAAATCACTTGAGCTGGACAGTGGAGAAAATTGAAAATGTTGCAGAAGCTAGAGTATATGTTTCCTGAGCGGCTAAACTCCTTCTATAGCGGGAGTTGAATTCATTTTATCTTTCCCTATGATAGTATATATTTATTATTTTGGCAATGCAGAGGTTAAAATTAACCAAAAAAAGATTAAGGGTAGACAGATCCCACTAAGCACAAGAGAAGTGCGAGGCTACCACATTCAAAAACCAATAGCCTCTTGTTAAGTATCGAAAACCACTGTCATAGCAAGAAAATGTAGAAAATCCCCTGACTCGTGTTTCACATAACGCTTCTTCAGAAGCTCTTTTGCAACTCATATTTTGTTGTGTGTATTATCTATTTGTCTTTATCCACTATGGGTGCTAGGCAATAAACTATATTGATAAATAATTGGTAACCAGCACCACTAGTGACTTACAAATTAGTGCTATACCATAATCATTCCCTATACACAATTGTGATATAGAAGCAGCTGCATTGAGTTCAATGGAGTTGGTCTCATCACTCTGCTCTGAGGGGGAGTGGCATGAATCTCAACATTTTTCAACAGCAATATTGCAACAATACCAAATATATTGGTATCAAAAACAAGTTTTATTGACTCTAGGCCATTGTTTATTGTATGCAATATAAAGGCATTTTCAGAGGAAGAGAATTTAACAGAATGTTGGTTCAATAATGGCATTGACGTTGGGATGCTATGCATTATGTGACAAATAAGGTAATATATGATTTAATCTTGTGTATGATTTACTTAGATTTAGCCATAACACATAAGACACATTCATGGGGCCAATTTACCAAAGTGCGAGCAGACATGTTACAATGTAGCGTATCATGTCAGCCGCACATTAATAAATGCCAATAGCATACACTGTCAGCATTTATGATTGCACAAGCAGTTCTTGTGACAATCGGACGCTAGCATGGGGTGTCAATCAGCCCGATCGTATAGGATCGGGCGGATTGAAGACTGCAGCCTCAGAGCAGGTAGATAAGTTATGGAGAAGCGTTTTTTAGACCGCTGCTTCATAACTGCTATGCTCCCACGGAAACAGGGGCATCAAGCTCCATTCGAAGCTTAATAATTTGGCCCCTTAATGTCTGTTCAGGTTTGCACGTGACTCCATGCCATTAATGTTTTTTTTTTTTTTTTGTAATATAGGCTGTGGGTATTTTAGCAGTTCCTGATAACATTTCTGTTTTTTTTTTTTTAATATTTGATTAATGATCTCTTTAATAATGTTTTGTATGGTGTAAGCAAAAGGCACACACATTTTATTGCTGAAAAGGTGACAAATTTTGATATAAAACATTGAAGCTAAGTCCTGTAAACAGGTCAATAACAAATATTTTTTTCTTATGAGGGCCTGACAGTTTTAATTATTATTTTTTTTAATTTTTTTTTATTTGCATGTAAGTTACATTGAGGATTATGAAAAATGGCAATTTCCTGGAAATAGTTCAGTACATTGATTATACCATCATTGTGATGCATTTTAAAATGCATCACAATGTTTCAACTTTTAGCTATGCTATTTTAACAAGGTAATTTGTATTAATGTAGGACATTGATTTGCATGTATGCTTTCGGGAATTTTACTTAAAATCAATAGACATTATTTTTCAGTCAATAAAAATGAGTAAATGCTTAGATTATTTCATTTCTTATCCATAATATCAAGGTTAATGCATTACATTTGCATTTCAGATTGAATCAATTAATTTTTTTTTATTTTTTTTTTACTTAATAACGGGCAAGTTATGTTGTGCTCCCATCCATAATCATTTAAAGTTCACATAAATACATGCATTAATTAATTAATTAATTAATTAATTCATTCATTCATTAAATGATACATTACTTAAAAAACAGTGGGTTGAAGAAAAGTTGTTTAGATTTTGTGTTGCCCTAAGAACTGGCAAATCTGTTGTCCTAAAAACTCCCATCAATTTTAGCTGTATATTCCTTCTGTTTGTAGGCCAGGGTTGCATGCAGGTGTCACACACCTTCACTAGACAGACAACCATAGATTATTAATTTGTAATAAAATGAATAAATAAAACAATTACATTGGGGAGTTATCCTGATATAGAAAAAACCCTCACAATTGGCTGTCCCCAAAATACAGCTGCCCTAGGTACAGATCCAATTGGTCTAGGCAAAAATACACCCTTGTGTAAGGATTTCGCCTGTTCCTTTAAATCCATCCATCTCTCCCTATTTAAGGCTCCTCCCCACTTCCTTCCCTGCTGGATTATTGAAGCTCTCAAGTCTTGCAACTTACTTCTGCTAAACTTCTGAGAACTAAAGTTTGACTTCCAGATCTTTCAGCTCTATATTTACCAGCAGGCTACGTTCTGCTCCATTTTCTCTGTAGCTGTGTCAAAGAACTTTCACAAAACTTGTGACGTCATCAGCTGCGGATGCTCCGCTCTGCCTAAGCGCTATTCACTGAATTGGGCATCAGTGGCGTCACTAGGGGGGTGCAGGGGGTGTGGGCCACACCCGGGTGACACCCTCCAGGGTTTGACACCACCAAAAATGTTTTTTTTTTTTTTTTAATTTTATTGAAATTCAAAGAAATACAATGTAGAAATGCATATTTTTTTTATTAGAGGGGCCAGCATTTGTAAACATTAGTGGGACTGGGGAAGTTGTAGACACTTCATTTTTTTGCCCCTTGAGCCAGCGCTGCAATTTCCACAAATAGTTTTCCCGGCTGCTTTTGCTTGTTTGTACTTTGCTCCTCCCCTGCCCAATTTCACTATGAATGTTGTGGGCATGCTGTGGGGCTTGCGAAGTTCCGCTGCTAGCCTAAACCTGCCTGCCTATCTGTGCTCACTTCTCAGTGACGTGTGGAGCATTGGAGTCACTCACTGCTGTGCTGTCTCTCTAAATGGGAACTGGGAAATCATGAGGGGGATGCCTGGCACCTGACCGCATGACTGTCTGACACTGTCTCTAAAGTGAAGGAGCCACGTATGATGCCCACCAGACCGGTACGGTTATGGTACACTAAGTGCATACTGAAGAGGTAGGAGGGGAGGGCGGATGGGGGTCTGGGCAGAGAGCAGAGGTGCTTGGCCATAAGAAGTGGTAGGCATGCGGCCCAGGGGGCTGTGCACTGACAGACTTGGAACAGAGTCAGAGAGCAGAATTTTCATAGTTTGCGCCTAAACCTTTTCTTTAGTGATTTATTTTTAGAGTGCTCTGTTTATCTTTCATTTGATGCTCTGCTGAGCCAGGGAGCAGCTCTAGGCATGAGCTTTATAATTAATGCAGTGCAGTTTACATATTTTGTATGTGTGTGTGTCTGAGTTTTTGTGTGTGTGTGTGTGTGTGTGTGTGTGTCTGAGTGTTTCTGTGTGTGTGCCTCAGTGTTTTTGTGTGTGTGTGTGTGTGTCAGAGTGTTTTTGTGTGTGTGTCTGAATGTGTTTATGAGTGTTTGTGTGTGCATCTGAGTGTGTTTTTAAGTGTGTCTGAGTGTTTGTATGTGTGTGTGCCTGTGTTTTTGTGTTTGTGTGTGTCTGCTTTCTGGGGGGAGGGGGGGTGACACCATAACTTACCGTACCGGGTGACACCAACCCTAGTGACGCCACTGTTGGGCATCAAGCTTGTAGCAGGTAACGCTGATCCTTCTCACGCTGTTGTTCCACACTCAGAAGCTACAAAGGTAACTCATATCAAACTTATACTTACCTGTATCTATGTATCCTTATTGCCTAATTCTTTGCGGATCTTTACAGGCTAATTTGTTATACAGAAGAATTTATATGAGAACTCTGAACTTTACCCATCTCTCATGTTTATCCAAAGTATAAATTGTTACAAGGATTTAAACTATTCCTTGCTAAGCTATTATTCACTTTGGAAATAGCAAGTCAGTTTGACAACCCCAATACGTTATTTCTAACTCCTTAGTTAAACTGTCACAAAAACATTATATTTACTTAAATATTATATGTTCACAAATTTAAGTAAAATCCATTCTGACATCTGACACCTTGTCTCACAGGGTTTACACAATAAAGTCAAGTAATGGAAACAGCACCACTGTTAGTGCTCCTGCAAAGGGGATAGACTGCAAAACCCCAGTAATATGCAAAATTAAATGATGATGCCAGCACTATGGATAAAAATTATACTTTTATTAAAGACCTAAAGTTAAAGTTGCGACGTTTCGGGGTGACCCCCTTAATCATGCAATCTGATAAAAACACTTTTGCGCCACTTTGCATGGCGCCATCTAGTGGCTAAACATCACAATTTTTATGAATAAATGTTAACATAGTGTCAATTTGTATCAAAATTAAAAATACTCGGCTAGATTTAGAGTTCTGCGGCCAAAGGGGTGTGTTAGCTACGCGTGTATTTTTTCCCCCGCACCTTTTAAATACCGCTGGTATTTAGAGTTCACAGAAGGGCTGCGTTAGGCTCCAAAAAGGGAGCGTAGAGCATAATTTACCGCCACTGCAACTCTCAATACCAGCGGTGCTTACGGACGCGGCCAGCTTCAAAAACGTGCTCGTGCACGATTCCCCCATAGGAAACAATGGGGCAATTTGAGCTGAAAAAAAACCTAACACCTGCAAAAAAGCAGCGTTCAGCTCCTAACGCAGCCCCATTGTTTCCTATGGGGAAACACTTTCTAAGTCTGCACCTAACACCCTAACATGAACCCCGAGTCTAAACACCCCTAACCTTACACTTATTAACCCCTAATCTGCCACCCCCGCTATCGCTGACCCCTGCATATTATTTTTAACCCCTAATCTGCCGCTCCGTACACCGCCGCAACCTACGTTATCCCTATGTACCCCTAATCTGCTGCCCCTAACACTGCCCACCCCTATATTATATTTATTAACCCCTAATCTGCCGCCCCCAACATCGCCTCCACCTACCTACAATTATTAACCCCTAATCTGCCGACCGGACCTCACCACTACTATAATAAATGTATTAACCCCTAATCCGCCTCACTCCCGCCTCAAAAACCCTATAATAAATAGTATTAACCCCTAATCGGCCCTCCCTAACATCGCCGACACCTAACTTCAAGTATTAACCCCTAATCTGCCGACCGGACCTCGCCGCTACTCTAATAACTGTATTAACCCCTAAAGCTAAGTCTAACCCTAACACTAATACCCCCTAAGTTAAATATAATTTTATTCTAACGAAATAAATTAAATCTTATTAAATAAATTATTCCTATTTAAAGCTAGATACTTACCTGTACAATAAACCCTAATATAGCTACAATATAAATAATAATTATATTGTAGCTATTTTAGGATTAATATTTATTTTACAGGCAACTTTGTATTTATTTTAACCAGGTACAATAGCTATTAAATAGTTAAGAACTATTTAATAGCTACCTAGTTAAAATAAATACAAAATTACCTGTAAAATAAATCCTAACCTAAGTTACAATTAAACCTAACACTACACTATCAATTAAAAAATTAAATTAATTAAATACGAATACCTACAAATAAATACAAATAAATAACTAACTAAAGTACAAAAAATAAAAAAGAACTAAGTTACAAGAAATAAAAAAATAATTTACAATTATAAAAATATTACAACAATTTTAAGCTAATTACACCTACTCTAAGCCCCCTAATAAAATAACAAAGCCCCCCAAAATAAAAAAATGCCCTACCCTATTCTAAAATAAAAATTGTAAAGCTCTTTTACCTTACCAGCCCTTAAAAGGGCCTTTTGCGAGGCATGCCCCAAAGAATTCTGCTCTTTTGCCTGTAAAAAAACATACAATACCCCCCCAACATTACAACCCACCACCCACATACCCCTAATCTAACCCAAACCCCCCTTAAATAAACCTAACACTAAGCCCCTGAAGATCTCCCTACCTTGTCTTCACCACGCCGGGTATCACTGATCCGTCCAGAAGAGGGTCCGAAGTCTTCATCCTATCCGGCAAGAAGAGCTCCTCCAGAGGGTCCAAAGTCTTCATCCTATCCGGGCAATCAGCCAATCAGATTGAGCTCGAATTCTATTGGCTGTTCCGATCAGCCAATAGAATGCAAGCTCAATCTGATTGGCTGATTGGATCAGCCAATCCGATTGAACTTCAATCTGATTGGCTGATTCAATCAGCCAATCAGATTATTCCTACCTTAATTCCGATTGGCTGATAGAATCCTATCAGCCAATCGGAATTCGAGGGACGCCATCTTGGATGACGTCCCTTAAAGGAACCTTTATTCGTCGTTAGTCCGTTGATGATGTTGCTTGGATGAAGATGTCTGCCGGTCCGGATGTCCTCTTCTGCCCGGATAGGATGAAGACTTTGGACCCTCTGGAGGAGCTCTTCTTGCCAGATAGGATGAAGACTTCGGAGCCTCTTCTGGACGGATTGGTGATACCCGGCGTGGTGAAGACAAGGTAGGGAGATCTTCAGGGGCTTAGTGTTAGGTTTATTTAAGGGGGGTTTGGGTTAGATTAGGGGTATGTGGGTGGTGGGTTGTAATGTTGGGGGGGTAGTGTATGTTTTTTTTTACAGGCAAAAGAGCAGAATTATTTGTGCCATGCCCCGCAAAAGGGCTGGTAAGGTAAAAGAGCTTTTCAATTTTTATTTTAGAATAGGGTAGGGCATTTTTTTATTTTGGGGGGCTTTGTTATTTTATTAGGGGGCTTAGAATAGGTGTAATTAGCTTAAAATTGTAATATTTTTATAATGTTTGTAACTATGTTTTTAATTTTGATACAAATTGACACTATGTTAACATTTATTCATAAAAATTGTGATGTTTAGCCACTAGATGGTGCCATGCACATAGTGAATCACAGAGTTGGCGCGAATATCCAAAGGGTTTAAAAGTGTATCGCAAAGTGTTTGTATCAGATTGCATGATTAAGGGGGTCACCCCGAAACGTTGCAACTTTAACTTTAGGTCTTTAATAAAAGTATAATTTTTATCCATAGGGTTTACACAATGTTAAATTCAGTTAAACAAGTATTAAAGGGATAGTAAACTTTTAAAATCTTTTTTGTATATTAAATATTCCAAATAAGTACCTGTTAAATGTTTTCAACCATTTTCTAGTTATTCCACATCAAAAATATTTATTTTGCCAAACCAATTTTTCTCATTTTGTGAACCCTATAATGATCTACCTAGATAGAAATATCATGGCTTGCATGTGCGTAGAATTCTTTTAACAGTAATGCATGAGCATCTTGCCCCTCACCCTAGTGTCACTATTCTGGCACAGGAAGCAGAGTGGACTTCATGATAGTGACATTGACGTTAGTAGGAGTGACACACTAGAGCGCTTAAGATTCATGGAGCTTAAGCATAGGGAATCATCTGTGTTTCTTTGCTCGAGGTAAGTATAATAAGTACCCCTAGGCTAGCAAGCAATTTGATTTGATCTTAATAAAAGGAAGTAAACCCCTAGACTAACAATCATTTTTATTCATGTTTTTTTCTTATGATAAGGCAGACAACCCATATAGTGACTAACCAGCAAATATTTTTAACCCTCAGGCTAGCGAGCAAGTTGTTTTGTTCTTACAGCGGATAAATCGCAGGAGCTGCAAAGATTAAAAGCAACAGCAACGGGGGGCGGAGCCGGCCGCAGCTATAATGGCTGTGTAACACCAGAGCTCTGTTAACCAGCTCCACAACACCGCCTAAAAAAGCCTCAATTCTCACAAAAATAACAAAACTTGGGCATAAAAATGCCTTTAATACAAGGAACCGTGAGACTTTGACAGGAAAAGCCGTGACCTGTGACAATTAGCAGTGCTACTGGGTATATTTGACATTGCGGCTTGTGTCGCACTCAGAAATTCCACTACAGACTGCAGCACAACGAGCAGCAGGAGAGCTTGGCTTGAGACACACAAGAAAAGGTAGTACCGCTCAGCCCAAGGAAAGAGGGTAATATAAGGAAACGAGAAGAGGACACTTATCCCAACACTTACCCCAAGAGAGACACTAGTTTAAAGCGCAACTCGGCCTCATTACACCCAGGCAGGGAAGCGCCATTTTGCTTTTCAAGGCAGGCACAGCTAGAGACTGTGTGAACTTGCAACCAGTAAGGGGTACATTGCACCGTAGCCACTGAACTTCATTAAACCGCTTGCCTTAGAAAATACAGCACTAAGGCACTGATGAACCTATATGAATGAGACAGGCAGCGGCAGCAATAGCGAGAGGCTAACGCATCTACTGAATAAACTGCACGTCCTCTGACAATTATATTGTGCGCTCTCTGATAATTGCCCTGTGCGGTTCTCAACAGAAAGGGCCTGCTCTCTACCTTACACTTAGAGACTTAACAGTACAGGCCTCTTGCCGCATGTTGGGAGGGTTCTTCCTGATACCAGCTAAGCAATCTCCTGTAGAACTCATACCAGAAGAGCCTGATTATATAAAACCAGTAATCAGTCATACTTATTCACCCATCGTAGTTGGGCTTTGAGGGTCAGGGCCTGAACACTTGCAGAATTCAAGACAACAACATAACATAAATACTAAGCTTTCAGCAAAGCTTAATAAATTGCCAAAATTGTCCAGCCAAAAAGACAGCCTGGTGGACCAGTTTTTCTCCCCCTCAGGCTTAAAGACCACAACAAACAAAGAAACTAGCAGATCACCCTTGAAAAAGGCGACAACACCACAAAAAATTATGGAGGGCCCCGGAGAGAGTACTTCAGTACCAAATGCTATCCTCTGTACGTTAGCGTCGAAGAAAGACATTGCGGACATTATCCGTTCATGTATACGCGAAGAGATAGCTGAAATAAAACAAGACCTACACTCTATGGGTAATAGAGTGGAGGCATTAGAGGATTTTTCTGACCACCTGCAAGAAGAAATCATCGTGGTCCAGGATACCACAAACCATCATACAACAATTCTGACTGAATTACACGACAAAATAGAGGACCTTGAGAACCAAAGTCGTCAGAAAAACCTCAGAATATGAGGGGTCCCTGAGTCGGTGTTGCCTAAGGATTTCCCAACTTACCTTCCGGCCCTCTTTTCACATCTCAAGAATATTCCACCCTCCACAGATATCCCTTGGGTCAGAGCCCATAGGGCCCTCAGACCAAAACCCCCTGACACGGCACCTCCAAGAGATATTATTATGAAGTTCAGAGAGTTTGGGGGAAAAGAGGAACTCTTAAACCTCTCTCGCAAAAATCAACCAGTGAAGTTTAGGGGGGTTGTACTCCAATTTTATCAAGATTTGTCACAGCGGACATTGCAGAGGAGAAGAGATCTTGCCCCCTTAGCACCACTCCTCCGTCAAAAGAAAATCCTTTACAGATGGGGATTCCCTTTTCACCTTTACGTCTTGCACGGAAAGAGGAAATTAAACTGCAAGTCTCTAGAGGATATTAACGACTTCTGCTCCGCACTAGAAATTGAACCTCCGGCAGGACTATTTGCAGAAGAACCTATTGAACCTCCCAAGAAGAAATCATCCAGAACTAATCCTGGAAATTGGCAACGGATAGTCTCCAAGTCAAGGACCCAACCATCGACTAGGCCTCATGGTTCTCCACTCCAGGACACAACATAGAGAACTTTCTCTTCCACTGGACTCTCTCTAAACTGAAAACCAAGAACAGCTACATTGACTGTGTCCAACGAGAACTGTGTTTTGGTAATGTATTGCTTTAGATGTATATGCCTTAGTACAACCTTGACATTTCTATTTTCTATATGTTGCTGTTTAGAAACCGCAGTTAGTGCTGCAGCTAATATAATTTACTTCAATAGATAATTTTTTCTATGATGCTCTACTTCAGGACACAACTTAGAGAATTTTCTCTTCCACTGGGCTTTTTCTAAATTGAAAGCCAAGAGCAGCTGCACTGACTGTGCCCAAAAAGAACTGTGCCATGGTAATGTATTGTTTAAGATGTATAGTCCTAAGTATAACTTTGTAATTTCTGTTCTCTATAAGTTGCTGTTTAGAGCTCAAAGTCAGGGCTGTAGCTAACTTAATTAACTTCAATAAATAACCCTTTCTTTGATGAAGCTTCGGGGTAAGAAAAAATGAGAGTAGTAAATACTCCCAAGTTAGTATTAAGATAATATGGCTTATTAGGCGATAGTTAGATTTAATGGTAAATATTTTTGAGAGGGAGCTGGTTATTATCCCCTCTCGTGTAATTAACGTCATATGACATTAAGAGTACTAAGATATTTTTTGGTAAGATATAAACTATGCTATATGTTTCAATTTTGTTTTTTGTTCACATTGTTATTGTTACGCAATAGGGGCACGGGTTCAGAGACACATACAGAATTTTACATGCAAATACAGAATGTTAAGGAGAGAATTGTTCGCAGTCCCATATATATTTAATAGGCATATCCACACAGACAAACCATGGCCACCAACAATAAAGTTATCACATTGCTCAGCCAGAACTCTAGGGGCCTGAACTCTGCACAGAAACGCTCCATAGCTATGCAAGACCTCCGTAGGAAGGGAGACGATATCCTTTTCTTACAGGAGACACACTTTTTAAAATCCAGGGAACCTAAATATTTTGGTGGTCATTATACACATATACACTCATTCGATCATAAACGTAATGGTGTGAGCATCCTTATAAGCAGGCAGGTTTCATTTACTCCCATAAAAACACACAGACACAGAAGGCAGGTTTCTATGCGTGACTGGCCTACTGTTCGGCACCCCTGTGACACTATTCAACTTGTACGCTCCTAACAACAAACAGCTTCCTTTCTTTAAAAAAAAATTTGCGTTGATATTAGATCATGTGATAGGGGCACTTTATATAGGGGGGACTTCAATATCCCTATTCAACCGAACCTTGACACCACAAACCCTAAACCTACAACATCTAAATACGTGGTTAAACAATTATGGAAACTTATGTAGGAGCAGACACTGTTTGATATTTGGAGATTTAAGCACCCTGAGAGAAGGGACTATACTTTTTTCTCCTCCCCACATCACTCTTATAGCAGAATCGACTACCAACTCACAAACCAAAAAGGCCTCACTAATGTCTTGACCTCAAGACTCTCACACACAGTCTGGTCAGACCATTCTGCAGCACTCATGAAACTTAATTGGCCATCAGCACCAAAAAGCACTTATCAGTGGAAACTAGAGGAAAACTTGCTAAATTTCCCTGATTTTAAAAGTAAGATAGAGAAACTCCTTCCAGAGAATTTCCAATTCAATTCCCTGCCTGAAACAGACCCCTTTGTAGTATGGGAGGCCCACAAGTGCTGTATTAGAGGGGAATTTATAAAATATCAGGTGCATGTCAGGCAGAAAGCATGACTACTTTATAAAACATCCACTGACCTACTATCTAAATTAGAATATGAACACAAGCGAAACCCTACTTCCCCACATATTCTAGCGTATCTTGAAAAGGCTAGGAAAGCAGTCCACAACCAGCTAGTCAAAGAAGCTAACGCATTGGCTTTAAAAACTAAACAAAAATTCTATTTTGAAAGTAATAGAGCGGGAAAGCTTCTTGCACGCCTCCTTAAACTTAAAAAACTTAAAATTTTTATTCACGAAATAAAAACCCCTACAAATCAGAGGGTAAATACCACCCCAGAAATCCTATCTCAATTCTTGGCATATTACTCTAAACTTTACGACCTCCCGAAAAATAACCCTCACACAGACATACGGCTAGATTTAGAGTTTTGTCGGTAACGACCCGCGTAGCTAACGCTGGCTTTTTTCTGGCCGCACCTCTAAAATAACTCTGGTATTGAGAGTCCACAGAATGGCTGCGTTAGGCTCCAAAAAAGGAGCGTAGAGCATTTTTAACGCAACTTCAACTCTCGATACCAGAGTTGCTTACGGACGCGGCCAGCCTCAAAAACGTGCTCGTGCACGATTCCCCCTTAGAAAACAATGGGGCTGTTTGAGCTGAAAAAAAACCTAACACCTGCAAAAAAGCCGCGTTCAGCTCCTAACGCAGCCCCATTGTTTCCTATGGGGAAACACTTCCTACGTCTGCACCTAACACCCTAACATGTACCCCGAGTCTAAACACCCCTAACCTTACACTTATTAACCCCTAATCTGCCGGCCCCGCTATCGCTGACCCCTGTATATTATTTTTAACCCCTAATCTGCCGCTCCGTAAACCGCCGCTACTTACATTATCCCTATGTACCCCTAATCTGCTGCCCCTAACACCGCCGACCCCTATATTATATTTATTAACCCCTAATCTTCCCCCCACAACGTCGCCTCCACCTGCCTACACTTATTAACCCCTAATCTGCCGAGCGGACCGCACCGCTATTATTATAAAGCTATTAACCCCTAATCCGCCTCACTAACCCTATAATAAATAGTATTAACCCCTAATCTGCCCTCCCTAACATCGCCGACACCTAACTTCAATTATTAACCCCTAATCTGCCGACTGGAGCTCACCGCTATTCTAATAAATGTATTAACCCCTAAAGCTAAGTCTAACCCTAACACTAACACCCCCCTAAGTTAAATATAATTTTAATCTAACGAAATTAATTAACTCTTATTAAATAAATTATTCCTATTTAAAGCTAAATACTTACCTGTAAAATAAACCCTAATATAGCTACAATATAAATTATAATTACATTGTAGCTATTTTAGGATTAATATTTATTTTACAGGCAACTTTGTAATTATTTTAACCAGATACAATAGCTATTAAATAGTTAAGAACTATTTAATAGCTAAAATAGTTAAAATAATTACTAAATTACCTGTAAAATAAATCCTAACCTAAGTTACAATTAAACCTAACACTATACTATCATTAAATTAATTAAATAAAATACCTACAATTACCTACAATTAAACCTAACACTACACTATCAATAAATTAGTTAAATACAATATCTACAAATAACTACAATGAAATAAACTAACTAAAGTACAAAAAATAAAAAAGAACTAAGTTACAAAAAATAAAAAAATATTTACAAACATAAGAAAAATATTACAACAATTTTAAACTAATTACACCTACTCTAAGCCCCCTAATAAAATAACAAAGCCCCCCAAAATAACAAAATGCCCTACCCTATTCTAAATTACTAAAGTTCAAAGCTCTTTTACCTTACCAGCCCTGAACAGGGCCCTTTGCGGGGCATGCCCCAAGAAGTTCAGCTCTTTTGCCTGTAAAAAAACATACAATACCCCCCCCAACATTACAACCCACCACCCACATACCCCTAATCTAACCCAAACCCCCCTTAAATAAACCTAACACTAAGCCCCTGAAGATCTTCCTACCTTATCTTCACCATACCAGGTTCACCGATCCGTCCTGAAGAGCTCCTCCGATGTCCTGATCCAAGCCCAAGCGGGGGGCTGAAGAGGTCCATGATCCGGCTGAAGTCTTCATCCAAGCGGGAGCTGAAGAGGTCCATGATCCGGATGAAGTCTTCATCCAAGCGGGAGCTGAAGAGGTTCATGATCCGGATGAAGTCTTCTATCAACGGCATCTTCAATCTTCTTTCTTCGGGAGCCATCATCTTCCATCCGACGCGGAACATCCTCTTCTCCCGACGCCTACTAGCCAAATGACGGTTCCTTTAAATGATGTCATCCAAGATGGCGTCCCTCGAATTCCGATTGGCTGATAGGATTCTATCAGCCAATCGGAATTAAGGTAGGAAAATTCTGATTGGCTGATGGAATCAGCCAATCAGAATCAAGTTCAATCCGATTGGCTGATTCGATCAGCCAATCAGATTGAGCTTGCATTCTATTGGCTGTTACGATCAGCCAATAGAATGCGAGCTCAATCTGATTGGCTGATCGGATCAGCCAATCTGATAGAACTTGATTCTGATTGGCTGATTCCATCAGCCAATCAGAATTTTCCTACCTTAATTCCGATTGGCTGATAGAATCCTATCAGCCAATCGGAATTTGAGGGACGCCATCTTGGATGATGTCCCTTAAAGGAACCGTCATTCTTCAGTTGGACGTCGCCGGATGAAGATGGGTCCGCGGTGGAGGTCTTCAGGATGGAGCCGGTCCTCATCGGATGAAGATAGAAGATGCCGCTTGGAAGAAGATGGTTGCCGGTCCGGATCTACTCTTCTTCCTGGATAGGATGAAGACTTTAGAGCCTCTTCTGGACTTCTTCAGCTGTCGGATGATGGATGTCTAGCCCCCGCTTGGGCTTAGATGAAGATATCGGAGCCTGGAACGGACGGTCATACCTGGCATGGTGAAGACAAGGTAGGAAGATCTTCAGGGGCTTAGTGTTAGGTTTATTTAAGGGTGTTTGGGTTATATTAGGGGTATGTGGGTGGTGGGTTGTAATGTTGGGGGTGGTATTGTATGTTTTTTTTTACAGGCAAAAGAGCTGAACTTCTTGGGGCATGCCCCGCAAAGGGCCCTGTTCAGGGCTGGTAAGGTAAAAGAGCTTTGAACTTTAGTAATTTAGAATAGGGTAGGGCATTTTTTTATTTTGGGGGCTTTGTTATTTTATTAGGGGGCTTAGAGTAGGTGTAATTAGTTTAAAATTGTTGTAATATTTTTCTTATGTTTGTAAATATTTTTTTATTTTTTGTAACTTAGTTCTTTTTTATTTTTTGTACTTTAGTTAGTTTATTTCATTGTAGTTATTTGTAGATATTGTATTTAGTTAATTTATTGATAGTGTAGTGTTAGGTTTAATTGTAGGTAATTGTAGGTATTTTATTTAATTAATTTAATGATAGTATAGTGTTAGGTTTAATTGTTACTTAGGTTAGGATTTATTTTACAGGTAATTTTGTTATTATTTTAACTAGGTAACTATTAAATAGTTCTTAACTATTTAATAGCTATTGTACCTGGTTAAAATAATTACAAAGTTGCCTGTAAAATAAATATTAATCCTAAAATAGCTACAATGTAATTATTCGTTATATTGTAGCTATATTAGGGTTTATTTTACAGGTAAGTATTTAGCTTTAAATAGGAATAAGTTATTTAATAAGAGATAATTTATTTTGTTAGAATAAAATTATATTTAACTTAGGGGGGTGTTAGGGTTAGGGTTAGAATTAGCTTTAGGGGTTAATAAATTTAATAGAGTAGCGGTGCGGTCCGCTCGGGAGATTAGGAGTTAATAAGTGTAGGCAGGTGGAGGCGACGTTGAGGGGGGCAGATTAGGGGTTAATAAAAATAATATAGGGGTCGGCGGTGTTAGGGGCAGCAGATTAGGGGTACATAAGGATAACTTAAGTAGCGGCACTTTGCGGTCGGCAGATTAGGGGTTAATTATTGTAGGTAGCTGGCGGTGACGTTGTGGGGGGCAGATTAGGGGTTAATAAATATAATACAGGGGTTGGCGGTGTTAGGGGCAGCAGATTAGGGGTACATAAGTATAACGTAGGTGGCGGTCGGCAGATTAGGGGTTAAAAAATTTAATCGAGTGTCGGCGATGTGGGGGGACCTCGGTTTAGGGGTACATAGGTAGTTTATGGGTGTTAGTGTACTTTAGGGAACAGTAGTTAAGAGCTTTATGAACCGGCGTTAGCCCAAAAAGCTCTTAACTCCTGTTTTTTTTCTGCGGCTGGAGTTTGGTCGTTAGATTTCTAACGCTCACTTCAGCCACGACTCTAAATACCGACGTTAGAAAGATCCCATTGAAAAGATAGGATACGCAATTGACGTAAGGGGATCTGCGGTATGGAAAAGTCGCGGCTGAAAAGTGAGCGTTAGACCCTTTTTTGAATGACTCCAAATACCGGCGGTAGCCCAAAACCAGCGTTAGGAGCCTCTAACGCTGGTTTTCACGGCTACCGCCAAACTCTAAATCTAGGCCATAGAAAATTCCATCAAAGCATATCTGTCAGATACCTCTCTTCCACAACTAACAGACACACAGGCAGCAGAACTGGAAGTTCCTTTCTCAATGACAGAAATCCTTGCTGCCCTTAAACAGCTACCTACAGGCAAAAGCCCAGGCCCTGATGGGTTTACCGTTTCATATTACAAGAAGTTTGCGCCCATCTTACTACCCCACTTATGCTCTATATTTAATATAGCAGACCAGAAGCATCCTTTCCTCTCTTCCATGTTGGAGGCCCACATTTCGTTTATACCCAAGCCCGATAAATCAACAGATACCCCTTCTAATTTCCGCCCTATCTCGTTATTAAATGTAGACATCAAACTTTACGTGAAACTCATAGCCTCCAGAATTAATACATTCTTGCCACAACTAATTCACTTAAATCAAGTGGGCTTTGTACCACATAGAGAGGCGAGGGACAACACCATCAAGATCTTAAATTTACTCGAGCATTCTCAAGCCCATGCTATTCCCTCAAATTCCTGGCCATCGATGCCGAAAAGGCCTTCGATAGGTTAGATTGGCTATTTTTAAAATCCACGCTAGCTCGGTTTGGCATGAGTGAGAAACTTATAGGGAAAATCTTTGCTCTTTATCATTCGCCAAAAGCCAAACTAAACGACTCCTTATCAGACCCTTTCACCATCCTGAACGGAACAAGGCAGGGCTGTCTTCTTTCCCCTTTACTATTCATTATGGCCATGGAAGCCTCTAAGGTTAGGGAAAATAAAGAAATACAAGGGATCCAAATAGGCGACACACAATACAAAACAACACTATATGCAGATGACATTTTATTCTCATTAACCTCTCCCCTTCAGTCCCTATCTGTACTATTACCGTTAATAGAGACATATAGCACCCTCTCTAACTTTAAAATAAATATGCTAAAATTGGAGTTCCTGGGAATTGAGATTACGGATCACTGCACAATACCAATTCATGCCAAAACACAATTCCATAAAATACTTGGGGATACAAGTTACAAACTCTAGGAATCCCTCTACCAGTTAAATTACCAGAACCTCTTAGAATCCGTTAGAATGGAACTAAGGGCTTGGCAGAGTAAATGTCTTTCATGGCTGGGCAGGATACAAGCTTTCAAGATGAGTGTTCTGCCTCGCTTCCTTTATCTGTTTCAGACTGTACCTATCCAACCTCCCTCACAATATATCAACACAGCACAAGTGTTGGTGAACACTTTAATTTGGGCAAACAAAAGCCCCAGAATTGCAAAGTCTACACTTTATAGAAATAGAGATAGAGATGGCCTTGGAGTACCCAACCTCTTATTTTATCAACAAGCGGCACAACTAACTAGAGTGATTGACTGGTGCAAAAATACGCATGATAAGGAATGGGTGAAGTTGGAACATGATTTGACCGGCTCAAAAAGCTTGGGGGCATTATGCTGGACATACAGGCAACATAGAAATATGCTACCACTCACTCCTTCACTGGTGACAGACACACTCTAAACCTGGGACAGACTTGTTAGGCCTCAGCGGGGCATATCCTCGCCATTAACTCCCATGCTTCATAATAATGATTATCCTCCACTCAAACATCTATGGGCGGAAGGCTCATATACTATTGCAGCAGGCTTACCCTGTTATTTAGTGACAGACAGAGGAACTATCTTGACCAAAGCATCCTTAACAGACAAAAATATCACTTATTTTGATAGGTGGTTTGAATACCTCCAATTATCGCACTTCCTCTCACACCATAGAGATAAGACCAACTTAGCTAGGAGCCTAAACCCTTTTGAGCTTTTATGTCAGTCTTCGCAGGCGGTGCAATATACAAAATATTAATTGTCATACATTCTAAAAACCTACCATCATACACCAGAGTCTGGGAATCTGAATTAGGCTTCACTGTCCCTACAGAAACCTGGGATACCATCTTCCAACAAATGGGTAAAACACCCTCTTCAATGAGTATCACAGAGACAAATATGAAACTGATGGGGAGATGGTATTTACACCCTAGTAGGCTGGCTAAGATTTATCAACATTCCGACCCCCTCTGTTGGAGAGAATGCAAACAGGTTGGTACACTATACCACATCTGGTGGGATTGCCCCATACTCCAACCATATTGGCATGATATTCATAAGGAGATTCAGAGAGTCCTCTCTCAGGAAATCCCTTTTGACCCATTAACAATATTATTTAATAAGCCACCCAAGATTAAGTGCAAGTACAAGTCTACTTTATTATACATCATGCTTAGCAGCGCCAAACAACTAGTTCCAAGATTGTGGAAACATCGTAGAACCCTGTCCAAATTAGAATGGACACAAAATGTCACACTCCTCCTGTCCCTAGAAAGATATCACTATTCACTACCTCAATACAAACAGAATTGATTTTTATTGTGCAATGTCCCTATACTGGGAAACATATATTCACGCAGACGATAGGACCCCTCCCCAAATAAATAACTCCAACACAACTCTTCCACATTAAATCACTTATCAGAAGAATAGGGACTTACAGGTTTTGATCTGAACCCATGCCTTACATAATTCTGCAAATTAATATATCGGTGTGTAATATATGATATAGTGTTGTGCCTTGTTGTACGATGCTCTGTACTGTGATTTGTATTATATATTCTCTTGTGTGAGAGAAGCGTAACAAAGTTTATATGTTTATATGTGTTGAAGTTTACTGTTAAGTTCCGGAAAAAAGAAAAAACCTACAAGCTTTAGTTCTTAAGAAAGGTTCTTCTTGTTTACAACATCATAGACTATAGCACCTTAAAATCTGGACAGTTTTGGTCCAACTTTTATTTTATTTTATCATTTATCCATTATTCAAATGCTTTATTATGTATGTCAGAATGGCCTTTCCTGCAAATGTCAATCATTTTCTCTCTTTATTTAATTAATAAAGCTTGTTGAAAAAAAAAAAAAAAGCAACAGCAACTTCAGATGTTAATAATTCACTTTAGTCATATCCAAAGTTACTACTGCTTTTAATTTTTGCAGCTCCCGCGATTAATCCGCTGTAAGAACAAAACAACTTGCTCGTTAGACTGGGGGTTAAAAATAATTGCTGGTTAGTCACTATATGGGTTGTCTGCCTTATCATAAGAAAAAACATTCTTGTTTTTCTAGGGGTTAAAAAAAATTATTGTTATTCTAGAGGTTAACTTCATTTTTACTAAGATTAAATCAACTTGCTCGTTAACCTAACGGTACTTATTATACTTACCTTGAGCAAAGTAAAGTATAAGCCCTATAGTATGTGGACACTACTGACAGTCTCATCTGGTCTGCACATGCGATGAAGCATAATTTCAAACATGACCGATGATGTTTTCCCTTACACAGTCAGTGCACATGCGAGGTTTCAATAAAGAACGTCCTATTAATATTTAAATGAAATGGGCAGAAACACTTGCCTATTGGATGGGGATGATCAATTCATCTTGCATAAACTCTGCCTATTTTATGGGAAGTCGTTACTGCTTGTTGTATATTTATTTTAAATTTCACCTTTAATTCCGATTGGCTGATAGAATGCTATCAGCCAATCGGAATTCAAGGGACGCCATCTTGGATGACGTCACTTAAAGGAACCTTCATTCTTGAGTCGCTGTCGTCAGAAGAGGATGCTCTGCACTGGATGTCTTGAAGATGGAGCCGCTCCACGCCGGATGGATGAAGATAGAACATGCCGTCTGGATGAAGACTTCTGCCCTCTGGAGGACCACTTCTTGCCATCTGGATGAAGACTTCTCCCGGCTTCGTTGAGGACTTCTTGCTGCTGGGATGAAGACTTCTGCTGCTTAGTTGAGGGTGCATGTCAGGTCTTCAAAAACTATAAGTGGATCTTCGGGGGTTAGTGTTAGGGTTTTTTTAAGGGTTTATTGGGTGGGTTTTATTTTTAGCTTAGGGTTTTGGGCAAGGAAAAAGAGCTAAATGCCCTTTTAAGGGCAATGTCCATCCAAATGCCCTTTTCAGGGCAATGGGGAGCTTAGGTTTTTTTAGTTAGTATTTTATTTGGGGGTTGGTTGTGTGGGTGGTTTGTTTTACTGTTGGGGGGGTTGTTTGTATTTTTTTTACAGGTAAAAGAGCTGATTTCTTTGGGGCAATGCCCCGCAAAAGGCCCTTTTAAGGGCTATTGGTAGTTTTGTTTAGGCTAGGTTTTTTTTTTATTTCGGGGGGGCTTTTTTTATTTTGATAGGGCTATTAGATTAGGTGTAATTAGTTTAAATATCTGATAATTTATTTTATTTTGTGTAATTTAGTGTTTGTTTTTTTGTAATTTAGTGAATTGGATTTAATTAATGTAATTTATTTAATTGTAGTGTAAGGTTAGGTGTTAGTGTAAGAAAAGGAAAGGTGTGTGTGTATGCGCTGAACAGCTGTGGGGATGAGAGAAATAAGCAAATTTATATTTAAAAGATAGTATTTGTAGGTACGTAGTACACAGCAAGTTTGTATGTAAATGAATGCAAATGCTCCTATAATTGTATAGCATAAAATATAACTATGTATCAGAAATCAGCCTAGTATCAAATAAAAAAATATTTATTCCTTTAAAAAGCTCACATAAAAATATATAAATAATAATATGACCGGTCATGTACATGAATACATAAAGTTTCTACATAAAAATAGCTGTTACTGTTTTAGGGCAACTCATTTGAAAGTATTTACACTTGAAAAATGGTCTTATTAGACTGTGCAATGTAGTTGGTTTGGCCAATAAATACTAGAAATTATTGTCCCATTAATTAGACCAATCTATTGAAATCCACCTCTGTAATGTAAGTTCATATGGGTATTGGTTAATAAAAAAGTTCAGTTTGTGTGTGGTTCCGTATATACATCCAAATATCCAAAACAGGGGTGTATAAAATCTTGTTGTTGTTTGTATTATATAAGATAGTCTTTTAGAAGAAAATGTGACCTCTATCACCCAAGCTGTAGGACTGCTACACCTCTACAGTGCCTACCTGCTCCTTTCTCGAGCTGAATCCTCCATCGGGGTATGGCACAGGTGTCCAGAGTGGCTCCTAACAGCTGGTGACATCACGGACGCTTGGTGTGTCTCAGAAGTAGATCCGTTTAGGAGGAAAACTCTGCGCAGAGTATTTTGAAATAGATAAAGTAGTTCCAACGAATCCTTCGCAATCCTTGATTGTAGTAGTATATTATCACTTTGTGATTGTCAGTCTAAGTCCATCAACGCGTTTCGCCATGTACCATGGCTTTATCAAGATGGTTTAAACTAAGGGGATACTACCCATGTTACAGCTGTAAGGCTTGTCAACACAGCACTAAATGTAAGGAATACACATCCACAAATACAGGTAAAAAATACAGTATTAAAGAGACCATCAGATGCAGTGACAAGGGCATCATATACCTGATTCAATGCACATGGGGCAAACAATATTTGGGAGAGACCTCTAGAGTCTTACGCACAAGAATTAGAGAACACCTCAATCTAATTAAGAAAGGGAACCAAGACACTAGGCTATACGAACATTTCAGGACAGTACATCACAATAATATTAATGACCTCAAATATTGGGGCATTTGCAACATCGCAAAACCCTGGAGAGGAGGAAATTTTGACCAACTACTCCTGAGAAAGGAGGCAGAGTTTATTTTTGAACTTCAAACATTATTTCCACATGGATTAAATTCGGAGCTAGATTTAAACCCATTCATTCTAAACTGTTGATCTTGTAATCCTTTACAAAATATGGGAACATGTATACAATTATGTAAGCCAAATGAAATTTAGAGAGCAATACAATATAATATATTAGGATCCATATTGTGTTTTTAATATTTATCTTCTCTGGAAATCTATATTGATTTTTTAACTGATTTTTTAACTGATTTTCTTTTATTCATTTATTAATCACAGACACAAGTTTTTTAGTGATGTATGCATTTTAATAAACAGAATTGATATCGGTGAAAATTCACATACATATCTATAAATATGATGTAATATTTGCATCTATATAACAATAGTGAATAATTGAACTAATATGTCATACATGTTTTAGTCATACAGACATTACCATTTTGAATTAGAGGTATAGACTTTAACTACATTTCTCAGTCCTCTTTTAGAAACATACATCATTCTAAACAAAAGAAATTCTTTAGTTCCATATTTGGGCAATATAGGACCTATTACAAAGTATTGATATATAGGGTTAATAACGGTTTAACAACAATATAGTTGTATAATTTTTAACTCGCACACGCTTTATGTTAGTACTAATGGGACACTTTAGCGCCCCAACAAAGATAAACATAAGGGACTTCATTTGTCTATATACAATATGTTTGTATAAAATGAGCTTCACCTTAAATGTTTTTAAACAATATATTCATAATTGATGTGTCTATATTATATGCGTTTAAATAATGAATTGTATATAAAACATTTTACATATGATTGAGTAGTTAAGTTTATAGTTACATACTATAACAAATGTATATACAATATCATCCTTCTAATGAAGTAATTTTTATATAATTTATTATATATAATGAAAGAAGGAAATAGCTCTACAAAGTACAAAGTAAGAACCTGAAAACAAAAAATCCACCTTACATAAAATCCACCTTAAATAAGGGATGTCCTTAAAGAATTAACAAATTTTCTTAGACCAATCACAGAGGAACTATACATTTATAAAGGAACTAAATACAAGTCTAAACCATCTTGATAAAGCCATGGTACATGGTGAAACGCGTTGATGGACTTAGACTGACAATCACAAAGTGATAATATACTACTACAATCAAGGATTGCGAAGGATTCGTTGGAACTACTTTATCTATTTCAAAATATTCTGCGCAGAGTTTTCCTCCTAAACGGATCTACTTCTGAGGCGCACCAAGCGTCCGTGACGTCACCAGCTGTTAGGAGCCGCTCTGGACACCTGTGCCGTACCCCAACGGAGGATTCAGCTCGAGAAAGGAGCAGGTAGGCACTGTAGAGGTGTAGCAGCCCTACAGCGTGGGTGATAGAGGTTACATTTTCTTCTAAAAAAGACTATCTTATATAATATAAACAACAACAAGATTTTATACACCCCTGTTTTGGATATTTGGATGTATATACGGAACCACACACAAACGGAACTTTTTTATTAACCAATACCCATATGAACTTACATTACAGAGGTGGATTTCAATAGATTGGTCTAATTAATGGGACAAAAATTTCTAGTATTTATTGGCCAAACCAACTAGATTGCACAGTCTAATAAGACCATTTTTCAAGTGTAAATACTTTCAAATGAGTTGCCCTAAAACAATAACAGCTATTTTTATGTAGAAACTTTATGTATTCATGTACATGACCGGTCATATTATTATTTATATATTTTTTATGTGAGCTTTTTAAAGGAATAAATAATTTTTTATTTGATACTAGGCTGATTTCTGATACATAGTTATATTTTATGCTATACAATTATAGGAGCATTTGCATTCATTTACATACAAACTTGCTGTGTACTACGTACCTACAAATACTATCTTTTAAATATAAATTTGCTTATTTCTCTCATCCCCACAGCTGTTCAGCGCATACACACACACCTTTCCTTTTCTGAACTATTCCCTATATTTTCTGCCTTATGGGAGCAGATTAGTGTGTATTGCAGGGGTTAGATTTGTGCACCTTGTACACATTTCCTTTCCTCAAATAGGTGTTAGTGTAAGACAGGTTAGGTTTTATTTTACAGGTAAATTTGTAATTATTTTAGCTAGGTAGTTTATAACTAGTTAATAACTATTTAGTAACTATTCTACTTAGTTAAAATAAATACAAACTTGCCTGTGAAATAAAAATAAAACCTAAGCTAGCTACAATGTAACTATTAGTTATATTGTAGCTAGCTTAGGGTTTATTTTACAGGTAAGTATTTAGTTTTAAATAGGAATTATTTAGTTAATGATAGGAATTTTTAATTAGATTTATTTTAATTATATTAAAGCAGGGGGTGTTAGGGTTAGACTTAGGTTTAGGTTTAGGGGTTTATAACTTTAGTATAGTGGCGGCGACGTTGGGGGCGGCAGATTAGGGGTTAATAACAGTAATGTAGGTTGCAGCGATGTTAGGGACAGCAGATTAGGGGTTAATAATATTTAACTAGTGTTTGCGATGCGGGAGTACGGCGGTTTAGAAGTTAATATGTTTATTCTAGTAGCGGCGATGTCCGGAGCAGCAGATTAGGGGTTAATAATTTTATTTTATTATTTGCAATGCGGGAGGGCCTTGGTTAGTTAGTGTTAGTGTAATTTTTAGAACTTTAGTTATGAGTTTTATGTTACAGCTTTGTAGCGTAAAACCCATAACTACTGACTTTCAGTTTACGTTATGGATCTTGTAGTTATGGGCTGTACCGCTCAATTTTTGGCCTCCTAGGCAGACTCGTAATACCAGCTCTATGGAAGTCCCATTGGAAAATGACTTTTTGAAAGCTGCGGTAGTTACGCTGCATTACAGCCAAAAAAGTGTGCAGTACAGAAATACCTGCAAGACCCGTAATACCAGTGGTAGTGAAAAAGCAGCGCTATGAGGCTTTTTCAGCCATAACAAAAAACTTGTAATCTAGCTGATAGAAAAGGAAGAAAAGGACTCTAGCATTGCAAGACATTTTAAAATGACCCATAAATTAAAAAAAAAAAAAGTAATTGGTAAAGATCGTGTTAGGTTGGGTATTAGAGGTGGGGACCTGGACAGAATCCTACTGCAGCATGAGAGTAGGTGGATTTTTAACCTTGATACTCTTAGTCCCATAGGCCTTAATGAAGAATTAAATCTTGGTCATTTTCTCTAATAGAAGAAAAATTTTCTTGCAACAATTTAAACTATTATAGGAAATGCTATTGTGACATTATTATATAAAGTGTTTCTTGGTAAATAGTAAGCAGATAATATTGCCAATACTGCTGTTTCATTTTGTACTTAAATTGTAAATATTCTGTCATAAGCCCAAATGGTTTTAGTACATGTAACAATGTCTCTATTTGGACTATATTTAGTTCTCCAATTCAAAGAGGGAATGAATATTTACCAGCACATATTTCTGGAGGGCAATACACCTGGATTCCCTTTATAAGGAGGAGTCTATAGTATGAACAAACAAATGCCAGGAAGAAGCCTTTCAAAAGATGAAACGTACGTTGGCAAGTTCTCTACATTAAAAAAAACAAGAAAAGTACAAAAGTCGGTGCTCCGCTTTTCTTGTTGTTTTGCCTTGGATGTGACCAGCCCATAGCGTGCAGCACGGTTCTTAAGGGTATTTCCCTAGCACTTTCCCGCAGCCTAGTGGCAGGCCTAACTGCTTTACTACCATTGCCCAATACGAATTAAGAAAGCAGACAACACCCCCTGATCGTGATGTCTGAGGAGGAAGTGGATTGGACAGTTGGAATTTCCGGATGTTTCCGCAGATGGTGAGGAGAATCGCCCACCAGTACAGTGGTGTTCTATAGAGAAAGCGTGACCGGATTCAACTTCTCCCTAGGACCGGACTGATCAAAAGATTGGGGATAAGACCAACTTTTGTACTAATATGTTTTTGGGATTGTACCCTTACGTATCACTATTGGGGACATAACGCTACAATCTGGTTGGATCTCAACTCTGTTATAGTTATTCATATTTGGGCACATTACTCATAGAGAGGAGATTTCCCTTTCTCCACTTTGAAGTTCTCCACATTGACAAGGATATATTCGTTTTATCTGGCATAGCTGAGGCTGTTTCCTTTAGGTGATGTATTTTACCGCTATAAAGAGATAGTAAACCCCAATATTTTCTTTTGATTCAGATAGAACATACAATTTTAAAAACCTTTCCATTGTACTTCTATTATCAAATTTGATTCATTCTCTTGTTATCTAATGCTGAGGGGACAGCATTGCACTACTGGCAGCTAGCTGAACACATCTAGTTATCCAATCACAAATGACGAATGTGTGCAGGCACCAATTAGCAACAGCTTCCACTAGTGTATGATATGTACATATTCATTTTTTATAAGGGATACTAAGAGGATGAAGCACATTTGAAAATAGAAGTGAATTTAAAAGTATCTTAAAATTACATGCTCTATCTGAATCATGCAAGTTTATTTTTAACTTTCCTATCCCTTTAAGCTTGAGGTGGGAGAAGACTTTGGGCTAGTTTACCGGACATCTCCTCAGTTTGGTTTGGCAGCGGTGACTCTGCTGCTGGCTGCGTGCAAGATTTTGCACACTCCAATCACTTTCAGTGTTAACAGTACACACCTACTTAGCCTTACAGCTGTTTGCCAGTTCTTAAAAGCCTGTTGTGGGAGCAGGAGTCGGCTGTGGCTTCTGATTTCTCCATGGTTATCATTGGTTGAAATTGTTTAACTGCCAACTGCGTCCAAGAAATTGTTCACTCCCCTAGGGCTGACAAGAAGGAAAAGGTGATTGCTACTTCTTCAAATCGCTATTTGAGAGTTTTTGTATCCGCTCTGAATGGAAGTACTTTCTTTGCATAACCCATGAGGATTCATCACTACCATGCAAAGGAGGACTATGATATAACTCTCTTTATTGAAGAGGACCCTTCTACAGTTTGTGTTTGCTACAACATGTTAAGCTAAGTAGCCCTTATGTTGAGCCTGAGCCTCAGGTTTATTCTATTTTGTTTAGCAGGTTTTTTTAATTAGAGCTCTTATTTATATATGTATATTCCTTGTTGTTATGTTTGTGTACAGAATATATCAGATGACAACTCTGTTAATTATCATTTACTAATGATAGTGTTTTGTGTTCACTTTGATAGAGGATATGACTCCTTAAGTGATTAAAACAGGTTAAACATTTGACAAGAGTGCTGTTGTGAGATCTCTTTTTTTTTCTTTCCTTATTTGTTCATTATTTTATGTCTCTACTAACTTTACACATTTAGGCCTAGATTTAGAGTTCGGCGGTAGCCGTCAAAACCAGCGTTAGAGGCTCCTAACGCTGGTTTTGGCCGCCCGCTGGTATTTGGAGTCAGTGATTAAAGGGTCTAACGCTCACTTTACAGCCGCGACTTTTCCATACCGCAGATCCCCCTACGCCATTTGCGTAGCCTATCTTTTCAATGGGATCTTTCTAACGCTGGTATTTAGAGTCGTTTCTGCAGTGAGCGTTAGAGCTCTAACGACAAGATTCCAGCCGCCTGAAAAAAGCAGGAGTTAAGAGCTTTCTGGCTAACGCCGGTTCATAAAGCTCTTAACTACTGTACCCTAAACTACACTAACACCCATAAACTACCTATGTACCCCTAAACCGAGGTCCCCCCACATCGCCGCCACTCGATTAAAATTTTTAACCCCTAATCTGCCGACCGCCACCTACGTTATACTTATGTACCCCTAATCTGCTGCCCCTAACCCCGCCGACCCCTATATTACATTTATTAACCCCTAACCTGCCCCCCACAACGTCGCCGCCAACTACTTACAATAATTAACCCCTAATCTTCCGACCGCAAAGCGCCGCCACCTACGTTATCCTTATGTACCCCTAATCTGCTGCCCCTAACCCCGCCGACCCCTATATTATATTTATTAACCCCTAACTTGCCCCACACAACGTCGCCGCAAGCTACTTAAAATAATTAACCCCTAATCTTCCGACCGCAAATCGCCGCCACCTACGTTATCCCTATGTACCCCTAATCTTCTGCCCCTAACATCGCCGACCCCTATGTTATATTTATTAACCCCTAATCTGCCCCCCACAACGTCGCCGACACCTACCTACACTTATTAACCCCTAATCTGCCGAGCGGACCTGAGCGCTACTATAATAAAGTTATTAACCCCTAATCCGCCTCACTAACCCTATCATAAATAGTATTAACCCCTAATCTGCCCTCCCTAACATCGCCGACACCTACCTTCAATTATTAACCCCTAATCTGCCGACCGGAGCTCACCGCTATTCTAATAAATGTATTAACCCCTAAAGCTAAGTCTAACCCTAACACTAACACCCCCCTAAGTTAAATATAATTTTTATCTAACGAAATAAATTAACTCTTATTAAATAAATGATTCCTATTTAAAGCTAAATACTTACCTGTAAAATAAATCCTAATATAGCTACAATATAAATTACATTTATATTATAGCTATTTTAGGATTAATATTTATTTTACAGGTAACTTTGTATTTATTTTAACCAGGTACAATAGCTATTAAATAGTTAAGAACTATTTAATAGTTACCTAGTTAAAATAATTACAAATTTACCTGTAAAATAAATCCTAACCTAAGTTATAATTAAACCTAACACTACCCTATCAATAAAATAATTAAATAAACTACCTACAATTACCTACAATTAACCTAACACTACACTATCAATAAATTAATTAAACACAATTGCTACAAATAAATACAATTAAATAAACTATCTAAAGTACAAAAAATAAAAAAGAACTAAGTTACAGAAAATAAAAAAATATTTACAAACATAAGAAAAATATTACAACAATTTTAAACTAATTACACCTACTCTATGCCCCCTAATAAAATAACAAAGACCCCCAAAATAAAAAATTCCCTACCCTATTCTAAAATACAAAAATTACAAGCTCTTTTACCTTACCAGCCCTGAACAGGGCCCTTTGCGGGGCATGCCCCAAGAAATTCAGCTCTTTTGCCTGTAAAAAAAAACATACAATACCCCCCCCCCAACATTACAACCCACCACCCACATACCCCTAATCTAACCCAAACCCCCCTTAAATAAACCTAACACTAATCCCCTGAAGATCTTCCTACCTTGTCTTCACCATACCAGGTTCACCGATCCGTCCTGGCTCCAAGATCTTCATCCAACCCAAGCGGGGGTTGGCGATCCATAATCCGGTGCTCCAAAGTCTTCCTCCTATCCGGCAAGAAGAGGACATCCGGACCGGCAAACATCTTCTCCAAGCGGCATCTTCTATGTTCTTCCATCCGATGACGACCGGCTCCATCTTGAAGACCTCCAGCGCGGATCCATCCTCTTCTTCCGACGACTAGACGACGAATGACGGTTCCTTTAAGGGACGTCATCCAAGATGGCGTCCCTCGAATTCCGATTGGCTGATAGGATTCTATCAGCCAATCGGAATTAAGGTAGGAATTTTCTGATTGGCTGATGGAATCAGCCAATCAGAATCAAGTTCAATCCGATTGGCTGATCCAATCAGCCAATCAGATTGAGCTCGCATTCTATTGGCTGATCGGAACAGCCAATAGAATGCGAGCTCAATCTGATTGGCTGATTGGATCAGCCAATCGGATTGAACTTGATTCTGATTGGCTGATTCCATCAGCCAATCAGAAAATTCCTACCTTAATTCCGATTGGCTGATAGAATCCTATCAGCCAATCGGAATTCGAGGGACGCCATCTTGGATGACGTCCCTTAAAGGAACCGTCATTCGTCGTCTAGTCGTCGGAAGAAGAGGATGGATCCGCGCTGGAGGTCTTCAAGATGGAGCCGGTCGTCATCGGATGGAAGAACATAGAAGATGCCGCTTGGAGAAGATGTTTGCCGGTCCGGATGTCCTCTTCTTGCCGGATAGGAGGAAGACTTTGGAGCACCGGATTATGGATCACCAACCCCCGCTTGGGTTGGATGAAGATCTTGGAGCCAGGACGGATCGGTGAACCTGGTATGGTGAAGACAAGGTAGGAAGATCTTCAGGGGATTAGTGTTAGGTTTATTTAAGGGGGGTTTGGGTTAGATTAGGGGTATGTGGGTGGTGGGTTGTAATGTTGGGGGGGGGGTATTGTATGTTTTTTTTTACAGGCAAAAGAGCTGAATTTCTTGGGGCATGCCCCGCAAAGGGCCCTGTTCAGGGCTGGTAAGGTAAAAGAGCTTGTAATTTTTGTATTTTAGAATAGGGTAGGGAATTTTTTATTTTGGGGGTCTTTGTTATTTTATTAGGGGGCTTAGAGTAGGTGTAATTAGTTTAAAATTGTTGTAATATTTTTCTTATGTTTGTAAATATTTTTTTATTTTCTGTAACTTAGTTCTTTTTTATTTTTTGTACTTTAGATAGTTTATTTAATTGTATTTATTTGTAGCAATTGTGTTTAATTAATTTATTGATAGTGTAGTGTTAGGTTAATTGTAGGTAATTGTAGGTAGTTTATTTAATTATTTTATTGATAGGGTAGTGTTAGGTTTAATTATATCTTAGGTTAGGATTTATTTTACAGGTAAATTTGTAATTATTTTAACTAGGTAACTATTAAATAGTTCTTAACTATTTAATAGCTATTGTACCTGGTTAAAATAAATACAAAGTTACCTGTAAAATAAATATTAATCCTAAAATAGCTATAATATAATTATAATTTATATTGTAGCTATATTAGGATTTATTTTACAGGTAAGTATTTAGCTTTAAATAGGAATCTTTTATTTAATAAGAGTTAATTTATTTCGTTAGATAAAAATTATATTTAACTTAGGGGGGTGTTAGTGTTAGGGTTAGACTTAGCTTTAGGGGTTAATACATTTATTAGAATAGCGGTGAGCTCCGGTCGGCAGATTAGGGGTTAATAATTGAAGTTAGGTGTCGGCGATGTTAGGGAGGGCAGATTAGGGGTTAATACTATTTCTGATAGGGTTAGTGAGGCGGATTAGGGGTTAATACATTTATTATAGTAGCGCTCAGGTCCGCTCGGCAGATTAGGGGTTAATAAGTGTAGGTAGGTGTCGGCGACGTTGTGGGGGGCAGATTAGGGGTTAATAAATATAACATAGGGGTCGGCGATGTTAGGGCAGCAGATTAGGGGTACATAGGGATAACGTAGGTGGCGGCGGTTTACGGAGCGGCAGATTAGGGGTTAAAAGTGTAATGCAGGGGTCAGCGATAGCGGGGGCGGCAGATTAGGGGTTAATAAGTGTAAGGTTAGGGGTGTTTAGACTCGGGGTACATGTTAGGGTGTTAGGTGCAGACGTAGGAAGTGTTTCCCCATAGGAAACAATGGGGCTGCGTTAGGAGCTGAACGCTGCTTTTTTGCAGGTGTTAGGTTTTTTTTCAGCTCAAACAGCCCCATTGTTTCCTATGGGAGAATCGTGCACGAGCACGTTTTTGAGGCTGGCCGCGTCCGTAAGCAACTCTGGTATCGAGAGTTGCATTTGCGGTAAAAATGCTCTACGCTCCTTTTTTGGAGCCTAACGCAGCATTTGTTTGAACTCTCGATACCAGAGTTAAATTTATGGTGCGGCCAGAAAAAAACCCGCGGAGCGTTAACAGCCCTTTTACCGCCGAACTCTAAATCTAGGCCTTAGACTGTGCAATATTTGCCCACTCTTCTTTGCAGAACTGCTCCAGTTCTGTTACATTTGATGGTAACTGTTTGTGGATTGCAGTCTTCAATGCATGCCACAGATATTCAATGGGGTTTAAGTCTGGGCTCTGACTAGGCCACGCAAGGACATTCACCTTTTTCTTCTTCAACCACTGTGTGATAATTTTTGCTGTCTGCTTTGGGTCATTGTCATGTTGGAAGGTAAATCTTCTTCCCATTGACAACTTCATGGTAGAGGGCAGCAGATTTTCCTCAAGAATTTGACGGTATTTTGCCCCATCCATTATTCCTTCTATCCTGACAAGTGCTCCAGTGCCTGCTGCAGAGAAACACCCCCATAACAGGATATTACCACCTCCATTCTTTACTGTAGGTATGGTGTTATTTGGATGGTGAGCTGTATACGATTTCCTCCAGGCATATTGTTTTGTGCTGAGACCAAATAATTAAATTTTAGTCTCATCTGACCATAACACCATTTTCCATGTGGCCACGGAATCAGCTAGGTGTGTTATAGCAAAGCACAGTTGTAACTTCATGTGGCCTGTCTTGTGGAGTGGCTTTTTTCTTGCAACCCTCCCATAAAAGCCCCATTTGTGGATAATTTGTGATATTGCTTTCACATGCACACAATGACGACTATATGTAATACATTTCTGCAACTGCTTCAGAGTTGCTGTGGGCCTCTTGGTAGCCTCTCTGACCAGTTTCCTCCTGACTCTTTTATCCAGTTTGGAGCGAAGTCCTGATCCAGAGAGGGTCTGTGTTGTAGCAAATACCTTCCACTTCTTAATAATAGACTTCTCTGTGCTACTATGAATTGATAAAGCCTTTGATATTTTCTTTTATCCATGTCTTGACTTGTGTCTGTCCACAACTTTATAACGGAGATCTTTTGATAGTGCCTTGCCACACATAGTTGATGCCCACAGCTGATCACAGTTGAAGCTCAAATTACTTTTTGTGTGCCATTGAGAAGATGTTTAGCTACACCTGATTGAGTTTACAAGTAATTTTAGGAGGGGGTGATTCTTTTTCCAACTCAGTGATTGTGTTTTTGAATTGCCTTTATTTTTGTCTGACATGTTGGTGTTATATCTTTCACTTGGATGTTATAAGTTGCACTGAGTAATTACAACTTGATAAACAAAAACTGTGTCTGTCTTTATTTCAGGTTGAAAAGCAACAAAATGTGATTAGTTTCAAGGGGGTGATTCTTTTCAATACCCACTATATATATATATATATATATATATATATATATATATATATATATATATATATATATATATATATATATACATACGTATTTAGACATGTATATGTGTATGTATCTCTGTGTTAAAGCCCTTTGCCTGCTTTTATTTTCCAACACCTGAGACCTCATTTCTTTGAGCCCTTATAACTTTTTGTCATTTTTTTTATTTTTTTCAGACTGTGTTATTTTGAGTGTAACTGTACTTTGTAATGTATTTTTGATGGGTTTTGTGACACTTTCTTGTTTCGCAAAACAGTTAACCAGAGCTCTGAGGATGCACTAACCCGACGAGCTTGAATTGCGCTCAAGCGATTGCATTTACTTTCTACTTGTAATACGAGCGGTAAACCCAACGTGTGCAAACACCTATGATAAACCCCTTTTTGCTTGTGCGTAATTGTTAACGCTTCACTCCTAATCTAGCCCTAAAAGGGGAATTTAGTAATGAAACGATGCTGATTATAATGGAGAGGATAATAAGATACAGAAATAGGACAGTGAGAGGGTGTTGCTATACACTTGCTGTTTGCATCTGGTAATGTAATATCTACCCCCTCTGTGTGTGAGAAAAGTGGCTACATACGTTATGTTTGTTCTCTATATCTGGATCTAGGGCATTCATAAGTGGTTTTTTTCAAAGAGGAACTCTGCTTCTTATAAGAAGGCTTAGCTATAAAAAAGCAGAAAAGGGTATGAATAGGACTTAGTGACTACACGACTATTAAGAAGAAAGAGGTACATTTGACAGCAATTTGGGGTAGTAGTTTGGTTAATTCTTATCAAGACCAGGTTTTCTCACAGTGAAGTTTCTTGTGAGAATTTTGTAATATGTGATATACAAAAGCTTCTGCACACTTCAAATGCTTAAAAAAAAGCAAATTACGATATTACTACTAGGATTGGTGCAACATATAAAGCCATAAAGCTCTTTCACAAGGCTGAGTAATAACTGGAGTGCTCTAATAACTAAATATATTCTATGCCCTAATACATTATTTTTCTGTGTAATATAGTTGTAGCATGCATAATCTTTATTTGGACTTTATGTCAATTGTCACTTGCAGAGTGTATTTAGTAACCATCATTTATAAGGAAAGCTGGATATATGTTTGTATATATTAGGTAGGTGCTTTTTAAAGCAAATACCTTAGTCTGAAGAAATTATATAAAATATAATAAAATATATTTGAGCTATTATAAGCATGCATAATGTAAATAATTTACAGATATTTAATAGATCATAGATTTTTTGGAGCTGAACACTCCTTCACTTGTATCATTATGCATCCCCCCTAACTTTTTCTGGGCCAGGGAGGTACTGGGGTTTTGGTACTGGTGGTGCTTGGTGGGCAGAGCTGCAACAGAAGTGGGTACAACATGGGTGTGCCATCGATGGGGTGTGTAAAGGGCAAAGTTGGGTGGTGTTGTGGTGTGTCATGGGAGGAGCTAGACAGTCCCCAGAAACTGGAATATTTGACCTGATGTAAGTTGTGGGAGGAAAAGCTGGCAGACCTCTCACCATGTGATAATCCAATAAGATCCAGCACAGTTCTGAGGTGCACATCATTTACTCCTAGTCATCTACCCAGAGCTACATAATTTGGGGTGCTTTACACATAAATAAACAATAATACATATAAAATATTAAAATAAAAAAATACATACAATTTTATGACTAATTTGATAACAATCTTTTTATAAAAGGTTAAACACAAGGTGACCAAAGAACATCTATTAAAAATAATCATCTATTCTATAACCCCGTCCGTCTCCATCGTTGGTTGCGCTTGCAGTCAAATCCCTGCAGCGTGAGACAGCTTCAGGAATCTCCAGCACTCTCAGCTGTTATGTTACAGCCAAGAGCTGTAACTCCTGAAGCTTCAGGCATCTCCCACATATGAGCCGGAGCGTGATCGGTGCTCCGCCTCCATGTGGGGGCAGATACCTGATGGCTACAGACGGTGACACTGTGTCAACATCTGTAACAATCTTCTGGTGGTGCCGGCGGAAGGTGTGGGTAGGAGGCGGATGGTGGGTGGGCGGCTCATGAAGGGGGGGAGAGGGAGTGGGAGGGTCCTATGCTACAGAAATTGAAGGAACAGGGAGGGATGGGGCAGCTACACTACAGAAAAGGTGTCTAGGTGTGCGGGAGGAGTGACTAAATGGTCATCACGGCAGGGGTGGACTACTACACTACAGAATTAAAACAAAAAAGAGAGAATTAAAAAAGGGGCTTATAGGTACTGGAAGGCAGCTGGCTGTACCTAAGATGGTGGCAATAGTTAGAGAGGGGGTTAGAGAGCTGTTATAGGGGGGATGTGGGGCAGAGGTATAGAGACAGAGGGACAGGGATAGAGGGATAGGGACAGAAGGATAGGGAGAGGGACAGAGGGATAGGGGCAGAGGAAGAGGGACAGGGACAGAGGGACAGGGACAGAGGGAGAGGGACAGGGGCAGAGGGATAGGGAAAGAGGGATAGAGGGATAGGGACAGAGGGATAGGGACAGGGGCAGAGGGACAGGGACAGAGGGATAGGGACAGGGGCAGAGGGACAGGGGCAGAGGGACAGGGACAGAGGGATAGGGATAGAGGCACAGGGATAGAGCGATAGGGACAGAGGGAAAGGGACAGGGATAGAGGGATAGGAATAGAGGGACAGAGGGATAGGGACAGAGATAGAGGGATAGGGATAGAGGGACATGGGGCAGAGGGATAGGGAGAGAAGAATAGGGACAGAGGAATAGGGATAGGGACAGAGGGATAGGGACAGAGGGATAGGGACAGAGGGATAGGGACATAGGGAAAGGGACAGAGGGACAAGGATAGAGGGATAGGGAAAGAGGAATAGGGACAGAGGAACAAGGACAGAGGGATAGGGACAGAGGGACAGGGACAAAGGGATAGGGGCAGGGATAGAGGGTTAGGGATAGAGGGACATAGGGATAGGGATAGAAGGATAGGGACAGAGGAATAGGGATAGAGTGATAGGTACAGAGGGATAGGGATAGAGGAATATGGATAGAGGGATAGGGACAGAGGGATAGGGACAGGGATAGAGAGATAGGGACAGAGGGACATGGGGCAGAGGGATAGGGACAGAGGGACATGGGGCAGAGGAACAGAGGGATAGGGACAGAGGGATAGGGACAGAGGGATAGGGACAGAGGGACATGGATAGAGGGATAGGGACAGAGGAATAAGGACAGAGGAACATGGACAGAGGGATAGGGACAGATGAATAGGGATAGAGTGATAGGTACAGAGAGATAGGGATAGAGGAATAGGGATAGAGGGATAGGGACAGAGGGATAGGGAAAGAGGGATAGGGGCAGAGGGATAGGGACAGAGGGATAGGGTTAGAGGGATGGGGCAGAGGGGTAGGACAGAGGAAATAGGGATAGGGACAGAGGGATAGGGACAGAGGTCAAGGGATAGATGGATAGGGATAAATGGATAGAAGGATAGGTATATTTATTTCATTAAAAATTTTGGCCCGTGTACACAGGCTTTACCACTAGTCTCTAATAAAACAGAATTTCCCTTTAATTCAAACTATTAATGAGTTTTGAAAGTAATTTAAATAAATATTTGTTTGGTAGGGACAGAGGGATAGGGACAGAGGGATAGGGACATAGGGAAAGGGACAGAGGGACAAGGATAGAGGGATAGGAAAAGAGGAATAGGGACAGAGGAACATGGACAGAGGAATAGGGATAGAGGGACAGGGACAAAGGGATAAGGGCAGGGATAGAGGATTAGGGATAGAGGGACATAGGGATAGGGATAGAAGGATAGGGACAGAGGAATAGGGATAGAGTGATAGGTACAGAGGGATAGGGATAGAGGAATAGGGTTAGAGGGATAGGGACAGAGGGATAGGGACAGGGATAGAGGGATAGGGACAGAGGGACATGGGGCAGAGGGATAGGGACAGAGGGACATGGGGCAGAGGGATAGGGATAGGGACAGAGGGACAAGGATAGAGGGATAGGGACAGAGGAATAGGGACAGAGGAACATGGACAGAGGGATAGGGACAGAGGAATAGGGATAGAGTGATAGGTACAGGGAGATAGGGATAGAGGAATAGGGGCAGAGGGATAGGAACAGAGGGATAGTGACAGAGGGATAGGGACAGAGGGATAGGGGCAGAGGGATAGGGACAGAGGGATAGGGACAGAGGGATAGGGTTAGAGGGATAGGGGCAGAGGGGTAGGACAGAGGAAATAGGGATAGGGGCAGAGGGCAAGGGATATAGGGATAGATGGATAGAAGGATAGGTATATTTCTTTCATTAAACATTTTGGCCCGTGTACACAGGCTTTACCATTAGTCTCTAATAAAACAGAATTTCCCTTCAATTCAAACTATTAATGAGTTTTGAAAGTAATTTAAATAAATATTTGTTTGGTAGGGACAAAATCACTTATGAGACAACTTCATGAACGTATCTTATCCATTATGCTACAGTCTCAGATAATACAACATTTGCAATCAATACATGCTCATATTTCTTATCTCTTTAGAATAGGTTTAAAAGTTAATATATATTTAAGAGTGTCTTACTAAAATGAAAAGGACAAAACAACCTCATTAAAAAGGTAAAAAGTAAGTTGAACAAATTGAAGAACAAAGGACAGGTATTAAATCTTCAAATACTTATAAAATCTCAAAAATAAATTAAAACAACTTTGATTGCTGAGAAAGCCATAATCAATATTCTACAGTAAACACATGTATGGAAATGAAACAAAAAAAATCACAAATAAATGTTTTTCTGCAGTGAAGAATGTTGTTGCAAACTCTTGTTAGTTTTCCTTAAAGCTTGAAATGTTTATATTTTATTATCTGTGTGGGAAAATAGTCTAATATTTCTGAACATAATTGATACAATACCACCAGCGCTAACAAGGTTTCTTTCACTGGTGAGACATTCTCTACCTCAGTGTTATGATATGTTCTATTGTCACTTTGCAGGACATCAAACTAGACTCCTAGAGCAGGAATTGTAACCTACATGTAATATTATGCAAGCCGTGTTATCTTCTATATTTTTATCAAATAATTGCATCATTCTCAAGATGAAGTTCAAACAGCCAAAAGAAAAAAGTCAGTTTTATTTAGTAGATGACACCAAACTGAAAACAAGGAATGTGTAAATATTTTTTTCACATATTGAGAGATTAAAGTGATATTAAGGGTATAGCTATACTGTGTTTAAAGAGCCATCACACCAAATTTTTCTTCACTATCTTGAAAACAAGGAATGTCACACTAATTATTATAACAACCTGCTCTTATGTGATGCCAGAAAGCATTCAAAGGCAAGACTCAAATAAATACTAGTATTGCTTTAGGTTTTGGAGCCTATAAATAGTTATGTTTTGCAGCCTTGTTTTAATTGCTAATACAACATATGCATGTAAAATAGCAAGCATTGGAAAATCTAATATTTTTCATTCATTTGGAATTAAAGCTTACACTAAGGACAAGTGATCAAAAACACACCAACATAGAGAGAAATCACACTTTGGGAGTTTTGTTAGACATTATGGGCTCCATTTAAGAAGCTGTGGATGTGCTAATCTGCAGTTAAGAAGCAGCGGTCATCAGACCACTTCTTCTTAATCTGCTACACCAAATGTAAAGTGGCATTTCTCAATCCCCTTGGACTTCTCTGACCGGGAGATTGACAGCACCTGCTCACGATTGATTGGGCGTGTGTGAGCAGGGGGCGGCATTGCAAATGTGTAAAACTGTGCAATTATAAATGCAGGCAGCATATTGAAGCCTGCAAGCTGCGATGCTGGGCAACGAGTGGCAGAGATGCCCCTGTCTCTCCGGCACTTCTTAGATGGAGCCCTATGTTGTAATGTAGATGTCTCTCCTTCACATCCAGTACTTGCATAGCAAGATAAATATCTCTTAAGCTAAAATTTGTTTTTCTAAAATTCTTTGAGGAACCTCAGAGTACTAATGAGACATCTTAGATAATCTTGCCAGACCAAAGAGCTTTAGATCATAGGGCCCTAAATGTGTTCTACCTTTAGCTAGTCCTTAGTCTTAAGACAACAATCTACTTTTACAAATTATTTCCTATTATCTTTACTTTTTTTAATTAAGGCATATCTTTATTATGAACCATGAATGAAAAATTGCAATATTTAATATCCATACAAAAGTATATTTAGATTTTGTGCAGCCCAAAGCACTCAGAAATTCACTGCCATTAACCCCCACCCCAACAAGCCTAGCTCACATTTGCATTATATACTGCTAATAAATAAATTCCAGGGTCATATGAAGGGTCATGCACCCCCACCAGACTACCAGAAACCATTTATAATAAAATTAACACCAATAAGATTTGCAGAGGACAGGAATTGAAAACCATCATGCAATAGACTCTATTGAATAGAACTAACCCTTAAAATGTGCAGCATGCCCTCTTCCATATGCTGATGCCCTAGACACATATGCCCTAAACCAAAATACACCCCTGTATCCATATGATACAAAGCAGCATTGGTTGATGGTGATTGCAATGCCCTTCAAAATGCTCCCAAATGTTCTATTATATTATTATTATTATTATTATTATTATTATTATTATTATGTGTTTCCTAATAAAAAAAATTTAGTCTCTTAATTATTTAGAGTAATTTTTATTTACGTAATGAATTTTTATTTAATGATTGTGATTTTCTAACTTGCATCATGCATCCTTGAAACACAACCTTAGCCAGGCACCTCTTTTTCCTGTATTTTTCTCCTTTCCAGCTTTGGCCTAGATAATAACTGGAGCGCTAATTAGAACTTTTGCTAGATCAGTAAGCCTTTTGCACTCGACGGGTTGCACTGGTATTAAGAGTTGAAAGTAAAAAATGATCGCGCTCATGATAACCTGACAAACTCAAAAAGACAGTCTTACACTATTGCACGCGTGATAACCTATTCCCCAATATAAGTCCCCAACAAAAAATAAAACACTACACTATTAACCCCTAAATTGTGAACTTCCAGTGCAAAATAACCCACTAACAAATAACCCCTAACACCCCTAAGTTTACCCAAAATAGACTAACCTTTACTAAAAATAAACCTAACTACCTTTAAAAAAATAAAAACTTTCATGTGAAAGTAAAAAAGAAAACTAATCTTACCCATTAATTAAAAAAAAAAAACTACTATTACTAGTAAAATAAAAAAAAACTAACATTACAAAAACAAACATTAGAAAAACAAAACAAAAAAAACTAACATTTAAAAAAAATAACAAACACTAACCTTGCAAAAAGTAATAAAGTAATTATCAAAAATAAAAAAGAATCATGCCTAGTCTAAAAACCCAAAATAAAAAACCTACCTCAAAAAAACAAAAAAAAATATTCTAAAACTAAACTACAAATAGCCTTTAAATTGTCCTTTTGTAGGGAATTGCCCTAAAGTGATCAAGCTCTTTTACTTAAAAAAATACTACAACCCTCTAACATTAACCCCCCACCCCTACCCCCACCAAAAAAAAAACTATCTAAAAAAAACTAATCTAAAAAGTGCCCTGAAATGGGCATTTGGCTAGGCATTTAGCTCATTTGTGCCCAGAAAAAAAAAAACTTAAAAAAAAACACCCAAAAACAAAAAAAAACAGTAAACCCAAGATGGTACTCATCAAAGATGATGATGGCGCTTCATCTTAATCCTAGCGGTGGTCCTTGTTCATCGCAGCGGTGGTCGATCTTCTTATATTCATCCCAGCTGCGGCACTGGTGGCAGTGCCAGCAGTGGTAATCTTTATCTTTAGAGCTTGAACACAAAAGTCCTCTTCATGCGGTCATCAGCTGTACACTGAATTTGGAATGTGATGTACCCCTTTTATATAGGGGTACCCTTGCATTCCTATTGGCTAATTTGCATGTTCAAATTCAAATAAGCCAATAGAATGGAAGCTTTTATTTCACTTGCAATATGGATTGGATTGCGTTTACGCTCCTTGCACTAACAATAGCGCTCCAATTGTAATCTGTCCCTTTATGGACAATTCTTAAACTGCCACATGCAGCAATCTTATTTGTAAATTCTTCTCTTCCTGTCCCTCCAATGTAAACATCATTTAGGCATGGTCAGTAGTAGTCCACAGCCCTAGATAATAAAACAGGAGAGCACTATATTTACCAATATAAAATAGTAGAACTTGGGTTATCAAGTCTTTTCCCACTATCAAGTTATTTCCTCATAACTGTGCACAGGAAACACATGTGAAGAATCAGTTTGCTTCTATGGTAGAGATTTCTACTACAATGTGGAAAAAAATAGAAAATGACCTTAATATTTATTTTTAAAATTCCTGATTAAAATCTTGAGGGAAATGTGTTGTTATCCTATATAATAAAAGGCCAAGTGTGTTTGTCCGAAGCTGTCATGCGCAGTAGAGACTTCGTGTGAGGACAAACACACTTGGCCTGCCTCATCTGGCATCTGGTGTGGAGTGGGCATGGCCGGATGGGCGTGGCGTGGGCGGGGTTGGACAGGGTGTGGGCATGACAGGGCCGGGCGTGGCGTGGGCGGGGCCAGGTGCGCCGTGAGAGATAGAGAGCTCTAAAGAGGGGGGATAGAGAGAAGCAGAATAGGGGGGATAAAGAGAGGGGGGAGAGACAGCAAAAGAGAGAGGGGAGAGAGCAAAAGAGAAGGGGGAGAGAGAGCAGAAAGAGGGGGGAAAGAGAGAGCAAAAGAGAGGAAGAGAGACAGCAAAAGAGAGAGGGAAGAGAGAGCAGAAGAGGGGTAGAGAGAGAGCACAAAAGAGGGGGAGAGAGAGCACAAAAGAGAGCGGGAGAGAGAGCGCAAAAGAGAAGGGGGAGTGAGCGCAAAAAAGAGGGGGGAGAGAGAGCTAAAGAGAGGGGAGAGAGAGAACAAAAGAGGGGGGAGAGAGAGAGCAAAAGAGAAGGGGGAGAGAGAGCACAAAAGAGAAGGAGGAGAGAGCGCAAAAGAGAAGGGGGAGAGAGCGCAAAAGAGAAGGGGGATAGAGTGCAAAAGAGAGGGGGGAGAGAGCGCTAAAGAGAGGAGGGAGAGAGAGAGCGCAAAAAAGAAGGGGGAGAGAGCACAAAAGAGAAGGGGGAGAGAACGCAAAAGAGAAGGGAGATAGAGCGCAAAAGAGAAGGGGGAGAGAGCACAAAAGAGAAGGGGGAGAGAGCGCAAAAGAGAAGGGGGAGAGAGCGATAAAGAGAGGGGGGAGAGAGAGCAAAAGAGGGGGGATAGAGAGCAAAAGAGGGGGAGAGAGAGAGAGAGCAAAAGAGAGGGGGAGAGTGAAAAAGAGGGGGGAGAGAGAGCGCAAAAGAGAAGGGGGAGAGAGTGCAAAAAAGAGGGGGGAGAGAGCGCTAAAGAGACGGGGGATAGAGCGCAAAAGAGAAGGGGGAGATAGCGCAAAAGAGAAGGGGTAGAGAGCACAAAAGAGAAAGGGGATAGAGCACATCAGAGAGGGGGGATAGAGCGCAAAAGAGAGGGGCGAGAGAGTGCTAAAGAGAGGGGGAGAGAGAGCAAAATAGGGGGGAGAGAGAGCAAAATAGGGGGGAGAGAGAGCAAAAGAGGGGGAGAGAGAGAGCAAAAGAGAGGGGGGAGAGTGCAAAAGAGGCAGCAGAGAGAGTACAAAAGATGGGGGAGAGAGAGCAAAAGATAGGGGGAGAGGGCGCAAAAGAGGGGGAGAGGGCGCAAAAGAGGGGGGAGAGAGCGCAAAAGATAGGGGAGAGAGAACAAAATAGGGGGAGAGAGAGAGAAATAGGGGGAGAGAGAGCAAAATAGGGGAGAGAGAGCAAAAGAGGGGGAGAGAGAGCAAAAGAGGGGGGAGAGAGCAGAAGAGGGGCGGGGAAGAGAGAGCGCAAAAGAGAGGGGGGGAGAGAGAGGGAGAAAGGGTTGGAACCGCGGTACTTAAAAAAAATTGGCCCATGTACACGGGCTTTAGGACTAGTACATTATAATTGAATACAATTTATACATATATATGTATTTCTAGTTTAATAGGTAATTAGGTAATGGGTGATTATTTATTATTATCATTATTAGCAAAGTACTTTGTCATGCCCCTCCATCTCTTGGGGCCTAGTGCCACTGCACCTGCTGCACCAATGGTAGTTCAGCCCCTGTCATTTTTATTAGGTCTTTCAGTGATAAGTAGAATTTGACACATTTAGAATTGTATTTTTTTTGTAAGGATTTTCATATTATTATTAAATATTTCCCTCCTACTTTGTGTTTTTAGAAGAAGACAGACAACAAAGATTTAAAGATACATTTTACCCTTATCCATTGATATGTAGATATTGTGTGTTGGTTTAATAATATAGTGCTATAGCATGATGGACTCTTGTGGAGTATTTAATGAGGCCTACTTATCAAGCCGTCAACTGTGCTGCATTCGACGGCACCAATACGCTCGCCTAACATCGCCTAACATAGCGGCCGCAGACCTGAATACGCTCTCCTTATTTATCAAAAAAGCTGTCAAAAAGCCGCGCACCAAGTACCGGGGTGATGAGCAGCAGACTGTTGTTAACTAACAGTCATCGATCTCGCTGCTATTCGGCTTTATCCCAGCTTTAATTATACCCTGTCACTAAACACTGCCACTATACTAAAATGTTTAACCCCTATCCCGCTGCTCCCGGAGCCCACCGCAACTCTAATAACTTTATTAACCCCTATCCCGCTGCTCCCGGAGCCCTCCGCAACAAAATAAATGTATTAACCCCTAAACCCCTGGCCTCCCACATCACTACCACTTACTAAACCTATTAACCACTAAACCGCCAGCCCGCCATAAACTAAATTAAGCTATTAACCCCTAAAACTAGCAACCCGCTAACTTTACATTAAAATTACCTCATCCCTATCTTATAATAAATTTAAACTTACCTTTAGAATTCAAATAAACTTTATTAAACTATTAATTAACCTACCCTAACTATTATACTAAAATTACATTAAACTATATTAAACTATTATGTAACCTACCCTAACTATTATACTAAAATTACATTAAACTATATTAAACTATTAATTAACATACCCTAACTATTATCCTAAAATTACATTAAACTATATTAAACTAATAATTAATCTACCCTAACTATTATACTAAAATTACATTAAACTAACAATTAAATTAACTATATTACATATTTAAAAACCTAACCCTACTCAAGTCATTTAAATCTGCTATAAAGAATTACTAAGTTATAAAAAAACTAACACCTAAGTTACACAAAATAAAAAACACTAAGTTACAAAAAAAATAAACACAAAATTACACAAAATAAAAAAGAAATTATCAAATATTTAAACTAATTACACCTAATCTAATAGCCCTATAAAAATAAAAAAAGGCCCCCCAAAATAAAAAAAAACCCTAGCCTACAATAAACTACCAATTGTCCTTAAAAGGGCCTTTTGCGGGGCATTGCCCCAAAGAAATCAGCTCTTTTGTACCTGTAAAAAAATACAAACACCCCCCAACAGTAAAACCCACCACCCAGACAACCAAACCCCCCAAATAAAATTCTATCTAAAAAACCTAAGCTCCCCATTGCCCTGACAAGGGCATTTGGATGGGCATTGCCCTTAAAAGGGCATTTAGCTCTTTTTCCGCCCAAAGTCCCTAATCTAAAATTAAAACCCACCCAATAAACCCTTAAAAAAAACTAACACTAACCCCCAAAGATCCACTTACAGTTTTTGAAGACCCGGCATCCATCCTCAACGAAGCGGCAGAAGTCCTCATCGAAGCCGGCAGAAGTCTTCATCCAAGTGGGACGAAGTCTTCATCCAACCAGGCAGAAGTCTTCATCCAGACGGCATCTTCTATCTTCATCCATCCTGTGCGGAGTGGCTCCATCTTCAAGACAACCGGCGTGGAGCATCCTCTTCTTCCGACGTCTTCTTTACAATGAGGTTTCCCTTTAAATGATATCATCCAAGATGGCGTCCCTTACATTCTGATTGGCTGATAGAATTCTATCAGTCAATAGGAATTAAGGTTGAAAAAATCCTATTGGCTGTTGCATCTTTGGAAGAAGAGGATGCTCCGTGCCAGATGTCTTGAAGATGGAGCCGCTCCACACCGAATGGATGAAGATAGAAGATGCCGTCTAAATGAAGACTTCTGCCGGCTTGGATGAAGACTTCAGCCCGCTTGGATGAAGACTTCTGACGGCTTCGATGAGGACTTCTGCCGCTTCATTGAGGATGGATGTCAGGTCTTCAAAAACTGTAAGTGGATCTTCGGGGGTTAGTGTTAGATTTTTTTAAGGGTTTATTGGGTGGGTTTTAATTTTAGATTAGGGACTTTGGGCAGAAAAGTTTAATATAGTTTAATTTAATTCTAAAGGTAAGTTTAAATTTATTATAAGATAGGGATAAGTTAATATTTAATGTAAAGTTAGCGGGTTGTTAGGTTTAGGGGTTAATAGCTGAATTTAGTTTATGGCAATGTGGGGGGCTGGCGGTTTAGGGGTTAATAGGTTTAGTAAGTGGTAGTGATGTGGGAGGCCAGGGGTTTAGGGGTTAATACATTTAGTTAGTTGCGGTGGGCTCAGGGAACGGCAGTTTAGGGGTTAATACCTTTATTTTGTGGCAGCGGGGTCTGGGAGCGGCGGTATAGGGATTAATAACATTATGTAGGTGGCGACGATGTCGAGGCGGCAGATTAGAGGTGTTTAGACTCGGGATTTATGTTAGGGTGTTAGGTGTAAACGTAAATTTGTTTTCTACCATAGAAATCAATGGAATATCTGGCAGCATTGAACATAAGCTTTCGCTGCTTTCAGACTCCCATTGATTCCTATGGCATCTGCGGCCTCCAAGGTGGCGGATTGAAAAACAGGTACGCTGGGCCGGAATAGTGGCAAGCGTAGCTGTTAGCAGTTTGATAACTAACAAAAGTAGTCAGATAGTGCCGAATTTGTATTCAGAATATCTGTAATGATGTAAGCATCGATCTGTGTCGGACTGAGACCGGCGGATCGTATGTTATGTCACAGATTTCAACTTTTGCTGGTCTGTAGGCTTTGATAAATAAGGCGAATCAGGCTCTCCACAATTACGCTGCGGAATTCCAGCATATTTGTGGTTGACGGCTTGATAAATAGGCCTCAATATCTCATGAGTGTGTTGCTATATCAACTATATCCAACTGGTTTCATTAAGGAGCCATATTGAATTATTTTTTTACATCAGAGATGGCCAGAAAATTGGGACATTCTATAAGATAAATAAATATGTATTCTATTTTATCATATACATAAATGTCAGCAAGTCATTAAGATAATATAAGGCTTTGATCTGACTTGCGCAGGTGACAATGCCTGCCTAGTTATTGTGTTCTATGAGGTATTCCCATATTTGCCAATACAAGACTTTATACCTTGTCACATATATTAGCTCATTTTTGAATGACTGCTGCAGGTTGATAGCTATTATCCACGCTCTCTAAGGTCTTACAAAAAGTAACCAAGCACAAACATTAGTAGCACTATGTAAAGATCTAGCGGGCAAGAACTTGTATATTTATTATCAAGAAATCCTTTATCACTTCTATAAAAGGCATCAGTTATATACAGGCAGATGGTTTTCTATACTTGAGTGGAAACAAATGTCTTTTATTTCTTTCTGTATTCATTTTAGTAAATAGAGATGGTCTGCTAGTCCACCATTGCCCACAAAGGGGTTAACAGAGTTGAAGAAAGTTCCAGAACAGCAATGTACTACTGGGAGCTATCTGAACACATCTGGTGAGCCAATGACAAGATGAATATGTGTGTAGCCACACTACTGTGGTTATATACATACCTATTGTACCTTCCCTCTATACAATGGCATTGCAGTTCTGACTATATAACTGTGCCTTGCATATGGCTTTACAGAGTACATAACTTCATTCCTTTTCTGGAATTATTGTGCATGTACTTCCCTTCTTTACATAGTATTCATGTCTATATACCTGCCCCTCAACAAAGGAAAAGATGCTATAAGCAAGATGTTCTTGCCTGTGTGTGTGCAAGTTTACACTGGCTCTATCTGTTTGTACTTTTTATGTTTAAAATACCTTATGTTATCCTTGGTTTCTTTATTAAGGGGATATTCAACTCAACGTTTCAGCATTGACAATAAATAGAAACATTTTTCATCTTCTTGACCAGGATCCAAAATTCTGGTCATAGTCACATAAGGGGCTGCAGTTTATAACGGAAGGGTTTTGAAGGGTGCTGTTTATATTAAAGGGACAGTATACACTCATTTTCATATAACTGCATGTAATAGACACTACTATAAAGAATAAGATGCACAGATACTGATATAAAAATCCAGTATAAAACTGTTTAAAAAGGTACTTAGAAGCTTTCAGTTTAGCTCTGTTGAAAAGGTAGCTGGAAAGCCAACTGCAAGTGGGAAATAAGACACTCCCCCCCTCCCCCTTCTTTTGCATATGAAAAGACCCTTTACACAAACAGGAGCAAGCTGGAGAAGGTAGCTGACGATATTCAAATAAAACTTTGGGGCTTGGTTAGGAGTCTGAAAATCAGAGCAATGTTATTTAAAAATAAGCAAAATTATACATTTTTAAAAAAAAAAAAACTTTATGGGCTTTATAAATAGATCATCTACAAAACATTTATGCAAAGAAAAAATGAGTGTATAATGGCCCTTTAAGATGATAAAAGGGAGTACTTCCTCCCTTTCTTGTCCGTGTGCAGTAGAGAGCACGGAAACCTATACTTACATTTTTTTAAACTAATAATCTTCTTTTATGTATACTTTACATAAATGTTTTTGGAGTGTTTTTTTTTGTTTTTTTTTTAAACAAAGCACTGTTTTTATTATGAGTTGAGCGCAAAATTGCACTTACATGAGCACGATATTTGCTCACCACTCCTAATACCAGCACATGCAAATGTGTGCTGGTATTTGAAGTTGAGCAAAAAAAGAACAAACAGAACGCACGCCACTCTGAAGATCATTTAATGTATAAAACACAGCGCAAATAATAGATATACTTACAATGTTTAAAGTTAAAAAGGCATCATTGGTCAATAGGGAACCTCTCCCAGCAGCTACCTCTGTCTTGGCTTAGCAACTCACTGCTAATAATTCAGACGAGGACAGGCATTCCTCTTGAGAAAATCCGGCCATGTCCGGAAGAAACGTGTTAAAGGTTTTGTGTCTCATACCAGTACCCGTAGATGGATTGTATTGACCCCGAACTTTAAGTTACCCACGATAGCAGCTGGCTTGTTAGGGAGCAGCGTGACCGACGTGCCTCAGGCACGCATTCAGGACTCAGTACCTGGTGAACCAAAGATCGAGGATATCCAATACCAAGACAGAGGTAGCTGCTGGGAGAGGTTCCCTATTAACCAATGATGCCTTTTTAATTTTAAACAGTGTAAGGGTATCTATTATTATAAATGATCTACACTAAGAGTGGCATGTGTGGTCTGTTTGTTCTTTTTTTGCTACAGTTGTATCAAGGGATTTGTTGCCAAACGCCTCCCTCAATCTTGGAGCTGCAACACCAGACTATTTTATGATTCTGTTAATCCACCTTCAGGATACAAGTACTGTTTCTGTGTATTTTGTCAGTACACCATTGGGTGCACTTTTATGACTAATATATAGGACAATCTTTTAACTGTGTTCAGCACATGAACATTTATGTCAATTGAGTCCTTATTGTGTTTTCAGTGTATGCCACAATTGCACTATTAGTGCTAGTACTTTTTCTGTTTTGCTATTTGAAATTGAGGGCAATGCGAACATGATCTTGCGTTCACATTGCATGGAAGCTTTGCGCTCATGAGAGCGCGCTTCTATAGGCTTCAATTAGAGGCTCTTTCTCATGCCTATAGTCACTGAAGAGAGCCTGGCATAGCAAAGGGGGTAATTTGCACAGCGATGGGCAGCAAAGTTTAAATATATATGTATATGAATATATACATATATATTTATGTGTTTATATGTGTATATACACATATTAACACATAAATATATATGTATACCAGTACGCAGCATCCTGTCCGTGGGATCCCCCACTTGTTTACTCAGCATTCCCCATCATCAGGAGACAAAGTCGCTGTATCAACTGCCAGAGTGTGGAGGAGTAGTGAGTAGTGATAGGATTGTCCATCTGTGAGAGTTTTACTTGAGATACACAACGTGTGATATGAACTTGCCCATTGTATTATGGATGTTTGAATATCTTTGTACCCGTTCACTCTCTCTCTACCTCTCATGTGGATACCCCACACTTGGCTTCAGCGTTCTGGATGTTTGCAGGGATGCTGTATATGTGTTTATGCTCTAATCTGGCCTAAGCAACCATTGCCTCATTTTCATTAATGACTGTATTGCATACATTATTGCCGTATTGCTTTAACCCTTTGCAACTGTTTTCCATCCTTCATCATCATTCATCACCATTTGACGCTTTTTATGTTTTCAACTTTTTCTTTCTTCATCTACATGTGGATTTACAACTGTTGCTGTTCATAGCAGTGTATGCTACATTTTTTCACCAACTAACATTGGGACTGTACTGCCAGCTTAGTTTTAGCTTTTTTGAGCTGTATGAGGGGCCCATGTGTGTGTTTGTTTGTTTGTTCTATGTGTGTTTCTGTGTTTATTTGTAACATCTATTTAGGATTTGGTGTTTGTTATCCTTTGATTAAATTTTGATATATGAATTCATTGGTCTCTCTTATTTAAGGTGATTGCTTTTTCCCCTGGTATTTCTGGTTATACCTTATACTGGTATCACCACTTTTCTTCTTACTTGTGTTTTATATTTCAACAGAGATATCTAGAAAATTCATGTATTTTTTATGGTATTCATATGTAAAAGAAATACCCATTGGTTATTATTTAAGGTTGCACGAGAGCTCTTGTGCTGAGCAATACTGCATCACAAGTGGTGATTGCAGGAGGACAGGTTCTCTGCTTGAGAGCTTGTCGGCCTGAAGCTTCATAAATGTTACCTTCTATATATGTTTAATTATTGTCTGTTAAGCTGCACCCTTCTTATGCACTTACTGGTTTATATCTGTGTGTGCGTATATATAGGAAGTGAATTTATGAGTGTCCTTAAGGCCATGCATGTTATTTCCCTATGCAGAAAGCCTCTTAAAAGAAGTACACTTATTTATAACTAATCAGAAGTTGATATGAATGTGTCTGTTACACAGACCGTAAAAGGGACATGAAAACAATTTCTTCCGTGATTTAGATAGAACATACAATTTTCCAATTTACTTCTATTATTTAATTTGCTTCCTTCTCTTGTTATCCTTTGCTTAAAGGTTTATCTAGGAAAGCTCAGGAACAGAAAAGAACCTAGGTTCTATCTGCTTATTGGTGGCTGCATACATACACTATTCATATTAAATGCAGATAAGCATAATAATACTGTACTTACTAAAGATGTGCATTCAGTATTGGATGAATACATAATCATCCAAATTTATGCCAATTCAGTGATTTGTCTGATATGTGAACAGTCAAATACTTTGGTCTAAATTATTAGTGACGCGTTAACTGTTGCCCACAAGCAATAAGGAGATTATTGCGGGTGTTTGCGCGCATCTGAGGTAGTGTCTGTATTACAAGCTTAGGCCTAGATTTGGAGTTTGGCGGTAGCCGTGAAAACCAGCGTTAGAGGCTCCTAACGCTGGTTTTAGGCTACCTCCGGTATTTGGAGTCAGTCCAAAAAGGGTCTAATGCTCACTTTTCAGCCGCGACTTTTCCATACCGCAGATCCCCTTATGTCAATTGCGTATCCTATCTTTTCAATGGGATTTTTCTAACTCCGGTATTTAGAGTCGTGCCTGAAGTGAGCGTTAGAATTCTAACGACAAAACTCCAGCCGCAGAAAAAAGTCAGTAGTTAAGAGCTTTCTGGGCTAACGCCGGTTCATAAAGCTCTTAACTACTGTACTCTAAAGTATACTAACACCTATAAACTACCTATGTACCCCTAAACCGAGGTCCCCCCACATCGCCGCCACTCGATTAAATTAAATGTACCCCTAATCTGCTGCCCCTAACACCGCCGACCCCTATATTATATTTATTAACCCCTAATCTGCCCCCCTCAACGTCGCCTCCACCTGCCTACACTTATTAACCCCTAATCTGCCGAGCGGACCTGAGCGCTACTATAATAAAGTTATTAACCCCCAATCCGCCTCACTAACCCTATAATAAATAGTATTAACCCCTAATCTGCCCTCCCTAACATCGCCGACACCTAACTTCAATTATTAACCCCTAATCTGCCGACTGGAGCTCACCGCTATTCTAATAAATGTATTAACCCCTAAAGCTAAGTCTAACCCTAACACTAACACCCCCCTAAGTTAAATATAATTTTTTTTTTTTTTTAAATAATTTTTTATTGAGGTAATATGACAGGCAAAAATAAAATTGCACAGAAAAACATCATGGCAACATGCCCATTTGACAGACATCAGGACTTACATGATGAATTAAACAAGCATGACTTCATATCTGTAAAATCTAAGTATACCTTTACGCAAAGGTACATTTTCTAGCCATGTATATTACCTCATTTTATCTAAGCGCATTTTCAACAGGACAAATAACATAGATCAAAACAACCAACTTAGTCTAAGCCTAACTTCAATAAACAATTTGCAACATATACAGGCTTGTACTTGTCCATGACATATTCAAAAGGTAAAAATATATAGGTGACGGGTAGAGAATGGAAAGAATGTTAATAGGGCCACACTTTGACCCAATGCTGTAATAATGTTATCTCTACCTTAAACAGTTTGGGGGGGAATCATTATATAGCACCTGATATACAATAGACCCTTACTTTAAAAATATGCCAACAGATTGCTCTATAGGGTTCAGCACATTGTAATGAACGACATGTCTAGTACAGCCTAAACTTTGGATATGGCTCAATAATAAATACATGAGACTACATGCCTTCAAACACACAGGTCCGCACAGTTGAAGAACCTAGCATACCAAGCAGCACATTGTTACCCTAATATAATATTTAGACCCTGAGTGTTGAAAAGGAATTATAGATACCTGTAGGGGATTATAGCTTCAGGGGCCCTCTAAGGCCCTATTAAAATATAAAGAAGTACTCTCTTGTACTATATGTAAGGCGTTTGGGTACTGTATTCTTAGAGACATGCTATGCCATAGGGAATCTAAAGGGGTGTGGAATAATATTTTACATCAGAAATCTTGGGCAGCCCCTACAACCATTAACTAGCACGTAGTATATATCCCACTCCTATATCAAGATTATACCAGCAGGATATTCTATGGGATTTTGCATACAGTATTGAACAGCATGTGTAGAAAGGTAGAAATTTGAGACCTTGTTCATTAAATATACACATGTATAAACCTGCATACATACATACACATCATCACAATTAAGTGACCCAGCATTAAGAACAGCCAGTAGAAGACAAAAGATATTTATACAGCTAAAACCATGAGCAAACTAAAACGTCCCATTTTATGTCACCTAGCTGGGCTAGCGATCCTAATATAGTTAATACTATTTGTGGAGCTGAATGAAGGGTAGCATAACATCAAAGTACCCATTATGGGAAAACAGCACACACATACTACATTTAGATCTTTAATCCTAAACACTAATCAGTCATCCGCCTTATATAAAGGAGACCTATATGTGCATGCTCACACAAGCATAAAGTTATAGATATATGATTGTATGGTTATACAAAGCATTACCCCAAACATATAAATTTGCAGCCAAACCAGTACAGAGAATGGGAGTCCAACTAAAGAGCTTATAGCGTCCTGGGCCTGAACATCAGACCTCATGATCCTCATCAATGTTTCCAAGTCTAAAATAAAGTCCAGATCTTATATCAAGCCCTCCAGTCTGGGGTTTCCACTGTACTCGAAATGTCACCCGATTCCGACTATCACAGGGGTATTAAGAAGGAGACAGGCTACAGTAGGAACCAGCCGCAAATCCTCCAGCATGCGTCGGCAGAGGTACCTGACTGAAAATGTGTAGGCAGCTGTCCAGCGACAACCCGTCTGCCGCTTTTGTTTTTGAACACCCGCAGGGCCGCAAGCAAGGGAGCCGGCCGCTCTCCCCACCCCGACCCTACCAGTCACCTCAGTTTGGCTGTCACTAGTGAGGTAGGTAACGTCCGGTTCTACCTCAGGCCATGCGTTGATGGGGGACTCTTTGCCAGCTTCCATGCAGGACCCCATTGTCAGCGCGTCCTGGGCCTGCGGGACCAGTGATCCACGCGCTTCCTCCAGATTGACATCAGCGGCCCCAGCCTTTTGTTGCTGCAAAGTAGGTAGGTCAGAGCGGATAAGTACCTCTTCAGCGCTGGGCATAGCCTCCCTCTCCACTTCTGCGCCCAGTATTGTCATGAGGCGATCAAATCTTTTGCTAAACCGCTTTTCTGACTCCGCAAATAGGGCTTGCAATTTAGTGTATAGGTCCTCTTCCATGATCAAAGTTATGTTTTCTGCAGGGTTATTAGACTGGTTATTGTACAGATGTAGTTAATCTGCTCTGCTACCCCGTTCCCCGGGGGGGGGTGCTGAGATCTCTCGCCAAGAGAGCCGCCAACAGACCACAGCAGTCCGGTCTAAGAAGCTCAGTTCTGTTCAAAAAGTAGATACTCCAGCTCGGCACATTAGTTGAAATATATTTAGGTATAATTCAGCGCCAGATGGTTGATAAATATCAAAGTTACAAGGCGGATTGTAAACTAACTTTAAAGAGCTCTCAGTTTGTCGACCATCTTGGGTCTTGGCCCGGACACGCCCCCTAAATATAATTTTTATCTAACGAAATTAATTAACTCTTATTAAATAAATTATTCCTATTTAAAGATAAATACTTACCTGTAAAATAAACCCTAATATAGCTACAATATAAATTATAATTATATTATAGCTATTTTAGGATTAATATTTATTTTACAGGTAACTTTGTAATTATTTTAACCAGGTACAATAGCTATTAAATAGTTAAGAACTATTTAATAGCTAAAATAGTTAAAATAATTACAAATATACCTGTAAAATAAATCCTAACCTAAGTTACAATTAAACCTAACACTACACTATCAATAAATTAATTAAATAAAATACCTATAATTATCTACAATTAAACCTAACACTACACTATCAATAAATAAATTAAATACAATTCCTACAAATAAATACAATGAAATAAACTAACTAAAGTACAAAAAATAAAAAAGAACTAAGTTACAAAAAATAAAAAAATATTTACAAACATTAGAAATATATTACAACAATTTTAAACTAATTACACCTACTCTAAGCCCCCTAATAAAATAACAAAGACCCCCAAAATAACAAAATGCCCTACCCTATTCTAAATTACTACATTTCAAAGCTCTTTTACCTTACCAGCCCTGAACAGGGCCCTTTGCGGGGCATGCCCCAAGAAGTTCAGCTCTTTTGCCTGTAAAAAAAACATACAATACCCCCCCCAACATTACAACCCACCACCCACATACCCCTAATCTAACCCAAACCTCCCTTAAATAAACCTAACACTAAGCCCCTGAAGATCTCCCTACCTTTAGTCATCTTCACCCAGCCGAGCCAAATTCTTCATCCAAGCGGAGCAAGAAGAGGTCCTCCATCCGGTAGAAGTCTTCATCCAAGCGGGGCAGAAGAGGTCTTCCATCCAATTGAAGTCTTCGTCCAAGAGGCATCTTCTATTGTCATCCATCCGGAGTGGAGCGGCAGCATCCTGAAGACCTTCGACGCGGAACATCCATCCTGGCCGACGACTGAACGACGAATGACGGTTCCTTTAAATGACGTCATCCAAGATGGCGTCCCTCGAATTCCGATTGGCTGATAGGATTCTATCAGCCAATCGGAATTAAGGTAGGAAGTGTTTCCCCATAGCAAACAATGGGGCTGCGTTAGGAGCTGAACGCGGCTTTTTTGCAGGGTTTTTTTTTCAGCTCAAACAGCCCCATTGTTTCCTATGGGGGAATCATGCATGAGCACGTTTTTGAGGCTGGCCGCGTCCGTAAGCAACTCTGGTATCGAGAGTTGCAGTTGCGTTAAATATGCTCTACGCTCCTTTTTTGGAGCCTAACGCTGACATTATATGGACTCTCAATACCAGAGTTATTTTAAAGGTGCGTCCAGAAAAAAGCCAGCGTTAGCTACGCGGGTCCTTACCGACAAAACTCTAAATCTAGCCGTTAGTTATCTATTACACTTGGATAAAAAGTGCATGAAACACATCAAAAATACATTAAAAAGTTACACTCATAATAACACTATCTAATAAAAATTATTTTAAAAAAAATTGTGATGAAAAGTTATAAGGTCTCAAAGATATGAGGTCTCAGGTGTTAGAAAAACAAAAAGGAATGCAAAGAGCTGTAACATCTAAATATGTATGTGTGTGTGTGTGTGTATATATATATATATATATACAGTATATATAAATGTGTGTGTACATACAGTATGTATTTATGTGTATATATATGTGTTTATATGTATTTACATGCATATATACAAATATAAATGTATGTGTACATATATATATATATATATATATATATATATATAAATAATAAGTGCAGTGAAGCCCTTTGCAGTCAAGTAACTGTAAACATGAAAAATCATATTTATGCAATATTCATATTTAATAAATGTTTTTACTGTAACTATTTCACATTCCAATGTTCTGCACATGAGGGAATATGTTCTTTGTATTTATAAATAGATATTCCTATATATCTCTGTATATCTCTATACCTACTGTATATTTAATCATCTATATATATATATTATAAGCAGCCCACCCACCTAAAAATGATTATTCATATACATACATTCACTATGTTCCCAGTCCTCTATCAGAATAAAAAGACATATTAAAATATCACGATTATTTTCTTACACTGAAAATGAAGAATTCTTGCTTTAAACGTAGAGTAACTCCACAGATAACAATTAACATTTATCCTCATATGCTTATCTTGAACCTTCTCTATGATCAGTTTGTTATACAATCTTTAAAAACTGAATGGTTGCACTTATTAAATCAATTTACTGCCAAAGGCCTGTGAACAGCTTTTGACCTTTTCAATAAAACTAGAATATGTAGCCTCATGAATATTCTTAAAGCGCCTCAGCATTGTTAATATGCCATCCTTGCTTCCTATCTAATGTGATTTGCATGCTACTCCTAAGTTTGCAAATACTTACAACCTTGCACAGATACATGTACAATTATAGTGCAATAACTTGAATTACAGTTTATAGAGAACATCACTTACCCTAAACCTGTTGCCTTCATTAGAGATTGTGTAAAGTTACAAGGGGAAATAACATTGGTAGTTTTTTAGTTCCAATCTCTTTACAGATCTATGATTATAATCTTGCTTGAGCACACAGGAAGTACAACAGGACCAAACTGGATCCATCCTGCTGTGTAAGTATACATTGTTTTATTAGGCATTTTTTTATTTATTTATTTTTGTAAATATTTTTATTGGGATTCGAAATAAAGCAAGCAAACATTACAGAGCCAGAGAGTCTGTACAAAGAAATCATTTCCAGTTAAATGACTTGAATAATCAAAACATAATTGACAAAATACATGTATATGGCCATATGCAACGGTGTTAATGGGCATATAGCTTGCCTCTCAAACTAGATGCCCTCCAATTAGTAGCTGAGGCCACTCCTGGACCTCCTAGTTCTAATGGAAACAAGTTGGTACAGAGGGCGGTCATGAACAATATGAGACCACTTTTGGATCTCAAATGGTAAATCCCATTTTTTCTTTTTTGTATTCAATATGTCATGTGAAATTATATAAAAGAAAAACAATATATATAACAATATTATATGTAATAAAATATGAGATTGCTATAAGATGAATTTTCCTATGCTCACAACGTGAGCCAAATGGAGTATATTGGGGGGGGGGGGGGAGGGAGGGAAATGATCAAATATAAATGCTCAGTAGGAATATTGGTGATGTCCGGGGGAAGAGGGTATGGGGGGGGGCGGATATGACAATAAGATTATAAGGCACAGTATTCCAATGATAACTGAAAACTATGTATTAATTTGTTACTCTATAATAAAACCAATATGAATAAGGGGTGTGAGTTGTATCTGCCCTCGGGGATTGTTGTCTCCACTGGACACAGATGGAAAAGGGATATTGGGTATGACCCACCCTGATATACAGAGTGGGAAAGGGTGAGGGGAGATACTTTCCCTATCTTTTCTCTTTCAATAAGGGTTGTAGTCATGCATAGTATAGAGGAGGGCATTGTATTCCTAGTAAGCTGATGGTAGGGGGAGGAGCTAATGATGGCATATAGGACGTTTTATAGAAATGTAAAGAGCCAAATTGGGGATATAGGAAGTATTGCCAAGCAAAGCATTGGTGTCACCATCTTATCTATATAAGCGTAATGAAGGGTGCAGAGCTAAGATATGAATAAAGTGCATGCTAGAATGGAGTGAATATATGCACAGGGACCATGGGGTCATATAAAAAAAATGAATCTACCATAAAAGGCAAATTGGCCGTGGGGTACAGCCATCTAAATATGCAATAGCATGTAACATTTTGATCGAGATGAATATTGCATATATAGGGTTAAAGGGGGATATCATCTTGACTCCCTGGAGTATAGTAAACATATCCGTTTAATATTTTTTTTTAGATTGATAGCCATGTCATCTCGGCCGCTGACAACATGGCGATACTACTTCCAGCTGGAGTCATAGACAATATAAAAGGAGAAGTAGTTGCTCAAATTAATGTTAATACCCCTATATGCAAGAGACCCTGAAGCTAGATAGTATGTATTGACCATGCACACTTAGATAACAGTGGAGCGATGGATTATAGTAACAAGTGTATAAGAACACATATCCTAGTACTTCTGTAAACAGTAAAATATAAGTTAGTTGAGTGGTATAAATTAGGTGAATATAGACAAAGTGGTAACAAAGCCAATTTGTAATATAGATAAGTAATAATTCCTATTAAGCAGCCCACCTAGTATTACCCAGTAAGGTAATAAGGAGAAACAGAAGAGGGAATTAGTATATGTGTACAGGTTAACTCAGGGAAAGGAGTTGTTAGGTACTCTCATATGGCTTATGTATATATTCACTTAAATTGTGAAATGACAGGCATACCTTTAACACATTAAACTGTACTGTAATAAAACTGTGAGTTGCTTAGAATCAGCCTATTATTATGTATAACACCTCAGTAGATTTATAGTTTACATGTGTGATCACTGACATTCCAACTGATATGCAAAACAAAGGAACATACCATACGAATAAGCCCAAACTTTTCTCCCTGTTGTATCTCCCATATATCAAGATATATAGGGGGTAGTTATCAAGCTGTCTACTTTTCTGCCTTCACCGGCCCAATACGCCCGCCTAAGGTCGCCTACCTTCGCCGCCGCGGACCTTGAATACGTTCGCCTAAGTTATCAAAAAAAGCTGTCAAAAAACCGCGGGGCGATGAGCAGCGGACTGTGAGAGTTATCACTCATCCGATCTCGCTGCCCTTCGGCTTTTTCCCAGCTTTATTGCTAGCCTGTCACTAAGCACTCACACTAAACTACACTGTTCTATCCCTATACCGGCGCCCCCGGAGCCCCCCGCAACTAAATAAAGTTACTAACCCCTAAACCGCCACTCCTAGACCCTGCCACAACTCTTATAAATGTATTAACCCCTAAACTGCCGCTCCTAGACCCTGCCGCAACTCTTATAAATGTATTAACCCCTAAACCGCCGCTCCCGGACACCGCTGCCACCTACATTATACCTAGTAACCCCTATCCTGCCCCCCCTACACCGTCGCCCTCTATAATAAAGTTATTAACCCCTCTCCTGCTGATCCCGCACCTCTCCGCAACTAAATAAATAGTTTAACCCCTAAACCGCCGCTCCCTGAACCCGCCGCAACCTATATTAAACCTATTAACCCCTATCCTGCCCCCCCTACACCGTTGCCACCTATAATAAATTTATTAACCCCTATCCTGCCCCCCACTATGCCGCCGCCACTGTAATAAAATTATTAACCCCTAAACCTAAGTCTAACCCTAACGCCCCCCTAACTTAAATATTAATTAAATAAATCTAAATAATATTTTTATTAACTAAATTAATCCTATTTAAAACTAAATACTTACCTATAAAATAAACCCTAATATAGCTACAATATAAATAATAATTATATTCTAGCTATCTTAGGATTTATTTTTATTTTACAGGTACCTTTCAATTTATTTTAACTAGGTACAATAGCTATTAAATAGTTATTAACTATTTAATAGCTTACCTAGCTAAAATAAACTGAAATTTACCTGTAAAATAAATCCTAACCTAAGTTACAATTACACCTAACACTACACTATACTTTAATAAATTATTCCTATTTAAAACTAAATACTTACCTGTAAAATAAACCCTAATATAGCTACAATATAAATAATAATTATATTGTAGCTATCTTAGTATTTATATTTATTTTAGCTAGTTTGAATAGTTATTAAATAGTTATTAACTATTTAATAACTACCTAGCTAAAAGAAATACGAAATTACCTGTAAAATAAATCCTAACCTAAGTTACAATTAAACCTAATACTACACTATCATTAAATTAATTAAATAAATTACCTACAAATAACTACAATTAAATACAATTACATAAACTAACTAAAGTACAAAAAATAAAAAAAGCTAAGTTACAAAAAATAAAAAAATAAGTTACAAACATTTTAAAAATATTACAACAATTTTAAGCTACTTACACCTAATCTAAGCCCCCTAATAAAATAACAAACCCCCCAAAATAAAAAAATGCCCTACCCTATTCTAAATTAAATAAAGTTCAAAGCTCTTTTACCTTACCAGCCCTTATAAGGGCCATTTGTGGGGGCATGCCCCCAAAAGTTCAGCTTTTTTGCCTGTAAAAGAAAAATACAACCCCCCAACATTAAAACCTACCACCCACATACCCCTAATCTAACCCAAACCCCCCTTACAAAAACCTAACACTAATCCCCTGAAGATCATCCTACCTTGTCTTCACTCAGCTGAGCAGCGATGGAACCGAAGTGGACATCCGGAGCGGAAGAAGTTAATCCTCCAAGCGGCGCTGAAGAAATCTTCCATCCGATGAAGTCATCATTGAGCTCGCATTCTATTGGCTGTTCCGATCAGCCAATAGAATGTGAGCTCAATCTGATTGGCTGATTCCATCAGCCAATCAAATTTTTCCGTCCTTAATTCCGATTGGCTGATAGAATCCTATCAGCCAATCGGAATTGAGGGGACGCCATCTTGGATGACGTCCCTTAAAGGAGCCTTCATTCGTCGTAGTCCGTCGGTGAAGAAGGAGGTTCCGCGTCGGTGGGAGGAAGATTCAAGACCCGGCTTGGAAGATGACATCGCCCGGATAGAAGACCTCTTCAGCGCCTCTTGGAAGATGACATCGGCCAGATCAAAGACTTCTTCAGCGCCGCCTGGATGATGACTTCATCGGATGGAAGATTTCTTCAGCGCCGCTTGGAGGATTAACTTCTTCCGCTCCGGATGTCCACTTCGGTTCCATCGCTGCTCGGCTGAGTGAAGACAAGGTAGGATGATCTTCAGGGGATTAGTGCTAGGTTTTTGTAAGGGGGGTTTGGGTTAGATTAGGGGTATGTGGGTGGTGGGTTTTAATGTTGGGGGGGGTTGTATTTTTCTTTTACAGGCAAAAGAGCTGAACTTTTGGGGGCATGCCCCCACAAATGGCCCTTTTAAGGGCTGGTAAGGTAAAAGAGCTTTGAACTTTATTTAATTTAGAATAGGGTAGGGCATTTTTTTATTTTGGGGGGTTTGTTATTTTATTAGGGGGCTTAGATTAGGTGTAAGTAGCTTAAAATTGTTGTAATATTTTTAAAATGTTTGTAACTTATTTTTTTATTTTTTGTAACTTAGCTTTTTTTATTTTTTGTACTTTAGTTAGTTTATGTAATTGTATTTAATTGTAGTTATTTGTAGGTAGTTTATTTAATTAATTTAATGATAGTGTAGTATTAGGTTTAATTGTAACTTAGGTTAGGATTTATTTTACAGGTAATTTTGTATTTCTTTTAGCTAGGTAGTTATTAAATAGTTAATAACTATTTAATAACTATTCTAACTAGCTAAAATAAATACAAAGTTACCTGTAAAATAAATATAAATCCTAAAATAGCTAGAATATAATTATTAATTACATTGTAGCTGTCTTAGGGTTTATTTTACAGGTAAGTATTTAGTTTTAAATAGGAATAATTTATTAAAGTATAGTGTAGTGTTAGGTGTAATTATAACTTAGGTTAGGATTTATTTTACAAGTAAATTTCAGTTTATTTTAGCTAGGTAAGTTATTAAATAGTTAATAACTATTTAATAGCTATTGTACCTAGTTAAAATAAGTTGAAAGGTACCTGTAAAATAAAAATAAATCCTAAGATAGCTAGAATATAATTATTATTTTTATTGTAGCTATATTAGGGTTTATTTTAAATGTAAGTATTTAGTTTTAAATAGGATTAATTTAGTTAATAATAAAAATATTATTTAGATTGATTTAATTAATATTTAAGTTAGGGGGGCGTTAGGGTTAGACTTAGGTTTAGGGGTTAATAATTTTATTACAGTGGCGGCGTAGTGGGGGGCAGGATAGGGGTTAATAAATTTATTATAGGTGGCGACGGTGTAGGGGGGGCAGATTAGGGGTTAATAAATTTATTATAGGTGGCAACGGTGTAGGGGGGGCAGGATAGGGGTTAATACATTTAATATAGGTTGCGGTGGGTTCAGGGAGCGGCAGTTTAGGGGTTAATACATGTATTATAGTTTAGGGGTTGATATGTATAGAGTAGCTTGCGGTGGGCTCCGGGAGTGGCGGTTTAGGGGGTAATAATTTTATTTAGTTGCGGCGGTGTAGGGGGGGACAGATTAGTGGTGTTTAGACTCGGGGTACATGTTAGGGTGTTAGGTGCAGACAGCTCCCATAGAAATCAATGGGATGTCTGTCAGCAGCGAACTAGTACTTTCGCTATGGTCAGACTCCCATTGATTCCTATGGGATCCGCCGCCTCCAGGGGTGGCGGTTTGAAAACCAGGTACGCTGGGCCGTAAAAGTGCCGAGCGTACCTGCTAGTCATTTGATAACTAGCAAAAGTAGTGAGAATGTGCCGCACTTGTGTGCGGAACATATGGAGTGACGTAAGAATCGATCTGTGTCGTACTGAGTCCGGCGGATCGAAGCTTACGTCACAAAATTCTACTTTTGCCGGTCTCGAGCCTTTGATAACTAAGGCGAATCAGCCTTGCCACAAATACGCTTTCGGAATTCCAGCGTATTTGAGGTTGACGGCTTGATAACTACCCCCCATAGTGTGTCTGCAGAGGGCAACTCGATAGGGGTAGAGCTGGGAATCATGGAGAGAGCCCAATTAGTATAAGGACCTAAACTAAGCCAAACGTGCCCTGAAATATGCTGTGTGCAGTGTTGTTAAGCCTTGACTACCCTCCGGTGGTGGAAAATGGTAATTACATCCTTTAAGAAACGAAATTAATTGAAGTCTCGATTCTGTAATGTGTAAGAGATCTATGGAACTAGAAAAGGCAGATTATCTGCTAATCTATAGTCTGCAATCACTATTGAACACACTAGAACATTACCTAAGACATTTGAAACTATAAAATTGCATAAAATACACAAGCATCTAGTTTGCCATTCAAGTATCACGATTGACATATTCCCAAGAAAGCTTACACTTGTCCTTCTTTCAACACTAAGATTAACAGTAGGAATTACAGATCATATATATAGCACCAGAAACTTACGCTATAACAGGAACAGAATTCAAACTGAAAATAATCAGCATGTTAATAAGTCCATACGATCCTTAGCCTGAACTGCAAAGTGAAACATCATAAAAGTTGGAACGGTGTAAAAGCCGGAACGGAACAGGGGGGAACAGGCCTTTTATGTAGGAAATTGATTTAAAATATAATGGGATGTGTTAGAGACTCTTGAGAACAATTTTAGGAACAAGAATATTTGTGATATAATAATTAATTAACCCTTTAACTACCAAAATAGTGTCCGGAACCAAACATAACAGCCGGGAACAGCAACTTCCCAGAAAACCAGATACACCAAATTCACAAGTCACATGTGACTAAATGTAATATGTGTAATCAGCCACAAACCATCCACAGAAACCACATTATATTATCTGTTTTGGCCTTTAATACACTTTTTTATAAAAAGTGACGGAACGGCACCTTCCCAGCAAAATATACAGACCAAATTCACTAGCCACACATAACTAGATGTGATAAGTGTAATCAACCACAAACCATTCACAGAAACCACGTTCCAATACCCGTTCCGGCCTGTAAAATGCTTATTCATGAAAAGTGACGGAACGGCACCTTACCAGCAAACAAGATACACCAAATTCACCAGTCACACATCACTAAATGTTATAAGTGTAATCAGCCAAAAACCATTCACAGAAACCACATTATGATATCTGTTCCGGCCTTTAATAAACTTTTTTTAATAAAAAGTGACGGAACGGCACCTTCCCAGCAAAATATACAGACCAAATTCACCAGCCACACATAACTAGATGTGATAAGTGTAATCAACCACAAACCATCCACAAAAGAAACCACGTTCCAATACCCGTTCCGGCCTGTAAAATGCTTTTTCATGAAAAGTGACGGAACGGCACCTTTCCAGCAAACCAGATACACCAAATTCACCAGTCACACATGACTAAATGTTATAAGTGTAATCAGCCACAAACCATCCACAGAAACCACATTATGATATCTGTTCCGGCCTTTAATACACTTTTTTTTATAAAAAGTGACGGAACGGCACCTTCCCAGCAAAATATACAGACCAAATTCACCAGCCACACATAACTAGATGTGATAAGTGTAATCAACCACAAACCATCCACAGAAACCACGTTCCAATACCCGTTGTGGCCTGTAAAATGCTTTTTCATGAAAAGTGACGGAACGGCACCTTTCCAGCAAACCAGATACACCAAATTCACCAGTCACACATGACTAATTGTTATAAGTGTAATCAGCCACAAACCATCCACAGAAACCACATTATGATATCTGTTCCGGCTTTTAATACACTTTTTTTTATAAAAAGTGACGGAACGGCACCTTCCCAGCAAAATATACAGACCAAATTCACCAGCCACACATAACTAGATGTGATAAGTGTAATCAACCACAAACCATCCACGGAAACCACGTTCCAATACCCATTCTGGCCTGTAAAACGCTTTTTCATGAAAAGTGACAGAACAGCACTTTCCCAGCAAACCAGATACACCAAATTCACCAGTCACACATAACTAAATGTTATAAGTGTAATCAGCCACAAACCATCCACAGAAACCAGAACATTATGATATCTGTTCCGGACTTTAATACACTTTTGATAGAAAAGTGACGGAACGGCACCTTCCCAGCAAAATATACAGACCAAATTCACCAGCCACACATAAATAGATGTGATAAGTGTAATCAACCACAAACCATCCACAGAACCCACGTTCCAATACCCGTTCCGGCCTGTAAAATGCTTTTTCATGAAAAGTGAAGGAACAGCACCTTACCAGCAAACCAGATACACCAAATTCACCAGTCACACATGACTAAATGTTATACGTGTAATAAGCCACAAAACATCCACATAAACTACATTATGATATCAGTTCCGGCCTTTAATACACTTTTTTTTTATAAAAAGTGACGGAACGGCACCTTCCCAGCAAAATATACAGACCAAATTCACCAGTCACACATAACTAGATGTGATCAGTGTAATCAACCACAAACCATCCTCAGAAACCACGTTCCAATACCCGTTCCGGCCTGTAAAACGCTTTTTCATGAAAAGTGACGGAACGGCACTTTACCAGCAAACCAGATACACCAAATTCACCAGTCACACATAACTAAATGTTATAAGTGTAATCAGCCACAAACCATCCACAGAAACCACATTATGATATCAGTTCCGGCCTTTAATACACTTTTTTTTATAAAAAGTGATGGAACGGCACCTTCCCAGCAAAATATACAGACCAAATTCACCAGTCACACATAACTAGATGTGATCAGTGTAATCAACCACAAACCATCCACAGAAACCACGTTCCAATACCCGTTCCGGCCTGTAAAACGCTTTTTCATGAAAAGTGAAGGAACGGCACTTTACCAGCAAACCAGATACACCAAATTCACCACTCACACATAACTAAATGTTATAAGTGTAATCAGCCACAAACTATCCACAGAAACCACATTATGATATCTGTTCCGGCCTTTAATACACTTTTTTTTATAAAAAGTGACGGAACGGCACCTTCCCAGCAAAATATACAGACCAAATTCACCAGCCACACATAACTAGATGTGATAAGTGTAATCAACCACAAACCATCCACAGAAACCACGTTCCAATACCCGTTCCGGCCTGTAAAATGCTTTTTCATGAAAAGTGAAGGAACAGCACCTTACCAGCAAACCAGATACACCAAATTCACCAGTCACACATGACTAAATGTTATAAGTGTAATCAGCCACAAACCATCCACAGAAACCACATTATGATATCAGTTCCGGACTTTAATACACTTTTTTTTATAAAAAGTGACGGAACGGCACTTTCCCAGCAAAATATACAGACCAAATTCACCAGTCACACATAACTAGATGTGATCAGTGTAATCAACCACAAACCATCCACAGAAACCACATTCCAATACCCGTTCCGGCCTGTAAAATGCTTTTTCATGAAAAGTGACAGAACGGCACTTTACCAGCAAACCAGATACACCAAATTCACCAGTCACACATAACTAAATGTTATAAGTGTAATCAGCCACAAACCATCCACAGAAACCACATTATGATATCTGTTCCGGCCTTTAATACACTTTTTTTTATAAAAAGTGACGGAACGGCACCTTCCCAGCAAAATATACAGACCAAATTCACCAGCCACACATAACTAGATGTGATAAGTGTAATCAACCACAAACCCTCCACAAAAGAAACCACGTTCCAATACCCGTTCCGGCCTGTAAAATGCTTTTTCATGAAAAGTGACGGAACGGCACTTTACCAGCAAACCAGATACACCAAATTCACCAGTCACACATAACTAAATGTTATAAGTGTAATCAGCCACAAACCATCCACAGAAACCACATTATGATATCTGTTCCGGCCTTTAATAAACTTTTTTTATAAAAAGTGACGGAACGGCACCTTCCCAGCAAAATATACAGACCAAATTCACCAGCCACACATAACTAGATGTGATAAGTGTAATCAACCACAAACCATCCACAAAAGAAACCACGTTCCAATACCCGTTCCGGCCTGTAAAATGCTTTTTCATGAAAAGTGACGGAACGGCACCTTTCCAGCAAACCAGATACACCAAATTCACCAGTCACACATGACTAAATGTTATAAGTGTAATCAGCCACAAACCATCCACAGAAACCACATTATGAAATCTGTTCCGGCCTTTAATACACTTTTTTTTATAAAAAGTGATGGAACGGCACCTTCCCAGCAAAATATACAGACCAAATTCACCAGCCACACATAACTAGATGTGATAAGTGTAATCAACCACAAACCATCCACAGAAACCACGTTCCAATACCCGTTCCGGCCTGTAAAATGCTTTTTCATGAAAAGTAACGGAACGGCACCTTTCCAGCAAACCAGATACACCAAATTCACCAGTCACACATGACTAAATGTTATAAGTGTAATCAGCCACAAACCATCCACAGAAACCACATTATGATATCTGTTCCGGCCTTTAATACACTTTTTTTTATAAAAAGTGACGGAACGGCACCTTCCCAGCAAAATATACAGACCAAATTCACCAGCCACACATAACTAGATGTGATAAGTGTAATCAACCACAAACCATCCACAGAAACCACGTTCCAATACCCGTTCTGGCCTGTAAAATGCTTTTTCATGAAAAGTGACGGAACGGCACCTTTCCAGCAAACCAGATACACCAAATTCACCAGTCACACATGACTAAATGTTATAAGTGTAATCAGCCACAAACCATCCACAGAAACCACATTATGATATCTGTTCCGGCTTTTAATACACTTTTTTTTATAAAAAGTGACGGAACGGCACCTTCCCAGCAAAATATACAGACCAAATTCACCAGCCACACATAACTAGATGTGATAAGTGTAATCAACCACAAACCATCCACGGAAACCACGTTCCAATACCCATTCTGGCCTGTAAAACGCTTTTTCATGAAAAGTGACAGAACAGCACTTTACCAGCAAACCAGATACACCAAATTCACCAGTCACACATAACTAAATGTTATAAGTGTAATCAGCCACAAACCATCCACAGAAACCAGAACATTATGATATCTGTTCCGGACTTTAATACACTTTTGATAGAAAAGTGACGGAACGGCACCTTCCCAGCAAAATATACAGACCAAATTCACCAGCCACACATAAATAGATGTGATAAGTGTAATCAACCACAAACCGTCCACAGAAACCACGTTCCAATACCCGTTCCGGCCTGTAAAATGCTTTTTCATGAAAAGTGAAGGAACAGCACCTTACCAGCAAACCAGATACACCAAATTCACCAGTCACACATGACTAAATGTTATACGTGTAATAAGCCACAAAACATCCACATAAACCACATTATGATATCAGTTCCGGCCTTTAATCCACTTTTTTTTTATAAAAAATGACGGAACGGCACCTTCCCAGCAAAATATACAGACCAAATTCACCAGTCACACATAACTAGATGTGATCAGTGTAATCAACCACAAACCATCCTCAGAAACCACGTTCCAATACCCTTTCCGGCCTGTAAAACGCTTTTTCATGAAAAGTGACGGAACGGCACTTTACCAGCAAACCAGATACACCAAATTCACCAGTCACACATAACTAAATGTTATAAGTGTAATCAGCCACAAACCATCCACAGAAACCACATTATGATATCTGTTCTGGCCTTTAATACACTTTTTTTTATAAAAAGTGACGGAACGGCACCTTCCCAGCAAAATATACAGACCAAATTCACCAGCCACACATAACTAGATGTGATAAGTGTAATCAATCACAAACCATCCACAGAAACCACGTTCCAATACCCGTTCCGGCCTGTAAAATGCTTTTTCATGAAAAGTGAAGGAACAGCACCTTACCAGCAAACCAGATACACCAAATTCACCAGTCACACATGACTAAATGTTATAAGTGTAATCAGCCACAAACCATCCACAGAAACCACATTATGATATCAGTTCCGGCCTTTAATACACTTTTTTTTATAAAAAGTGACGGAACGGCACCTTCCCAGCAAAATATACAGACCAAATTCACCACTCACACATAACTAGATGTGATCAGTGTAATCAACCACAAACCATCCACAGAAACCACGTTCCAATACCCGTTCCGGCCTGTAAAACGCTTTTTCATGAAAAGTGAAGGAACGGCACTTTACCAGCAAACCAGATACACCAAATTCACCACTCACACATAACTAAATGTTATAAGTGTAATCAGCCACAAACTATCCACAGAAACCACATTATGATATCTGTTCCGGCCTTTAATACACTTTTTTTTATAAAAAGTGACGGAACGGCACCTTCCCAGCAAAATATACAGACCAAATTCACCAGCCACACATAACTAGATGTGATAAGTGTAATCAACCACAAACCATCCACAGAAACCACGTTCCAATACCCGTTCCGGCCTGTAAAATGCTTTTTCATGAAAAGTGAAGGAACAGCACCTTACCAGCAAACCAGATACACCAAATTCACCAGTCACACATGACTAAATGTTATAAGTGTAATCAGCCACAAACCATCCACAGAAACCACATTATGATATCAGTTCCGGACTTTAATACACTTTTTTTTATAAAAAGTGACGGAACGGCACTTTCCCAGCAAAATATACAGACCAAATTCACCAGTCACACATAACTAGATGTGATCAGTGTAATCAACCACAAACCATCCACAGAAACCACGTTCCAATACCCGTTCCGGCCTGTAAAATGCTTTTTCATGAAAAGTGACGGAACGGCACTTTACCAGCAAACCAGATACACCAAATTCACCAGTCACACATAACTAAATGTTATAAGTGTAATCAGCCACAAACCATCCACATAAACCACATTATGATATCTGTTCCGGCCTTTAATACACTTTTTTTTATAAAAAGTGACGGAACGGCACCTTCCCAGCAAAATATACAGACCAAATTCACCAGCCACACATAACTAGATGTGATAAGTGTAATCAACCACAAACCATCCACAGAAACCACGTTCCAATACCCGTTCCGGCCTGTAAAATGCTTTTTCATGAAAAGTGAAGGAACAGCACCTTACCAGCAAACCAGATACACCAAATTCACCAGTCACACATGACTAAATGTTATAAGTGTAATCAGCCACAAACCATCCACAGAAACCACATTATGATATCAGTTCCGGACTTTAATACACTTTTTTTTATAAAAAGTGACGGAACGACACTTTCCCAGCAAAATATACAGACCAAATTCACCAGTCACACATAACTAGATGTGATCAGTGTAATCAACCACAAACCATCCACAGAAACCACGTTCCAATACCCGTTCCGGCCAGTAAAATGCTTTTTCATGAAAAGTGACGGAACGGCACTTTACCAGCAAACCAGATACACCAAATTCACCAGTCACACATAACTAAATGTTATAAGTGTAATCAGCCACAAACCATCCACAGAAACCACATTATGATATCTGTTCCGGCCTTTTATACACTTTTTTTTATAAAAAGTGACGGAACGGCACCTTCCCAGCAAAATATACAGACCAAATTCACCAGCCACACATAACTAGATGTGATCAGTGTAATCAACCACAAACCATCCACAGAAACCACGTTCCAATACCCGTTCCAGCCTGTAAAACGCTTTTTCATGAAAAGTGAAGGAACGGCACTTTACCAGCAAACCAGATACACCAAATTCACCAGTCACACATAACTAAATGTTATAAGTGTAATCAGCCACAAACCATCCACAGAAACCACATTATGATATCTGTTCCGGCCTTTAATACACTTTTTTTTATAAAACGTGACGGAACGGCACCTTCCCAGCAAAATATACAGACCAAATTCACCAGCCACACATAACTAGATGTGATACGTGTAATCAACCACAAACCATCCACAGAAACCACGTTCCAATACCCGTTCCGGCCTGTAAAATGCTTTTTCATGAAAAGTGAAGGAACGGCACCTTACCAGCAAACCAGATACACCAAATTCACCAGTCACACATAACTAAATGTTATAAGTGTAATCAGCCACAAACCATCCACAGAAACCACATTATGATATCTGATCCGGCCTTTAATACACTTTTTTTTATAAAAAGTGACGGAACGGCACCTTCCCAGCAAAATATACAGACCAAATTCACCAGCCACACATAACTAGATGTGATAAGTGTAATCAACCATAAACCATCCACAGAAACCACGTTCCAATAGCCATTCCGGCCTGTAAAATGCTTTATCATGAAAAGTGACGGAACGGCTTTTTACCAGCAAACCAGATACACCAAATTCACCAGTCACACATAACTAAATGTTATAAGTGTAATCAGCCACAAACCATCCACAGAAACCACATTATGATCTCTGTTCCGGCCTTTAATACACTTTTTTATAAAAAGTGATGGAATGGCACCTTCCCAGCAAAATATACAGACCAAATTCACCAGCCACACATAACTAGATGTGATAGGTGTAATCAACCACAAACCATCCACAGAAACCACGTTCCAACATCTAGTTATGTGTGGCTGGTGAATTTGGTCTGTATATGTTGCTAGGAAGGTGCCGTTCCATCACTTTTTATAAAAAAATTTTATTAAAGGCCGGAACAGATATCATAATGTGATTTCTGTGGATGGTTTGTGGCTGATTACACTTATAACATTTAGTTATGTGTAACTGGTGAATTTGGTGTATCTGGTTTGCTGGTAAGGTGCCGTTCCGTCATTTTTCATGAAAAAGCGTTTTACAGGACGGAACGGGTATTGGAACATGGTTTCTGTGGATTGTTTGTGGTTGATTACACTTACCACATCTAGTTATGTGTGGCTGGTGAATTTGGTCTGTATATTTTGCTGCGTAGGTGCCGTTCCGTCACTTTTTATAATGAAGTGTATTAAAGGCCGGAACAGATATCCTAATTTGGTTTATGTGGATGGTTTGTGGCTGATTACACTTATAACATTTAGTTATGTGTGACTGGTGAATTTGGTGTATCTGGTTTGCTGGTAAGGCGCCGTTCCATCATTTTTCATGAAAAAGCGTTTTACAGGCCGGAACGGGTATTGGAACGTGGTTTCTGTGGATGGTTTGTGGTTGATTACACTTATCACATCTAGTTATGTGTGGCTGGTGAATTTGGTCTGTATATTTTGCTGGGAAGGTGCCGTTCCGTCACTTTTTATAAAAAAAAAGTGTATTAAAGGCCGGAACAGATATTATAATGTGGTTTCTGTGGATGGTTTGTGGCTGATTACACTTATAACATTTAGTCATGTGTGACTGGTGAATTTGGTGTATCTGGTTTGCTGGTAAGGTGCCGTTCCGTCACTTTTCATGAAAAAGCATTTTACAGGCCGGAACAGGTATTGGAACGTGGTTTCTGTGGATGGTTTGTGGTTGATTACACTTATCACATCTAGTTATGTGTGGCTGGTGAATTTGGTCTGTATATTTTGTTGGAAAGGTGCCGTTCCGTCACTTTTTATAAAAAAGTGAATTAAAGGCCGGAACAGATATCATAATGTGGTTTATGTGGATGGTTTGTGGCTGATTACACTTATAACATTTAGTCATGTGTGACTGATAAATTTGGTGTATCTGGTTTGCTGGTGAGGTGCCGTTCCGTCACTTTTCACGAAAAAGCGTTTTACAGGCTGGAACGGGTATTGGAACGTGGTTTCTGTGGATGGTTTGTGGTTGATTACACTTACCACATCTAGTTATTTGTGGCTGGTGAATTTGGTCTGTATATTTTGCTGAGTAGGTGCCGTTCCGTCACTTTTTATAAAAAAGTGTATTAAAGGCCGGAACAGATATCATAATGTGGTTTCTGTGGATGGTTTGTGGCTGATTACACTTATAACATTTAGTCATGTGTGACTGGTGAATTTGGTGTATCTGGTTTGCTGGTGAGGTGCTGTTCCGTCACTTTTCATGAAAAAGCATTTTACAGACCGGAACGGATATTGGAGCGTGGTTTCTGTGGATGGTTTGTAGTTGATTACACTTATCACATCTAGTTATGTGTAGCTGGTGAATTTGGTCTGTATATGTTGCTACTAAGGTGCCGTTCCATCACTTTTTATAAAAAAACGTTTATTAAAGGCCGGAACAGATATCATAATGTGGTTTCTGTGGATGGTTTGTGGCTGATTACACTTATAACATTTAGTTATGTGTAACTGGTGAATTTGGTGTATCTGGTTTGCTGGTAAGGTGCCGTTCCGTCACTTTTCATGAAAAAGCATTTTACAGGCCGGAACAGGTATTGGAATGTGGTTTCTGTGGATGGTTTGTGGTTGATTACACTTACCACATCTAGTTATGTGTGGCTGGTGAATTTGGTCTGTATATTTTGCTGGGTAGGTGCCGTTCTGTCACTTTTTATAATAAAGTGTATTAAAGGCCGGAACAGATATCATAATGTGGTTTCTGTGGATGGTTTGTGGCTGATTACACTTATAACATTTACTCATGTGTGACTGGTGAATTTGGTGTATCTGGTTTGCTGGTAAGGTGCCGTTCCGTCACTTTTCATGAAAAAGTGTTTTACAGGCCGGAAAGGGTATTGGAACGTGGTTTCTGTGGATGGTTTGTGATTGATTACACTTATCACATCTATTTATGTGTGGCTGGTGAATTTGGTCTGTATATTTTGCTGGGAAGGTGCCGTTCCGTCACTTTTTATAAAAAAAGTGTATTATAGGCTGGAACAGATATCAAATGTGGTTTCTGTGGGTGGTTTGTGGCTGATTACACTTATAACATTTAGTTACGTGTAATTGGTGAATTTGGTGTATCTGGTTTGCTGGTAAGGTGCCGTTCCGTCACTTTTCACGAAAAAGCATTTTACAGGCCGGGACGGGTATTGGAACGTGGTTTCTGTGGATGGTTTGTGGTTGATTACACTTACCACATCTAGTTATGTGTGGCTGGTGAATTTGGTCTGTATATTTTGCTGCGTAGGTGCCGTTCCGTCACTTTTATAATGAAGTGTATTAAAGGCCGGAACAGATATCCTAATTTGGTTTATGTGGATGGTTTGTGGCTTTTTACACTTATAACATTTAGTTATGTGTGACTGGGGAATTTGGTGTATCTGGTTTGCTGGTAAGGCGCCGTTCCATCATTTTTCATGAAAAAGCGTTTTACAGGCCGGAACGGGTATTGGAACGTGGTTTCTGTGGATGGTTTGTGGTTGATTACACTTATCACATCTAGTTATGTGTGGCTGGTGAATTTGGTCTGTATATTTTGCTGGGAAGGTGCCGTTCCGTCACTTTTTATAAAAAAAAGTGTATTAAAGGCCGGAACAGATATTATAATGTGGTTTCTGTGGATGGTTTGTGGCTGATTACACTTATAACATTTAGTCATGTGTGACTGGTGAATTTGGTGTATCTGGTTTGCTGGTAAGGTGCCGTTCCGTCACTTTTCATGAAAAAGCATTTTACAGGCCGGAACAGGTATTGGAACGTGGTTTCTGTGGATGGTTTGTGGTTGATTACACTTATCACATCTAGTTATGTGTGGCTGGTGAATTTGGTCTGTATATTTTGTTGGAAAGGTGCCGTTCCATCACTTTTTATAAAAAAGTGAATTAAAGGCCGGAACAGATATCATAATGTGGTTTCTGTGGATGGTTTGTGGCTGATTACACTTATAACATTTAGTCATGTGTGACTGGTGAATTTGGTGTATCTGGTTTGCTGGTAAGGTGCCGTTCCGTCACTTTTCATGAAAAAGCATTTTACAGGCCGGAACAGGTATTGGAACGTGGTTTCTGTGGATGGTTTGTGGTTGATTACACTTATCACATCTAGTTATGTGTGGCTGGTGAATTTGGTCTGTATATTTTGTTGGAAAGGTGCCGTTCCGTCACTTTTTATAAAAAAGTGAATTAAAGGCCGGAACAGATATCATAATGTGGTTTATGTGGATGGTTTGTGGCTGATTACACTTATAACATTTAGTCATGTGTGACTGATAAATTTGGTGTATCTGGTTTGCTGGTGAGGTGCCGTTCCGTCACTTTTCACGAAAAAGCGTTTTACAGGCCGGAACGGGTATTGGAACGTGGTTTCTGTGGATGGTTTGTGGTTGATTACACTTACCACATCTAGTTATTTGTGGCTGGTGAATTTGGTCTGTATATTTTGCTGAGTAGGTGCCGTTCCGTCACTTTTTATAAAAAAGTGTATTAAAGGCCGGAACAGATATCATAATGTGGTTTCTGTGGATGGTTTGTGGCTGATTACACTTATAACATTTAGTCATGTGTGACTGGTGAATTTGGTGTATCTGGTTTGCTGGTGAGGTGCTGTTCCGTCACTTTTCATGAAAAAGCATTTTACAGACCGGAACGGATATTGGAGCGTGGTTTCTGTGGATGGTTTGTAGTTGATTACACTTATCACATCTAGTTATGTGTAGCTGGTGAATTTGGTCTGTATATGTTGCTACTAAGGTGCCGTTCCATCACTTTTTATAAAAAAAAGTTTATTAAAGGCCGGAACAGATATCATAATGTGGTTTCTGTGGATGGTTTGTGGCTGATTACACTTATAACATTTAGTTATGTGTAACTGGTGAATTTGGTGTATCTGGTTTGCTGGTAAGGTGCCGTTCCGTCACTTTTCATGAAAAAGCATTTTACAGGCCGGAACAGGTATTGGAATGTGGTTTCTGTGGATGGTTTGTGGTTGATTACACTTACCACATCTAGTTATGTGTGGCTGGTGAATTTGGTCTGTATATTTTGCTGGGTAGGTGCCGTTCCGTCACTTTTTATAATAAAGTGTATTAAAGGCCGGAACAGATATCATAATGTGGTTTCTGTGGATGGTTTGTGGCTGATTACACTTATAACATTTACTCATGTGTGACTGGTGAATTTGGTGTATCTGGTTTGCTGGTAAGGTGCCGTTCCGTCACTTTTCATGAAAAAGTGTTTTACAGGCCGGAAAGGGTATTGGAACGTGGTTTCTGTGGATGGTTTGTGATTGATTACACTTATCACATCTATTTATGTGTGGCTGGTGAATTTGGTCTGTATATTTTGCTGGAAAGGTGCCGTTCCGTCTTTTTTTTATAAAAAAGTGTATTATAGGCTGGAACAGATATCATAATGTGGTTTCTGTGGGTGGTTTGTAGCTGATTACACTTATAACATTTAGTTACGTGTAATTGGTGAATTTGGTGTATCTGGTTTGCTGGTAAGGTGCCGTTCTGTCACTTTTCACGAAAAAGCATTTTACAGGCCGGAACGGGTATTGGAACATGGTTTCTGTGGATGGTTTGTGGTTGATTACACTTATCACATCTAGTTATGTGTGGCTGGTGAATTTGGTCTGTATATTTTGCTGGGAAGGTGCCGTTCCGTCACTTTTTATTAAAAAAAAGTGTATTAAAGGCCGGAACAGATATTATAATGTGGTTTCTGTGGATGGTTTGTGGCTGATTACACTTATAACATTTAGTCATGTGTGACTGGTGAATTTGGTGTATCTGGTTTGCTGGTAAGGTGCCGTTCCGTCACTTTTCATGAAAAAGCATTTTACAGGCCGGAACAGGTATTGGAACGTGGTTTCTGTGGATGGTTTGTGGTTGATTACACTTATCACATCTAGTTATGTGTGGCTGGTGAATTTGGTCTGTATATTTTGTTGGAAAGGTGCCGTTCCGTCACTTTTTATAAAAAAGTGAATTAAAGGCCGGAACAGATATCATAATGTGGTTTATGTGGATGGTTTGTGGCTGATTACACTTATAACATTTAGTCATGTGTGACTGATAAATTTGGTGTATCTGGTTTGCTGGTGAGGTGCCGTTCCGTCACTTTTCACGAAAAAGCGTTTTACAGGCCGGAACGGGTATTGGAACGTGGTTTCTGTGGATGGTTTGTGGTTGATTACACTTACCACATCTAGTTATTTGTGGCTGGTGAATTTGGTCTGTATATTTTGCTGAGTAGGTGCCGTTCCGTCACTTTTTATAAAAAAGTGTATTAAAGGCCGGAACAGGTATCATAATGTGGTTTCTGTGGATGGTTTGTGGCTGATTACACTTATAACATTTAGTCATGTGTGACTGGTGAATTTGGTGTATCTGGTTTGCTGGTGAGGTGCTGTTCCGTCACTTTTCATGAAAAAGCATTTTACAGACCGGAACGGATATTGGAGCGTGGTTTCTGTGGATGGTTTGTAGTTGATTACATTTATCACATCTAGTTAAGTGTAGCTGGTGAATTTGGTCTGTATATGTTGCTAGTAAGGTGCCGTTCCATCATAATGTGGTTTCTGTGGATGGTTTTTGGCTAATTACACTTATAACATTTAGTTACGTGTAATTGGTGAATTTGGTGTATCTGGTTTGCTGGTAAGGTGCTGTTCTGTCACTTTTCATGAAAAAGCGTTTTACAGGCCGGAACGGGTATTGGAACGTGGTTTCTGTGGATGGTTTGTGGCTGATTACACTTATTACATTTAGTCAAATGTGACTTGTGAATTTGGTGTATCTGGTTTTCTGGGAAGGTGCTCTTCCGGGCTGTTATGTTTGGTTCCGGACACTATTCTGGTAGTTAAAGGGTTAATTAATTATTATATCACAAATATTCTTGTTCCTAAAATTGTTCTCAAGAGTCTCTAATAAATCCCATTATATTTTAAATCAATTTCCTTTATAAAAGGCCTGTTCCGTTCCGTTCCGGCTCTTACACCGTTCCATAAAAGTTAGCGGGTTCTTCACTACTTGTAGTTAGTAACCATCTAGAAGGGTGTTGATGAATTAGCCCACTCCTCTCTTACATATTGCTGGTAGTCTGTGTATTGTCCTTAATTGCTTGCAAGAATTAAACTTACACTGTCCTTCACATAAGATCACAGGTGCCTTTACTCTCATCTGCTTCACGTTCACATGAGGAGCAGCAATCCCCTCTCGCCAGGTTGCAATGTTTGTATGACCAAACATGTAAAGTCTACCGGGAACCTTGGAAGAAAGCCAGAGAATCTGACCCTCCATTACCAGGGAAAGAATCTCCCATTGTCGCCAGACCTTAATAGACCTGACCATCTCAGGCATTAGTTGCAGATCAAGTTGAATAGACTTAATGTCTTGTCGTGACTCCATCTGATCTGAGAATGCTCCCGATGCGATCCTCACTTCCAGCAGGTTGTTAGTTCCGCTTGGCCTCCAATTTGCAGCGCTATCAACCTCCTTTGCCAGTCTCTTGCTCTGTGCAATATCGTCTTGGGCATAACAATAAATTTCAATTTCCACTTTATCTCCCAACTTTGCATGTACCTCTGTAGCGGTTTCTCTGTTCATCCGCTGCTCCTCTGTCTGCACTCCACTCCCTCCCCGCATACTACACGTGGGCAAATTACTCCATTCTTTTGCCCAGCAATCTTGTATTCATTCAAAGTGTTCGTCTAGTAGACAAATTACTACATTCAGGGGTATCCTCTCCATGCTCGCGGGGGAGATTGTATGAAGTGAAAGACCTAGGCACATCTTTAGTGCAATATGTTGTCCCGGAATAAAAGGCAGGCCGCAAGTGCGTGATGAGGAGGGTTCAGTTAAACAACAATGCAGAAGTTTCCAAGGTCCAGAGGGGCCATCCCAATCATCTTTGGGTTATGGGTCTGCATTAGTGTCTCATTATATAGTATATAGTAATGGCAATCAGCTGTTAATCATATTGAATTCTCAGAGCTTAAGTAATGTGCGTCCGATCAGCTTAAGCGTTAGCTCCGCCCCCGTTTTATTAGGCTTTATTGTATCTACACCTTAGATGTTAGTATTATGATCTCCAGCTTAACGACCTACTACCTTAAAACTCTTGAAGAGATTAGTATCACTGTATAGGGAGAGAGCTGGTAAAAAGTAAAGTCACTACCTAGAAAGAGATTCATTAATTACTTTCAGCTAGATTACGAGTTTTGCGTTATGAGTGAAAAAGCATCGTTATGCTTCATAACGCTGCTTTTTCCCTAACGCCACTATTACAAGTCTTTTAGGTATAGGTGTACCGCACACCTTTTTGGCCGTCAAGCAACGTCAGTACCGCACTTTTAAAAAAGTCCTTTTTCAACTTCCATAGCACCGGTATTACAAGTTTGCCTGAGAGGCCAAAAAAGAGCGGTACACCCTATACTGACAAGATCCGTAATGCCATCTAAAGTCAGTAGTTATGAGTTTTACGCTACAAAGCTGTAGCATAAAACGCATAACTAAAGTGTTAAAAAGTACACTAACACCCATAAACTACCTATTAACCGCTAATCTGCCCCTCCGGACATCGCCGCCACTAAAAAAATTATTAACCCCTTTTCCGCCGCAACCCGACATCGTCGCCACTATAATAAACCTATTAACCCCTAAACCGCTGCCCTCCTGCATCGCAAACACTACTTAAATATTATTAACCCCAAATCTGCCGTCCACCCACACCGCTGCTATAATAAACCTATTAACCACTAAACCGCAAGCCCCCCACAACGAAATATACTAAATTAAACTGTTAACCCCTAAACCTTGGGCCTCCCACATCAATACATAAATATATTAACCCCTAAACCTAACCCTAATGTAACCCTAACCCTAACACCCCCTAACTTAAATATAATTAAAATAAATCTATATAAACCTTACAATTATTACCTAAATTATTCCTATTTAAAACTAAATACATACTTACCTGTAAAATAAAACCTAAGCTAGCTACACTATAACTAATAGTTATATTGTAGCTATCTTAGGTTTTATTTTTATTTCACAGGTAAGTTTGTATTTATTTTAACTAGATAGACTAGTTAGTAAATAGTTATTAACTATTTACTAACTAAATAGCTAAAATTAATTCAAAGTTACCTGTAAAATAAAACCGAACATGGGGCGTTTCTAGGCGGCGGCCATGAATGGTCGCACTTTCAGGAGCTCCTGACATGAGATAGATAATCCGCCTATTGTCTATGCAACACCAGACCATCTTACTATAAAACTATTGTATATCTATGCTGTGGGATCTGAGGATCTCGTTGACATTCTGTTTGATGTCTCTATGACTGCTGTCTCCTGAACTGGGCCGCTGAGACCCGCGGACTAACTCCGGATCTCAGCTCCCCCGCCTAACCGCGGGTAAATACAGTAAAGATTAGACTGTTCTTACACTTTTTCAGAGTTTGCCTACCCATGACATTATCAACTAATCATCACCATTTAATACAGCTACTGCTTGCTATACATGACTTGTGGTGAGTCGCTTTCTTGCAAAGATTATTCAGATGGCGGCCACGTGGGAGGAGGAACTGCTTCTGATCCTAGAGGGTCATTTTGCAAGGTTGGAGCGATCGCTGTTGATGGCTTTCCGACACACCACAAACAGTGATCAGCCTGACAACAGAGAAGGTGTTGTGCTTAATGGAGGTGCATACTTATGTGGAGAAGCTCCTATGGATCACTATGGGGATGCCGACTTGATACACGTGTCGAACGACACCGGTAAAACAGCTTCTCAAATAGATTTCAGCTCCATCATCATGGCGGACAGACCAACGGAACAGACACTACAGCCTGCTCAACACGCAGTAGAACTACTCTTCTATACCCCACAGATTGCGACGGACACACACGGGGACGCCTCGCTGGGTTCACCTCTATGCATGCTTCAGCCACAAGCCCTTTTGTGTTGAGAGGGAATAGGCTGTGTTGGACTGCATGTACAGCTTTTGCAACTGTTCAGAGAGACATATACTACTGACTTATTTCCATCCATGTTTTGTTTTGTACCCATTCTTGGCGTCCTTGTGCATGCTGGCCCATACACACATAAAAGATCTGGAGTGGGATAAAGTTAAGTAACCATCTGCATCTGCTTGCCGGAGGACACTGTATAGTTAAGCTTTAAGACTTGTCTGTTTTGTAGATTCCTCCAGCAGGCGTCATTGATACCAGCTTACCGTATTCATCCTTAAAGGGACAGTCTAGGCCAAAACAAACTTTCATGATTCAGATAGAGCATGTAATTTTAAACTAGTTTCCAATTTACTTTTATCACCAATTTTGCTTTATTCTCTTGGTATTCTTAGTTGAAAGCTTAACCTAGGAGGTTCATATGCTAATTTCTTAGACCTTGAAGACCACCTCTTTTCAGATTGCATTTTAAGAGTTTTTCACCACTAGAGGGTGTTAGTTCACATATTTCATATAGATAACACTATGCTCGTGCACATGAAGATATCTGGGAGCAGGCATTGATTGGCTAGACTGCAAGTCTGTCAAAAGAACTGAAAAAAGGGGCAGTTTGCAGAGGCTTAGATACAAGATAATCACAGAGGTTAAAAGTATATTATTATAACTGTGTTGGTTATGGGGAATGGGTAATAAAGGGATTATCTATCTTTTAAAACAATACAAATTCTGGTGTAGACTGTCCCTTTAAGAGATGGGGGTTAATATACAATCATTTTGTGTTGACTATTTACAGGCCCATTAGGGTATCTAACTTTAGTTATAACTATTGCCATTATACCCTAGGTCTAACTTTGCTATATGAGAACATATGCTAAGCCTGCTATACAACCATACATATCCCATGCCTTATAGTTTGAAAGTTAGGCTGGCATGACTATATGAACTCACCTACTTTGCTTGTATGTGTTTACATGTGTTCCTGAGATTACTGTTGGGTCATGTTCAACTAAATGGCTATATGTTATGGTTTTTTTTCCTTTAACTAAGTTAATGTTTATTTCTTTGAACTACTGATCATCAATAGTTTATTTTAGCATGGTATCTTATAGTTGTGCCAACAAGAGATATTATCATATGTTAAGAAGAACTCAGATGGTATATATGCAAACCATAAGAGGCTGGTTATATTGTTATTACACAACAAGTGTTCCTTTATTGGGAGTTAGCTGATTTGTATAAGCAGGAAGACCCACAGCTACAATAAAGTAGCTTGTAATATGTTTCATATAGTTGGCAACTCACACATATACCCCATATAGTTTTATTTCTTATGGAATTTAATGAGCATTTCTCATGAATAAGTATCTGGAGAAGTAGATAATGACAAATCCTGGGCACACTTCTAACATAGGATTCAGTACTACATATACTCTCAGCGGTTTGTTCTGTGCTGCCTATCATGCGGTCAGCGGCCGGGGCAGCGTAGTGGTCCAGGGCATTATGGCGGTAATGTTAGACTTGAGATTTGTCTACATAATAATATTAAATTCATATAAATTCCCTCTATAACTTAGTTCCATGCCACGTGTTTGCTACTTTTAAATTCATATAAATTCCCTCTATTGCTTAGTTCCATGCCACTTGTTCGCTACTATTTGTGCTTAATTGCCCTAGTAAGGACTGGTTTTGGACTTAACTATAAGACATTTTTTTTTTTTTTAAAGAGTCATTGATCTACACAGTATTTCTCTCATACAATCCCACTAATAACAGAACATAATAATGTTTTGTAATAAGAAGTAATACAAGTCCCTTCATCACTGTATAAAATGACATACAAATAACTAATCCCATACTCTATATCTGACAGTTTGTTTATATATTGATAAAATGTTATGTGAATCATCAGATTTATTCTTTAGCACCTAAAATCTGTGGGATGTATTATACGAACCCCTATCTTTTTATTTTTCATTGTTCATAATCATCGCAGGTTATGTTATGTATGGCAAGGTTTTTTTAATATGCCTTGTGGGTGCCTTTATGATCTTCACTGATTTGGGTAGGTAACATTTTGACCAGTTATGCATGTTAATATAGTTCTCAATGAAAATGTAAAAAGAGGTTTGTCATTAAGACCCAAGAGTGGTCTTCTAACCTTTGAATATTCATAGATGAGGTCCAAAAGTGGCCTCCTGTGTCATTTTCGAGGTATATTTATCATTGGGCTATTAATTCATGTATGCTCTTTGTTTAAGATCTTTTTTTTATTTATTTTTTTCAGGAATATATATTGTACACTTAAAGTTTTGCATCATAACTGTATACCAATATTACTATGTATTGTTGCCTTGAGATCTATGTATGGCTTACCACAAACCTCAAATAAAAAAAATTAAAATAAATAAATAAATAAAAATAAAACCTAACCTGCCTTACACTAAAAACTAACATTACAATAAAATGAAATAAATTAAAAATAATACAATACAATTTACTAAATTACAAAAAAAACAAACACTAAATTACAAAAAATAAAAAATGAAATGATCAAAAATAAAAATGAATTACTCCTATTCTAATAGCCCTATTAAAAAAACAAAAACAAAAAAAAACTAGCATACACTAAACTGCCAATGGCCCTTTTGCGGGGCATTGCCCCAAAGAAATCAGCTCTTTTACCTGTAAAATAATACAAACAACCCCCAACAGTAAAACCCACCACCCAAACAACCAAACCCCCCAAATAAAAACCTATCTAAATAAACCTAAGCTAAACATTGCCCTGAAAAGGGCATTTGGATGGGCATTGCCCTTAAAAGGGCATTTAGCTCTTTTACATTGCCCAAAACCCTAACCTAAAAAAAAACACCCAAAAAACCCTTAAAAAACACTAACCCCCGTCAATCCACTTACAGTTATCAAAGTCCGGACATCCATCCTCATCCAGCCAGTGAAGTCATCATCCAAGTGGGCAGATGTCCTCATCAAAGCTGGCAGAAGACTTCATCCAAGCGGGCAGAAGTCCTCATCCAGACGGCATCTTCTATCTTCATCCATCCAGCGCGGAGCGGGTCCATCTTCAAGACATCAGGTGCGGAGCATGCTCTTCATACGGTCGACGCCGTAAACTGAAGTTACCCTTTAAGTGACGTCATCCAAGATGGCAATCCTTACATTCTGATTGGTTGATAGAATTCTATCAGCTAATAGGAATTAAAGGGGAAAAAATCATATTGGCTGATCCAATCAGCCAATAGGATTGAACTTTAATCCTATTGGCTGATCCTATCAGCCAATAGGATTGAGCTCACATTCTATTGGCTGATTGATGAGAACTTCTGCCCGCTTGGATGAAGACTTCAGCCGGCTTTGATGAGGACTTCTGCCAGCTTGGATGAAGACTTCTCCCGGCTTCGATGAGGACTTCTGCCCGCTTGGATGATGACTTCGCCGGCTGGATGAGGATGGATGTCTGGACTTTGATAACTGTAAGTCGATCGTCGAGGGTTAGTGTTAGGTTTTTTTAAGGTTTTTTTGGGTGGGTTTTTTTTTAGGTTAGGGTTTTGGGCAATATAAAAGAGCTAAATGCCCTTTTAAGGGCAATGTCCATCCAAATGGGGTTTGGTTGGGTGGTGGGTTTTACTGTTGGGGGGTGTTTGTATTTTTTTTACAGGTAAAAGAGCTGATTTCTTTGGGGCAATGACCCGCAAAAGGTCCTTTAAAGGGCCATTGGCAGTTTAGTGTAGGCTATGGTTTTTTTTTATTTGGGGGGGGGGCTTTTTATTTTGATAGGGCTATTAGATTAGGAGTAATTCGTTTTTATTTTTTGTAATTTAGTGTTTATTTTTTTTTTAATTTAGTAAATTGTATTTTATTAATTTAATTTATTTGCCTTTAGTGTAAGGCAGGTAAGGTTTTATTTTACATGTAACTTTGTATTTATTTTAGCTAGGTAGTTATTAAATATTTACTAACTATTTACTTACCTGTGAAATAAAAATCTTAGGTTTTATTTTACAAGTAAGTATGTATTTAGTTTTAAATAGGAATTATTTTGGTAATAACTGTAAGGTTTATTTAGATTTATTTTAATCATATTTAAGTTAGGGGGTGTAAGGGTTAGAATTAGATTTAGGCTTAGGGTTACGTTAGGGTTATGCTTAGGGTTAGGGTAACGTTAGGGTTAGGTTTAGGGGTTAATATATTTATTTAGTGTTAATGATGTTGGAGGCCAGAGGTTTAGGGTTAATAACTTTAGTATAGTGGCGGCGACATTGGGGGCGGCAGATTAGGGGTTAATAACTGTAAAGTAGGTGGCGGCGATGTTAAGGGCAGCAGATTAGGGGCTAATAAGTGTAGTAAGGTGGCCCGATATTATGGGCAGCAGATTAGGGCTTAATAACTGTATGTAGGTGGCGGCAATATCGGGAGCGGCAGATTATGAGGTTAATAGTTTTATTTATGTTACGGCGATGTTAAGGGCGGCAGATTAGGGGTTAATAACATTATGTAGGTTGCAACGATGTTGGGGGCGGCAGATTAGGAGTGTTTTGACGGGGTTTTTATGTTAGGGTGTAAGGTTTAAACGTAACTTTTTCTTTCCCCATAGACATCAATGGGGCTGCGTTACGAAGCTTTTGTTTCCGTGATTGCAGGTGTTAGGCTTTTTTTTGCCGGCTCTCCCCATTGATGTCTATTGGGAAATTGTGCACGAGCACGTCAAAGCAGCGCTTGTATTTGGGTGAGCTATTGAGCTCAACACCACCATATCGCCTGCACAAGCTGGGTTTTTTAAAACCTGTAATAGCAGCGCTATAGGGAGGTGAAATAACGCCAATAACGTTAATTCCCATATATCGCGCAAAACTCGTAATCTAGCTGTTTATAATTAATAACCTTATAACTCTGAAATAGATTTTTTATTGAAATCACACATATTACTATTACCCTAGCCATTTTCCTGCATCTTGCTAAATGCTTGGAGAGTCTATAGTGATGCAGATCTAGTCAGCATTTATGCAAATTTCCCAACACTAATGCAGCACTAATTATCATTTGTCTTCTGAGCAGATGCCAGCTTTCAAAGAGGGTGCACCCAGCATATGCAAAGGTGCTCTGTATGCTTCACTAGGACGTTGAGAGGGGATCATTCAGCAGTTGTCTTATCCCTTAATTATTTTTTTGTATAAAATATTTGGGATCGAGCTGGCTCCCAGAGGGATAGGTGGATCAATGTTGTCCACCATTTCCCTGGTGACCAGAGCAGTGGAAGTTGAAGACTTGTAAGGTCCCCTTCTTGCTGCATAGGGATCCCCATACTAGACATTGGGAGTAGAGGATCTGAACAATCCCCTCTCAACGTCCTAGTGATATAATCTTGCTATACTCCACCACATAGGGTAAGTTATGCAACTACACATATGTCACCATACTAGATCCGCATGCATAATATACATAAATTGCTCCTTCCACTCCTAGTTTATCTCTCTTCTTCAGGAATATTTATCTGCAGCATGAATATTTCTTTAACATATTTTGGTTGCATGAATATTTCTTTACAGGAATATTCCATTGCTACGTAGACATTTGTTTCATGATTACGTGGCAGTTACATACACAGGGGCCGATTTATCATGGCCCGAATGGGGCCAAATACTTCTGTTTACTGAAACAGGAGTTAAAAAGCAGCGGTTCTAAGACCACTGCTCCTTAACTCGTATGCCTCCTCTGAGGTGGCGGACAGCAATCCGCCCGATCGCATACGATCGGGTTGATTGATACCCCCTGCTAGCAGCCGATTGGCCGTGAATCTGCAGGGGTGGCATTGCACAAGCAGTTCACCAGAACTGCTTGGGCATTGATAAATGCTGACAACGTATGCTGTCAGCATTTATCGATGTCTGGCGGACATGATCGCTACAGAATCTAGGCTATTCCCTAAAAGAAATTATATTGTCTTAAAGTGTCCCTGTATACAATATGTTTTACAGTAACCATGGCAATTGTGTGACCTGTCACAGTAAGAGGTCCCAGCATAAACATCAGCGTGATATATTATTATTTTTTCACTATTTTTAAGCTGATATAAGAGAGCAGTAACTTTTTCTTTAGTGTTTTTTTTTAGAATAATTATGTTTGTGTTCACTTTTACAGAATATGATTATGCACAATTAACAGTCACATACAACATGGCATTATTGCATACACATAGTTTTGTTTGAAAGACCTCAAACTGACACATTGACTTGACTACAAAGATACAGATATATATTTGATATAGATAGATAGATAGATAGATAGATGTTTGTGTGTGCCATGGGCGAGGCTGTGTGGAGTTTCGGTATCTCCTGTGTGAAGTGGTGATGGGAAAACACTATTGGGATGGATGACACAGTTGGGAAGCACATGGAAGCAACCATTATCCTGGGAGAGCTAGTACCCTCCCCAGAGATACCTATAATGTTTAATTCACAATAAAAACTAATGCTGAAATAGCAATAGATTTGGTGATTGCAGTGAGATCCATAGTGTAATCCCCCCCCCCCCACCCAAAAAAAAAAAAAAAAAAAATGATTCATAACATTTTGTATACAGGGAGTGCAGAATTATTAGGCAAATGAGTATTTTGACCTCATCATCCTCTTTATGCATGTTGTCTTTCTCCAAGCTGTATAGGCTCGAAAGCCTACTACCAATTAAGCATATTAGGTGATGTGCATCTCTGTAATGAGAAGGGGTGTGGTCTAATGACATCAACACCCTATATCAGGTGTGCATAATTATTAGGCAACTTCCTTTCCTTTGGCAAAATGGGTCAAAAGAAGGACTTGACAGGCTCAGAAAAGTAAAAAATAGTGAGATAACTTGCAGAGGGATGCAGCACTCTTAAAATTGCAAAGCTTCTGAAGCGTGATCATCGAACAATCAAGCGTTTCATTCAAAATAGTCAACAGGGTCGCAAGAAGCGTGTGGAAAAACCAAGGCGCAAAATAACTGCCCATGAACTGAGAAAAGTCAAGCGTGCAGCTGCCAAGATGCCACTTGCCACCAGTTTGGCAATATTTCAGAGCTGCAACATTACTGGAGTGCCCAAAAGCACAAGGTGTGCAATACTCAGAGACATGGCCAAGGTAAGAAAGGCTGAAAGACGACCACCACTGAACAAGACACACAAGCTGAAACGTCAAGACTGGGCCAAGAAATATCTCAAGACTGATTTTTCTAAGGTTTTATGGACTGATGAAATGAGAGTGAGTCTTGATGGGCCAGATGGATGGGCCCGTGGCTGGATTGGTAAAGGGCAGAGAGCTCCAGTCCGACTCAGACGCCAGCAAGGTGGAGGTGGAGTACTGGTTTGGGCTGGTATCATCAAAGATGAGCTTGTGGGGCCTTTTCGGGTTGAGGATGGAGTCAAGCTCAACTCCCAGTCCTACTGCCAGTTTCTGGAAGACACCTTCTTCAAGCAGTGGTACAGGAAGAAGTCTGCATCCTTCAAGAAAAACATGATTTTCATGCAGGACAATGCTCCATCACACGCGTCCAAGTACTCCACAGCGTGGCTGGCAAGAAAGGGTATAAAAGAAGAAAATCTAATGACATGGCCTCCTTGTTCACCTGATCTGAACCCCATTGAGAACCTGTGGTCCATCATCAAATGTGAGAGTTACAAGGAGGGAAAACAGTACACCTCTCTGAACAGTGTCTGGGAGGCTGTGGTTGCTGCAATGTTGATGGTGAACAGATCAAAACACTGACAGAATCCATGGATGGCAGGCTTTTGAGTGTCCTTGCAAAGAAAGATGGCAATATTGGTCACTGATTTGTTTTTGTTTTGTTTTTGAATGTCAGAAATGTATATTTGTGAATGTTGAGATGTTATATTGGTTTCACTGGTAAAAATAAATAATTGAAATGGGTATATATTTGTTTTTTGTTAAGTTGCGTAATAATTATGCACAGTAATAGTCACCTGCACACACAGATATCTCCCTAAAATAGCTATAACTAAAAACAAACTAAAAACTACTTCCAAAACTATTCAGCTTTTATATTAATGAGTTTTTTGGGTTCATTGAGAACATGGTTGTTGTTCAATAATAAAATTAATCCTCAAAAATACAACTTGCCTAATAATTCTGCACTCCCTGTATTCTGGACATAACATTGAGAGTATGGAATGGTCATTGGGGTTAATGTTGCCTGGTACCTGTAAAGCAGCCATGGTTGATATGGGTATAGGAGAGGAGTTGGTGGACATGTTCCACAAAAGGTGTAGCAGTGGACAAAGCTGTGAAAATATAGTAGTAGTAGCAGCTCTCACCTGTATCAATGTTACCTGTCTCTTTTCCCTATCTGCTTGAACAGAAATAGTAAGGAGATGGCTGTATTTAAATAATCTTGGGCACAGAGTGAGGAAGTAAAACGGTGCTATCTAGTGTCTGGAGCAGCTCTAGCACAGAATGATGATGATGATAGAGACAGAATGTAGGAAATAAAGCCACAGGACCTAAGCCAATTGTAGAATTCAACAAATGCTGAATATGTCTGTGGGTAGTGGCTACATTCAGAGCCAGATGTATTTATCTAATAGTGCTACACGAAGATCAATGCAAATTATCATAAATCTGCCTCTGAATACAGCCAAACATCTTTACCCACAGCCATATTCGGCATTTGTTTATACAAACGAATGCTTTAGTGTAGGTCTACTAAAGACAGGAAGTACTGATCAAGTGAGGTTATACACCTGTTCTGTATAATGGAAAGGTACCAACCATTTTTATATGGCTATTTTACAAATTCTTCTAAACAAAACTGAAATGTGGTGACGTGAATTTCTATTTTGACTCTCATGTCCCTTTAAGACTGACAGTAGCATATATATATATATATATGTAAGAATTGTAACAGAAAGACCTAATTAAGAAATTCTGCAATCAAACTCTAAAAAGCAGCATTATACTGTTTGACTTTTATCTCAAGTGAGCTCATTAACCTAATTAACCTAATAAATTCCCCACAAAACAGACCAAAGCAGTATAGTGTATGTTAATAACTGCCAACATCACACAGCTTTTCATTTATTTAGCATCCTAATGAGAAGAATAGAATATAGTCAGAAATCAAAATAAGTTTCATACATTACAGTGCCAATACCAATATCCTGGCTGATTGTTTTCAAAGTAAATATTCACTTAGGAAATAGTTTACCAAACACTAATGTATTAGACTCAAAACAGGTACAAAAATAATCACTGGTATACAGAGTAGATTTGTTTCTTTGATAAAATTGTAATTTCTGGTTTATAATTTGTTTATGATTATTAAAACAAGAAATGTTTTGCAATTATTCACTGCTAAAAACTATCCAAAACAATACAAGAATTGAGTACTATTTTTTAAAATGAATGTACAGACAATCAGGGTCGGCTCCAAGGGGGGGGTATTGGGGACAATAACCACCCAAATGGAATGCTGTGCCCCCTCAAAAAATATTGATTTGATCATACACTTTAAAAATAATAAATAAAATAATGAATTGTTATGTAATGCTGCATGCTGGGGGCAGAGTTAGCTGCCGAACTGTGAGGTTGCATCACGCATCTGCAAGGAGCTCTGTGTCTTAACCTCTAATTTGGAATTGGAAGTTAATTAGAGACTTTTTGGACTTGTCTTTAACCGTATTAATTTTACCTAACTATCGGGAGTTACTTATTTTCTTAAACAATAGACCATGATAAGAATATGATTGTATCATATAAATATAAGTCTATAAATGGCTACCAGCTTCTATCGACGCCTCAAAAGTGCACTGTGATCTTAGACCGGGCCTAAGATCACAGTGCACTTTTGAGGCGTCAATAGAAGCTGATAGCCATTTATAGACTTATATTTATATGATACAATCATATTCTTATAGGTTCACAGTACATAGGTTGTATTAAGTAGCCTGATATCCGTTAGTTATTGCGACACAGGTATAGCTAAATCTAATCTACAAAATTATCAGTACTTGAAAACCTAGTATCCTCACTGATATTGCAAACAAAGGGGTTAATTGCATTGGGGGTTTGGGGTGCATGGCTGTTTAGGGGACATGATTGAGATTTGAGAATGAGTTTTAGGGTTTTGAATCATAGTGATTAAGGGGTAAATTGTTTTTAAGGAGCTATTGCACTGGGGGTCTCAAGTTGAACGGCTTTGTTTTAGTGCACTGCATAGGATTTAGACTTTATTCTTTTACCTAGTGATTTTAGCTCATATTCTCCAAACGTTAATAGTGGGGGCTAAGCCAGCTAGAAGCTACACTTTCCTGCAGAATATGTAGGTCTGCTCTTATTTTTACTCTCATACATGCTTTGTAAATGCGTGCCCTCTTGTGAAAAAAAATGCCCCCCATTTCATTCGTTCTGGAGCTGACCCTGTAGACAATACAATATTCTTGTGAAGATATTTTTGTTTCCTTAAAGAAATTTGTCATTAAAAAAACATTAAAAACACCTTTTCTTCTTTAGAAAAGCAAGTTGCCCACATTTGGTGATACACATTAGTGAAGCTTCATGTACTGCAAAATACTAAATCACATAAGAACCAATAAAAAATACTGCCGCATGGGCCTTAACAGCATATGTACATATGCTGCTGAAAAAAATAGTAATAACTTTTAATAAAGGCATTTTTTGCTAATGGAGGTATAATGCAAAAATGTTTCTATTCAAAACAAATTTTACAATATGGTGTCCATATCATCTTCTTTTAACCTATATAACTGTCTTCCAAAATATCTCTGTTATAAAAACATTCACAAGTTAATAAAGATCTGTTGTCTTCACTATCAGAATTTAAACAGATCTCATTCTACTGACCTATAATCTTTCATTTTTGCTGAAACTGCAAGATGCCACTGCGGACTCCTTCAGGTCAACAGTGCTCCCTTGCAGAATTGATGAAAAGAAAAATGTTCTATTGAAAGTTTAGTTGCTTATTTAAGGGTAATTCCTACATTTCTTGACAAAAAAAGAGGATAAAAGCAGTACCATAAAAAAAAAAAACACAATGAAATGTCTTTTTTTCCGCAATTTAAACTTTTTACTTTTGTATTTAACTTATATTGAATTTTATGTATGACAGAGCAGGTTTTGTTACTTTATATTTTATGTTTAATATATAATGATTTATAATGATTAACATTAAAGAGACAATAAAGTAAAAAAACATAATGTATTCTTACCTGATAAATTATTTTCTTTCTTGGTAGTGAGTCCACAAAATCCTATTCTTACAATTGGGAATTCAACACCTGGCCACCAGGAGGAGGCAAATCACCCCTACCAATGCATTCAAGTGTACCTCCCACTTACCCTTTCCTCCAAGGATGAGGAAAGTAAGAGAGACAAAAATGGGTAAGAGGTGCAAAATTTGAACTGCTGTCCATCCAAAATACAGGGTGGGTTTGTGGGCTCTCACTACCAAGAAAGAAAATGTATCAGGTAAGAATAAATTATGTTTTCTTTCCAATGATAGTGAGAATCCATGAAATCCTATTCTTATAAGTGTGAAAAAATACTCAAGCTATAGAGTCAACCAATGAAGGGTGGGACAAAAAGAATAGAAGGATGACAGGGCAGTTACATTAAGTACTTGAAACCACTGCCTGAAGAACTTTCCTGCCAAAGGCCACCTCAGCCGAGGCAAAAACAACAAACCTATAAAATGTAGTAAAAGTGTGCAAAGAAGACCAGGTAGCCACTTTGCATGAATGCTCAACTGAAGCCTAAATAATCTGAAAATGTTTGAAGGCGCCTATTTGCAATGAGTGATAAAAATAAAAATCGAATAAGAGTACTATTCATGCCTCTAAATACAAAGGCACTATAAGGAACTACAGTTCATATAAGTTGTACCCATATACCATCCAGGATATATATGTATCCAAAAGTCCACTTAATTTTGGGATGTGCGGCAGCAAAGCTCCTTCCAAAACTGATAGGCACCAGCGTGGATCTGCAGATATGTGGAAGATAAACAAAAAGGAGGCGCCACAATAGTGTGAGATCGTTGGTAAGATGACATCGCCCGGATGGAAGACTTCTTCAGTGCAGCTTGGAGGATCACTTCATTGGATAGAAGACTTCTTCAGCGCCGCTTGGAGGATCACTTCTGCCGTTCCGGATCTCCTCTTCAGTTCCATCGGTGGCTCGGCTGAGTGAAGACGACTCAAGGTAGGATGATCTTCAGGGGATTAGTGTTAGGTTATGTTAAGGGGGTTTGGGTTAGATTAGGGGTATGTGGGTGGTGGGTTTTAATGTTGGGGGGGTTGTATTTTTCTTTTACAGGCAAAAGAGCAGTTTTCTTTGGGGCATGCCCCACAAAAGGCCCTTTTAAGGGCTGGTAAGGTAAAAGAGCTTTGAACTTTTTTAATGTAGAATAGGGTAGGGAATTTTTTTATTTTGTGGGGCTTTGTTATTTTATTAGGGGGCTTAGATTAGGTGTAATTAGCTTAAAATTGTTGTAATATTTTTGAAATGTTTGTAACTTATTTTTTTTATGTTTTGTAACTTAGCTTTTTTTATTTTTTGTACTTTAGTTAGTTTATGTAATTGTATTTAATTGTAGTTATTTGTAGTTAATTTATTTAATTAATTTAATGATAGTGTAGTGTTAGGTTTAATTGTAACTTAGATTAGGATTTATTTTACAGGTAATTTTGTATTTCTTTTAGCTAGGTAGTTATTAAATAGTTAATAACTATTTAATAACTATTCTAACTAGCTAAAATAAATACAAAGTTACCTGTAAAATAAATATAAATCCTAAAATAGCTACAATGTAATTATTATTATTATTTAGTTTTAAATAGGAATAATTTATTAAAGTATAGTGTAGTGTTAGGTGTAATTGTAACTTAGGTAAGTTTTTATTTTACAGGTAAATTTCTCTTTATTTTAGCTAGGTAAGCTATTAAATAGTTAATAACTATTTAATAGCTATTGTACCAAGTTAAAATAAATTGAAATTTACCTGTAAAATAAAAATAAATCCTAAAATAGCTACAATATAATTATTAGTTATATTGTAGCTATATTAGGCTTTATTTTAAAGGTAAGTATTTCGTTTTAAATAGGATTAATTTAGTTAATAATAGAAATATTATTTAGATTTAGTTAATTAATATTTAAGTTAGGGGGGTTTTAGGGTTAGTGTTAGACTTAGGTTTAGGGGTTAATAATTTTATTACAGTGGCGGCGGTGTAGGGGGGGCAGGATAGGGGTTAATAAATGTATTATAGGTGGCGACGGTGTAGGGGGGCAGATTAGGGGTTAATAACTTTATTATAGAGGGCGGCGGTATAGGGGGGCAGGATAGGGGTTACTAGGTATAATGTAGGTTGCGGCGGTGTCCGGGAGTGGCGGTTTAGGGGTTATTATGTATAGAGTAGCTTGCGGTGGGCTCCGGGAGCGGCGGTTTAGGGGGAAAACACTTTATTTAGTTGCAGCGGTGTAGGGGGGGGACAGATTAGGGGTGTTTAGACTCGGGGTACATGTTAGGGTGTTAAGTGTAGACAGCTCCCATAGGAATGAATGGGATGTCTGGCAGCAGCGAACATGAACTTTCGCTATGGTCAGACTCCCATTGATTCCTATGGGATCCACCGCCTCCAGGGCGGCGGTTTGAAAACCAGGTACGCTGGGCCGGAAAAGTGCCGAGCGTACCTGCTAGTCATTTGATAACTAGCAAAAGTAGTCAGATTGTGCCGCACTTGTGTGCGGAACATCTGGAGTGACGTAAGAATCGATCTGTGTTGGACTGAGTCCGGCGGATCGAAGCTTACGTAACAAAATTCTACTTTTGCCGGTCTCTAGCCTTTGATAACTAAGGCGAATCAGCCTCGCCACAAATACGCTGTGGAATTCCAGCGTATTTGAGGTTGACGGCTTGATAACTACCCCCCATAGGGTGTTTATATTTATATTTATATTTACAGATACATTTTTGTTGGGTGTCTTTATTCATATTTTTGTATAAATACCTTATCTGGTTTTATTTATTTGTCCAGATAGAGTCTTTTAATCTGTATCATTTATTATCCAACTGTCCTGTAAATTGTATTATTTGCCTTTTTTTTTTATTATACCATATGGATGATTTTTATTTTTTTTATATCATACAATATATATTTATATTTTTATATATATATATATATATATATATATATATATATATATATATATATATATTATTTTGTACATTTTACTCTCACCAACTATAGAGCAAATATACAGTTTGACAGAGGATGATTACTCATAATATACCACATCATGTTATATGGTGTTTGTTAGTGAGATGTCTTTTTTATCTATCCCCATTTTACTAATATGGTGCCACTTACTTATTTTATTTGGCCTGTTATTGTGTGATTTTATTAATATAGAGATCTTTCTTTTTGTTATCCTCAGCGATTGATCCGCTCATATTATCTAGCCGTGACAGTTTGATCGTATCGCTCCCATTCATCTAAGAGTGACAGGTAACACACTTCTTATGGGATGGGTTCACATGCCCTATACTTTTAGCCTAGCATTAAGCCGGCTCAGACGGGGATTCCATTGGCTCATAGTTCTAGCGCGCATGCGCACTAAACGGCTTGAGACGCCGAATTTTGTTTTATCAATCGTGATGACTCTGTGAGTAACATACACCTGATGAAAAGGTTATTAGACCGGGAAACACGTAGTGTATTGGGTTATAATAAACTTGATTGTTACATTTTAACCTTTTTGTCATCACAAAGTTTCTATTTTTTGCTTTCAACAAGCTTTGCCTTTTTTACACGATTATTTCCCAAGTGGCTGTGAGCTCATTGATAGAGCTAGCTGATTCTACTTTCAGCATTGGGATTTTAAAGCAAGTGTGACGGTTCATATCTGTCAGGTTCAACTCGCTGATTCCCCTACTGGATTGGGATTCCGAAGCAGGTCTTCTGGCTCAAAATTCGTGAGGATAAGCTCGCTGGACAGCTTTTAATGGTTCAGTCTGCATTTGTGGCACTTCTCAAGTGCTTATATTCTAGTAAGTGATTTTATATTGTGTGCGGGGGTTAACTGTTACCAACGATCTCACACTATTGTGGCGCCTCCTTTTTGTTTATCTTCCACATCAACTGAAGCCTCATGCCAGAAAGCCCAAGATGTAGATACTGAGCGAGTAGAATGAGCAGTGATATAAGCCGGAGCTTGGTGACCTGCTTCTAAGTAAGCCATTTGAATCAGATTCCTCAACTAAGAAGACAAGTAGCTAGCAGTTGCCTTCTGAACCCTGCGCTTACCTGAGTAAAGAATAAACATACTTCGGGACTGCCGAAAATCCTTAGTAGCTTAGTGGCATAGTTATCTCAGAAGCTTGAAATTGAGCCGAGATGACATTAGATCTATCTCCGGAAGACCCCACCGGGATACAATCTGATCAAAAATCTCCTGGTTGAGAGAATCAACCAATTGCCGACTTAGATAGTCGGCCTTCCAATTCTCCACTCCCGGAATGTGGATTGCTGAGAGAATACACTGGTGACTCTCCCCCCAATTCAGAATACGAGAGACTTCTTTCATCACCAATCAACTGCGGGTTCCTCCTTGATGGTTAACATATGCTACCGCTGTAACATTGTCTGATTCAAATCGAAAAAAAGGTATGGAACACAGTTGAAGCCACACTAGTAGAGCATGGAAAATGTCTCTGAGTTCCAGAATGTTTATTAGTAAGAATGTCTCATGATGTCCCCATACTCCTTGGGCTCTCTTGGAACCCCAAACCGCTCCCCACCTGGATAGACTGACGTCCATAGTTATCACCTCCCAGGTCGGACAAGGGAAACTCATTCCTTGCTCAACCAGGGTCTGAGGAAATCTACCAGGTTAGGGAGTCCCTGGTCACCTTGTCCAAATTGATCACCTGAGACAGGTTCGAGTGATCTCCATTCCATTGCCTGAGTATGCACAACTGCAGAGGTCTCAGATGAAAACAAGCATATGGAATAGTATCTGATGCCTCTACCATGAGCCCCACAGTATCCATGCACTGAGCTACCGAAAGAAAAAGAGATGACTGAAGTTGACGAAAAGTCAACTGAAGCTTGAACTTGCACTGATCTGTGAGAGTTTGATTACTCCAAGGAAATTTACTCTTTTCCAGATTTACTTTCCAGCCATGACTCTGAAGATACCAGAGTAACTTCTCTGTGTTAAAGGCCGCTAACTGAAAAGATGGAGCTTGAACCAGGATATTGTCTAAATAAGGTGCCACCACGATGCCCTGCAATCTGATGACCGCTAAAAAAGATCACTAGACCTTTGTGAAAACCCTCGGAGCGGTCACTAGACCGAAAGGAAGGGCTATAAGCTGGAAATGGTTGTCCAAGAGTGAAAAACTTTGAAATTTGATCTTGATGGATAGGGATGTGAAGGTACGCATCCTTCAGACCCACCGTAGTCATGAATTATTCCTGAAGAATAAGAGGGGAATGGACCTGATTGTCTCCATCTTGAAGGAAGGTAATTTGGATAGGGTGAAAAGTTCCTTTTTTCTTTGGAACTATGAGCAGGTTTGAGTAAAACCATTGACCCCTCTCTCCTGAAATTCTGATACACATTGTAAAAAGGCTGCTCTCTTTTCTGGTATCTTTGAAATTCAGGACAACAGAAACCTGCCTCTGGAGGCCGAGACTGGAGTCCTATCCTGTAACTCTGTAAGACTATTTCCTTTACCAAAGGGTCCTGAATAGAATCGGTTCAGGTCTCTTGAAAAAGACTTAGGCCTAGATTTGGAGTTTTGTCGGTAACGACCCGCGTAGCTAACGCCAGCTTTTTTCTGGCCGCACCATAAAAATAACTCTGGTATTGAGAGTCCACATAAAGGCTGCGTTAGGCTCCAAAAAAGGAGCGTAGAGCATTTTTAACGCAGCTTCAACTCTCGATACCAGAGTTGCTTACGCAAGCGGCCAGCCTCAAAAACGTGCTCGTGCACGATTCTCCCATAGAAAACAATGGGGCTGTTTGAGCTGTAAAAAAACCTAACACCTGCAAAAAAGCCGCGTTCAGCTCCTAACGCAGCCCCATTGTTTGCTATGGGGAAACACTTCCTACGTCTGCACCTAACACCCTAACATGTACCCCGAGTCTAAACACCCCTAACCTTACACTTATTAACCCCTAGTCTGCCGCCCCAGCTATCGCTGACCCCTGCATATTATTATTAACCCCTAATCTGCCGCTCCGTAAACCGCCGCTACTTACATTATCCCTATGTACCCCTAATCTGCTGCCCTAACATCGCCGACCCCTATATTATATTTATTAACCCCTAATCTGCCCCCCACAACGTCGCCTCCACCTGCCTACACTTATTAACCCCTAATCTGCCGACCAGACCTGAGAGCTACTATAATAAAGTTATTAACCCCTAATCCTCCTCACTAACCCTATAATAAATAGTATTAACCCCTAATCTGCCCTCCCTAACATCGCCGACACCTAACTTCAATTATTAACCCCTAATCTGCCCACTGCAGCTAACCGCTATTCTAATAAATGTATTAACCCCTAAAGCTAAGTCTAACCCTAACACTAACACCCCCCTAAATTAAATATAATTTACATCTAACAAAATTAATTATCTCTTATTAAATAAATTATTCCTATTTAAAGCTAAATACTTACCTGTAAAATAAATCCTAATATAGCTACAATATAAATTATAATTATATTATAGCTATTTTAGGATTAATATTTATTTGACAGGCAACTTTGTAATTATTTTAACCAGGTACAATAGCTATTAAATAAATAAGAACTATTTAATAGCTACCTAGTTAAAATAATTTCAAAATTACCTGTAAAATAAATCCTAACCTAAGTTACAATTAAACCTAACACTATACTATCATTAAATTAATTAAATAAAATACCTACAATTACCTACAATTAAACCTAACACTACACTATCAATAAATAAATTAAATACAATTCCTACAAATAACTACAATGAAATAAACTAACTAAAGTACAAAAAATAAAAAAGAACTAAGTTACAAAAAATAAAAAAATATTTACAAACATAAGAAAAATATTACAACAATTTTAAACTAATTACACCTACTCTAAGCCCCCTAATAAAATAACAAAGACCCCCAAAATAAAAAATGCCCTACCCTATTCTAAATTACTAAAGTTAAAAGCTCTTTTACCTTACCAGCCCTGAACAGGGCCCTTTGCGGGGCATGCCCCAAGAAGTTCAGCTCTTTTGCCTGTAAAAAAAAACATACAATACCCCCCCCCCCAACATTACAACCCATCACCCACATACCCCTAATCTAACCCAAACCCCCCTTAAATAAACCTAACACTAAGCCCCTGAAGATCTTCCTACCTTGTCTTCACCATACCAGGTTCACCGATCGGTCCTGAAGAGCTCCTCCGATGTCCTGATCCAAGCCCATGCGGGGGGCTGAAGATGTCCATGATTCGGTAGAAGTCTTCATCCAAGCGGGGCAGAAGAGGTCTTCCATCCGATTGAAGTCTTCATCCAGGCGGCATCTTCTATCGACATCCATCTGGAACGGAGCGGCAGCATCCTGAAGACCTCCGACGCGGAACATCCATCCTGGCCGATGACTGAACGATGAATGACGGTTCCTTTAAATGACGTCATCCAAGATGGCGCCCCTCGAATTCCGATTGGCTGATAGGATTCTATCAGCCAATCGGAATTAAGGTAGGAATATTCTGATTGGCTGATGGAATCAGCCAATCAGAATCAAGTTCAATCCAATTGGCTGATCAAATCAGCCAATCAGATTGAGCTCGCATTCTATTGGCTGTTCCGATCAGCCAATAGAATGTGAGCTAAATCTGATTGGCTGATTCCATCAGCCAATCAGAATATTCCTACCTTAATTCCGATTGGCTGATAGAATCCTATCAGCCAATCGGAATTCGAGGGACGCCATCTTGGATGACGTCATTTAAAGGAACCGTCATTCGTCGTTCAGTCGTCGGCCAGGATGGATGTTCCGCGTCGGAGGTCTTCAGGATGCTACCGCTCCATTCCAGATGGATGTCGATAGAAGATGCCGCCTGGATGAAGACTTCAATCGGATGGAAGACCTCTTCTGCCCCGCTTTGATGAAGACTTCTACCGGATCATGGACATCTTCAGCCCCCCGCTTGGGCTTGGATCAGGACATCGGAGGAGCTCTTCAGGACCGATCGGTGAACCTGGTATGGTGAAGACAAGGTAGGAAGATCTTCAGGGGCTTAGTGTTAGGTTTATTTAAGGGGGGTTTGGGTTAGATTAGGGGTATGTGGGTGGTGGGTTGTAATGTTGGGGGGGGGTATTGTATGTTTTTTTTACAGGCAAAAGAGCTGAACTTCTTGGGGCATGCCCCGCAAAGGGCCCTGTTCAGGGCTGGTAAGGTAAAAGAGCTTTTAACTTTAGTAATTTAGAATAGGGTAGGGCATTTTTTATTTTGGGGGGCTTTGTTGTTTTATTAGGGGGCTTAGAGTAGGTGTAATTAGTTTAAAATTGTTGGAATATTTTTCTTATGTTTGTAGATATTTTTTTATTTTTTGTAACTTAGTTCTTTTTTATTTTTTGTACTTTAGTTAGTTTATTTAATTGTATTTATTTGTAGATATTGTATTTAATTAATGTATTGATAGTGTAGTGTTAGGTTTAATTGTAAGTAATTGTAGGTATTTTATTTAATTAATTTAATGATAGTATAGTGTTAGGTTTAATTGTAACTTAGGTTAGGATTTATTTGACAGGTAATTTTGTAATTATTTTAACTAGGTAACTATTAAATAGTTATTAACTATTTAATAGCTATTGTACCTGGTTAAAATAATTACAAAGTTGCCTGTAAAATAAATATTAATCCTAAAATAGCTACAATGTAATTATAATTTATATTGTAGCTATATAAGGATTTATTTTACAGGTAAGTATTTAGCTTTAAATAGGAATAATTTATTTAATAAGAGTTAATTAATTTCGTTAGATTAAAATTATATTTAATTTAGGGGGGTGTTAGTGTTAGGGTTAGACTTAGCTTTAGGGGTTAATACATTTATTAGAATAGCGGTGAGCTCCAGTCGGCAGATTAGGGGTTAATAATTGAAGTTAGGTGTCGGCGATGTTAGGGAGGGCAGATTAGGGGTTAATACTATTTATTATAGGGTTAGTGAGACGGATTAGGGGTTAATAACTTTATTATAGTAGCGCTCAGGTCCGCTCGGCAGATTAGGGGTTAATAAGTGTAGGCAGCTGGAGGCGATGTTGTGGGGGGCAGATTAGGGGTTAATAAATATAATATAGGGGTCGGCGGTGTTAGGGGCAGCAGATTAGGGGTACATAAGGATAACGTAGGTGGCGGCGCTTTGCGGTCGGCAGATTAGGGGTTAATAAGTGTAGGTAGCTGGTGGCGACGTTGTGGGGGGCAGGTTAGGGGTTACTAAATATAATATAGGGGTCGGCGGTGTTAGGGGCAGCAGATTAGGGGTACATAAGTATAACGTAGGTGGCGGTCGGCAGATTAGGGGTTAAAAAAATTAATCGAGTGGCGGCGATGTGGGGGGACCTCGGTTTAGGGGTACATAGGTAGTTTATGGGTGTTAGTGTACTTTAGAGCACAGTAGTTAAGAGCTTTATAAACCGGCCCAGAAAGCTCTTAACTACTGACTTTTTTCCTGCGGCTGGAGTTTTGTCGTTAGATGTCTAACGCTCACTTCAAACACGACTCTAAATACCGGAGTTAGAAAGATCCCATTGAAAAGATAGGATACGCAATTTACGTAAGGGGATCTGCGGTATGGAAAAGTCGCGACTGAAAAGTGAGCGTTAGACCCTATTTTGAGTGACTCCAAATACCGGAGGTAGCCTAAAGCCAGCGTTAGGAGCCTCTAACGCTGGTTTTCACGGCTAACGCCAAACTCCAAATCTAGGCCTTAGTTTGCTCCTGACCAGAGAGAACCCCAGTTAGGAGGCCGCCCCTTCATGCTGATTTATTTTTATAGGAAGACTTTTTGGGCTGCTTGTTCTTATTCCAATCTGGATTGGATTTCCATGTACCCCTGGACTTCTCCGATTTGTTAGAGGATGGTTCCTTTGAGACCTGTTCTGATGAAAGGAATGAAAATGACCTGCGGTTCTACCTTTCTGCTTGGATTTTTGTCCTAGGAAAGAAAAGCACCCTTGCCTCCTGTTACCGTGTAATTAATGTCTAAACCCGGCCCAAATAAAGTCTTTTCCTGGAAGGCCAAATACAGTAATCTGGGTTTTGAAACCATAGCAGCTGAAAAGGACTTCAGCCAAAGAGCCCTTCTGGATAGAACCGCAAGTCCTATATTTTTGGAATTGATCCAAACTATCTGAATAATAGCATCACATATAAAAGAATTATCCATTTTCAGAGCCTGATGGTAGTCCTGAATCTCCTCTAGAGGAGATTCTTCAGTCACCAATTCCACTAGCGAATCGCACCAGAAAACTGCAGCACCAGCTACAGCCACAATGATAACCGCCAGTTGGAGACGGAGACCCCATTGAAGGAAAGTCCTCCTCAGATAACCTTTAAGTTTTCTGTCCATAGAATCCTTGAAGGAGGTGTTATAATCCAAAGGGATAGTGGTTCTCTTAGCCAAGGTGGAAATGGCTCCATCCACCTTTGGAACAATGCTCCATGACTCTAGATGGGAACTGGGGACAGGGAACATCTTCTTAAAGGATGGAGAAGGAGAAAAGGATACTCCAGGCTTTTCTCATTCCTTAAATGAGGAGGGGACCAGAAAAACATCCGGAGCCCGATCCTTGGGCCTAAATATGATGTCCAATTTCTGAGCCGCAGTGGACTCCGGGGGTTTGGCCTCAGGTACTCCCAAAATGCATAGGACCTCCTTCAGAAAGTACCTAAGATGCTCCATTTTAAATCTAAAGATAAAGTTGTTGTTATTCTTATTGGCTTCCATAGGGGAATCTATTGACGACAGTTCACCCTCAAAGGTCCTGTAGCTGAGCAGAAACATCTGTTGGGAAGGGAGAAGAACTACTTTGACGTACTAGGATACTATTGGTAAAAATATCTGCTTGGAAGGACTACTGTACAGGGAACAGATGGCAGAAGACTGACTGTCAGAACCTGTATCTTGATTCAGAAGGAATCTGAGAAGAGCAGGGAGAAATTTCATGAATCTTAGGCCCGTCAGAATGGGACTGGAGAACAGACAACAAGCATGTATTACACAGCTGCGCTGAAGGACACACCATGTTAAGCTTACATAGCAAATATTTATTATCACTAAAAGGTTCGGGAAGCTCCTCTCTACCAAATCCCAGAGCAGCTCCAGTATGCTCCATTCACACCTTATTGTCTCTCACCTTATTGTCTCTCACACACAGAAAGAGAAGTACTATAAAAAGTTTGCCACTGTAAATCTACAACATTAAATATATTAGCAAAATTTCAGGGAAAAAAGCCAAAAGCAACCACCATATACTATGGCAGATTCTACCTCACCAATATATTTTAGTGCCCCACTTGAGCACTCCGAAAAGGGTGTCCCCTCCTAATAGCCAGGTGCTACACAGTCTGATGCATGATAAAGGAGGGGATGGGGCACACAGAAAGCTGTCCTACGGCAGGAACTACCTTTAACCACTAAACCACCGTAGGACACATATAACATGGCCCTCTGTCTATATAAACAAGATCAGGATCACAGGCTCTTTGCTGTATCCCTAAATCTAGTAGAAAAGCAAAGAAACCTGTGAGCACCTGGAGCTCTAACTAAGTGCTCCATCAGCGCAGAGTGAATACAGAGTCACGCTGTCTTAAGCGTCTGAATGCTGGTCGGATGCACACACATAGCCATAGGAATAAAGGCACTTGCCATAACCCGAGGCTTTAATACTTCTACCCCCAAGACTGAGATTTCATAACTCCCTTACAGAGTTACTGCCCAAAGACTCTAGCCAGTGGTGGGAGCTAGCAGTCAGGATGACAGGAAACTAGCCTATATTGGGGTTACATGGGACGTAACCTCTTCCTGCAGGTAGTCCAAGATCTGTAAGCAAGGGAAAAAAGCAATAGTTAGTCCTGTGTCACTGAGAGTACAGAATAATTCCCAGAGAGTAAATAACCATCGCTGAATTACTGGGGAGGCTAGGGAACTTCCCTGTGAGCCCAGACAGGTAGTCAGCCTATAGGCAGATTGAGAAAACTCTATCCTCTCTCTAGAAGGCACTATCCATTGAGGGTTAAAGTAACAAAACAAAAAAAATCTTCATTAAAGAGCACCTCCATTTCTCTGCCTACCTCCTTGATGAGAACTACTGGTAGGAAAGGGGAAGTGGGAGGTGTACTTGAATGCTCTGGTAGGGGTGTCTTTGCCTACTCCTGGTGGCCAGGTGATTAATTCACACTTTTAAGAATAGGATTGTGTGGACTCTCACTACCATTAGAAAGAAATACATATTAATGACTCAGATGGGATCTGCAATTTTAAATAACTTTCCAATTTACCTCTATTACAAATTTGCATTGTTCTCCTGGTATCCTTTGTTGAAGAATAATACTAGGTAGGCTGATAGGAGCTTAGGAGCATGCATTTGTCATTAGAATTCTATGTCAGCAAAGCATAACAAAGTTGTTTACAATTCCATACTCTATCTAATCCATTTAAGTTTAGGTTTCACCTTACTGTCCCTTTTTAACACCTTAACAATACGGACATACCCTGTATGTCATGCGTTCTTAAGGGATGTTTGGCTCTGAAAAAGCAGCAAGACATGCTATTACAACAAGAGTCATTTTAGGAGGCATTGGGCTGTAGCACGTTGTCACCACTGTTGTAGTGAGCTATTTAACTCCTTTAATAAAAAATGACAGGCAATTTACAGGGTACACTGGCTGTCATTAAGGGGTTAAACTTTTCATTTAATATTTTGTGCAAACTATACTTATGAATATAATTTGTGAAAACCTCAGGCAAGATCCTTTACTTAGTTATTACTAGTGCAGAGTTGCAGCATAGCTGCACAAAGCTTCCCACACAGTGCTACAGCTCCGAAGTAATACAATAGCATCAGTAAACTCTTTAGAATACCTTATATGCAAATTTTTTAAAAGAGAGCAGGAGGTGTCAAGTATATAATCAATTAACTTTAAAGAGACATTAAACACTTAGGGCCTCTCCACTCAGACATTCTTAACTTTTTCAAGCAGAAGTCCAGCTCTAAAATATTAAAAAGAACTGTATCAGCTGTAATGCCATTGCACATAATACTTAGCTCTCTGTAAAGAAATGGAAGTCCTAAGAGATTAGTTCTGATTGGATTTCTTCTCAAAACATCCCTCCCTAACATTTTAGTTTAGTTTTAGTTAGTCGACTAAAATGTCAATAGATTTTCGTTTCTGTTTTAGTTTAGTTTTAGTCTAGTTTTAGTCTCTAAAAAAAGTGTTGTTGACAAAAACTATGACGAAAATTATTAGTCGACTAAATTAACGCTGGATGAGAGATGCCTTCTATAGAAAACAATGAAGCTTTCTGGGGAAAGAAAATCACAGGGGAGAGAGAAGTAAACATGAAAACACCCGGGGGTGACATTAAGGGGCATATTTAAAAATGTGCAAGCGGACATGATACGAAGTAACGTATCATGTCTGCCGCACACCGATAAATGCCGACAGCATACACTGTTAGCATTTATCATTAAACCAGCAGTTCTTGGGAACTGCTGGTGCAATGCCACCCCCTGCAGATTCACGGTCAATCAGTCGCTAGCAGGGGGTGTTAATCAACCCAATCGTATTTGATTGGGTTGATTTCTGTCCGCCGCCTCAGAGCAGGCAGAAAAGTTATGGAGCAGTGGTCGTTAGACCGCTGCTTCATAACTTCTGTTTCCAGCAAGCCTTAAACAAGGGGCATCAAGTTCCATACAGAGCTTGATAAATATGCCCCACAGTCTCAGTTTGCAGCAAATACAAATTAAACTGAAATGTTTTTACTACAATGTAACTAGTTTTGCCAGTAGTTTAGTATATATTACTTTTCTGTGGTGAGTTAAGCGTATTATACATTTTGAGCAAATTTCACCTGCATACAGCTGGTGAGATAATTAATTGAGACCAGCTTGTTTAAAATGCTTACAGCATTTCACAAGAAATGTAAGAGAGCTTCAGGCATATCCTGGGAACTCCCCTTTTCAGCCAAGGGAACTGTCCTATCCTTTCCCCTTTTATAAGCTCTGTTTTATTTTACAATAGACAAAAAACAATGTGCAATATTGTAAAAGATACACAGAAATATATTAATATGATCCTATTTTGTTAAAGTAACAGAAAATTTTAAAACATCAGAATTGATAAAATCACTACTGAATTTTAATCTAAATCATAATATATTAAAACATAAAAGAGAAATTGCAAGGCCTATATGTAATAAACTTAAAGAAACTGATTTGTAGTGTAAAGTAATCTAAAATACAAAGCACAAAAAGTGTAACAAAACTCTCATATCATGCAATGTCCTATTGCACTGGGCATGTCTCTCCTTTATATACAAAAATGCAGGAAACATCCCTTACACAAGTATAGCAATCTTTGCCTTTCTAGAATCTTGTAAAAGATCTTGCAGTGCTGGAGGGTTCCACCCTTTTTCTTTTAGCATTCAGTTAGTTAAGCCCCTGTGAGATCTTTTATCCAAGCAGGAGAATCTTTTATCATCAGGCCCTAAAACCCATATTACAAGTGGAGCCCTATTGATAGTGCAGGATGCGCTTTCAATATCACAGGACCATGCTAACATTAGCACACAATCTGGTATTAAAAGTCAATGGTAAAACAGAATTACCTGAGAATGTTTAGTGCAGCTGACATCTCTTTAGAGCGCCCTATATTTTATGTATACATATTAAATGTAAAATATATCTCCTTGATTACGAGTCTTGTGTTATGAGCTATGCGGTGCTACCGTGCAGTTTTTTCTCACCGCTCACTTACCTGCAGCGCTGGTATTATGGGTTTTTACAAACCCGGCGTTAACAGGCAAGAAGTGAGCGTAGAGCAAAATTGAGCTCCATACCGCATTCCAATACCAGCGCTGCTTAAGTCATCAGTGAGCTGGTTGTATGTGCTTGTGCACTATTTCCCCATAGACATCAATGGGGAAAGCCGGCTGAGAAAAGTCTAACACCTGCCAAAATGCAGCGTAAAACCCAGTAACGCAGCCCCATTGATTCCTATGGGGAAACACATTTTATGCATACACCTAACACCCTAACATGAACAAAGTCTAAACACCCTTAATCTTACAATTATTAACCCCTAATCTGCTGCCCCCGACATCGCCCCAACCTACATTATACTTATTTATCCCTAATCTGACGCTCCGGACATCGCCGCCACCTACATTATACTTAATAACCCCTAATCTGCTGCCCCCAACATCGCTGACAGCTACATTATATTTATTAACCCCTAATCTCCCGCCCCCAATGTCGCCCCAACCTACCTACACTTATTAACCCCTAATCTGCCGCCCCCAACGTCGCCGCCTCTATATTAAATGTATTAACCCCTAAATCTAATTCTAACCCTAACCTTAACACCCCATAACTTAAATATAAGTTAAATAAATCTAAATATTATTCCTATCATTACCTTAATTATTCCTATTTAAAACTAAATACTTACGTATAAAATAAACCCTAAGATAGCTACAATATAACTAATAGTTACATTGTAGCTAGCTTAGGGTTTATTTTTATTTTACAGGCAAGTTTGTATTTATTTTAACTAGGTAGAATAGTTACTAAATAGTTGTTAACTATTTAATAACTACCTAGCTAAAATAAATACAAATTTACCTGTAAAATAAAACCTAACCTAAGTTACACTAACACCTAACACTACACTACAATTAAATAAATTCCCTACATTAAATACAATTAAATACATTAAATAAAATTAGCTAAATTACAAAAAACAAACAAACACTAAATTACAGAAAATAAAAAACTAATTGCAGATCTTTAAACTAATTACACCTAATCTAATAGCCCTATCAAAATAAAAAAGCCCCCCCCCCCAAATAAAAAAAACCCCTATCCTAAACTAAACTACCAATATCCCTTAAAAGGGCCTTTTGCGGGGCATTGCACCAAAGAAATCAGCTCTTTTACCTGTAAAAAAAAATACAAACACCCCCCAACAGTAAAACCCACCACCCACACAACCAACACCCCAAATAAAATCCTAACTAAAAAAACCTAAGCTTCCCATTGCCCTGAAAAGGGCATTTGGATGGGCATTGCCCTTAAAAGGGCATTTAGTTCCATTGCTGCCCAAAGCCCTAACCTAAAAAATAAACCCACCCAATACACCCTTAAAAAATCCTAACACTAACCCCCGAAGATTCACTTACCAGGAGAAGTCTTCATCCAAGCGGCAAGATGTCCTCAACGAATCCGGCAGAAGTGGTCCTCCAGACGGGCAGAAGTGGTCCTCCAGACGGGCAGAAGTCTTCATCCAGACGGCATCTTCTATCTTCATCCTTCCGACGCGGAGCGGCTCCATCTTCAAGACATCCGGCGCTGAGCATCCTCTTCAATCAACGTCTTCTTCAGAATAAATATCTCTTTAAGTGACGTCATCCAAGATGGCGTCCCTTAGATTCCAATTGGCTGATAGAATTATATCAGCCAATTGGAATTAAGGTAGAAAAAAATCCTATTGGCTGATGCAATCAGCCAATAGGATTGAGCTGGCATTCTATTGGCTGTTCCAATCAGCCAATATAATGCAAGCTCAATCCTATTGGCTGATTGGACCACTTCTGCTGGCTTTGTTGAGGACATCTTGCCGCTTGGATGAAGACTTCTCCCGGTAAGTGAATCTTCGGGGGTTAGTGTTAGGATTTTTTAAGGGTGTATTGGGTGGGTTTATTTTTTAGGCTAGGGCTTTGGGCAGCAATAGAGCTAAATGCCCTTTTAAGGGCAATGCCCATCCAAATGCCCTTTTCAGGGCAATGGGGAGCTTAGGTTTTTTTAGTTAGTGTTTTATTTGGGGTTTGGTTGTGTGGGTGGTGGATTTTACTGTTGGGGGGGTTGTTTGTATTTTTTTTACAGGTAAAAGAGCTGATTTTATGGGGGCAATGGTAGTTTAGTTTAGGCTAGGTTTTTTTTTTTATTTTGGGTAAGCTTTTTTATTTTGATAGGGCTATTATATTAGGTGTAATTAGTTTAAAGATCTGTAATTTGTTTTTTCTTTTCTGTAATTTGGTGGGGGGGGGGTTGTGATTTAGCTAATTTAATTTATTTAATTGTATTTAATGTAGGGAATTGATTTAATTGTAGTATAGTGTTAGGTGTTATTGTAACTTAGGTTAGGTTTTATTTTTGCACAAATAAAACCCTGTGAGTGTGTCTGTGTGAGTGTTTGTGAGAATGTGACTGTGCTAGTCAGACTGTGAAGGCAGGCAGTCAATGGGGACAGACCCATAGGCAGACTATACTGCATGGGAAGTGCTTGAGAGTCACTGGAAGAAATGTCTACATATGGGCTCAGCTGTGGAGACAGTTTTCTCTTAGCTCTGTCTGTAGGATGTAGGTAGCTCTACTCCAGCCTGCCGCTCAAGACACCTGCCCCATGTGTGACGTGGCTATCATGTGAAGAGCACCAGGATGCCATATGAGCTGAGCAGCTCTATTCCAGGCTGCCCTCAGGGACTGCCACACATATACACACATATACACTGACAACCAGATGGTAAGTCAAGTGCATGGAAATACTGTTTTTTTTTACAAACATATTCTTTTAAAAGGTACAGTCTACACCTTAGTCATCTTAAATGCAAATAGCCTCCTGCACCTTTTCTATATAATGTAGCAGGAATGGTAAAAAAGTTATTTTAAAATGAATATTGTTTCTGGCCACTTTAAAATGGCTTCCAAGCTCAGTCCACTGATGATATCATGATCTGGGCTGCATATGGTGTCCAATCACAAAAGGCTCACTAGTTGGATTCAACAGACTGTCAATGCTATTCAGCAGAGTGCCTAGATGGTCACATAACATAGTAGCAGTCTTGTGATTCATAGAAACAGGCACTATTCTGAAACAGCACAAACTGAATCATTGTAAACTGAGGGCCACCTGTATAACCACCCTTGTAATCTAAACAGTTCTAAATACAGTTAGAAGCTAAGCCGCATATTATTTGATGTGTTAGCATAAAACTGCTCTAAGACAGAGACTGTGCACTTTGTATAACAGTATGCTATTGATACTTGCAAATGGACACACACAGATTCACTACTTGTTAGGCTGCAATAAAAAAAAAATCAAATAAAAGATGTATGAGTGAATGACACTCCACATTTCTTTGGATTGATCAAGAAATGCCATCCACTCCATACTTGCATTATACACAAGCCCAATCAAACCCTACAACTTAAGATCATCCTACATGTACACAGACAATGAAACAAACGTTATGTTCTTTGGCTGCTAACACTGCACATGCTAACACTCAGGCAATGGAGAGGACCGTTACAAAATTGTACAAGAAAAAAGCCCACCGTTGATATAACAAATGCAATTGTTGAATCAGAGGTTCAGATCATTGATAATATTTATGAAAATATTCTTGTAGAGCAACAAAAACACACTAAAATATAATTAATACAGGACTCACATGGAAAAGCCTCAAACTAACTAGACCCAGGAGGATAACATAACAGACACTCTCTTCACTGAGGTAAGCATAATTGTAGATATCAATGAAAGTAACCAGACTTTTGGTGAAAGAAGTTTATCCACAGATATGGTCCATCTTGGATCTTCTCAAGATCACTGATGTCCATATATGTCTATGTACTATTTAAAAGAGAAGCTGAGCATGCTTACAATATTGTTTTCTACTGCATATATTGCAATGTTGAATGTATATCTATCCATCTATCTATATGTAGTGACTGCTAGTCGAAAGTAATTTACTTGGGGCTTGTAGTGACTGCTAGTCGAATGTAAACTTCAAGCAACTTTGTTAACCCATTCCAAAGTAATATGCTTTTATGAGAATTTGAATAAATAATTATACAAAAAAGTATAAGATAAACTAGCGATGTTCAGAAAAGAGCGTAAATACAAATTTCTGGAGTCGTCAGTGACTTACGGCACTATAGAAACTGCCGGCGCCTAAGGCCCTTAAAAGGGTCTTTTGTAGGACATTGCCCTAAGTTAAACAGCTCTTTTACCAAATTAGCCAATAGGATTTCAGTAGCTCTCATCCTATTGTCTGATTTGAATTTGAAGAATCAATTCAGCCAATAGGAATGCAAGGGATGCCATATTTAAACGTGTACCTTGAATTCAATATTCAGTGTACGGCAGCGATCATTTGGAGAGGATCCTCCACGGCTCCATGGCTTTGCAGTCACTGGTCCTGCTCCGTGCTCAACTCCGCTCCACGTCGGCTTGGTCCTGGATGAAGAAGGAAGTGGTCCCTGCTTGGAAGAAGATGTCGGCCGCTTGGAAGAAGACTTCATCGCCTGGAACAGGACCTTCTCCGCCGGACTTCAGGAACGGTGAGTACCTATTTGGGGGTTAGAGTTAGGATTTTTTTATTTTTTGGGGAGGTTAGATTAGGTATTTATTGGGCACTCTTAAAAGAGCTGAATGCCCTTTTAAGGGCAATGCCCATACAAATGCCCCTTTAGGGGTAAAGGGTAGTTTAGGATTTTTTTAGTGTTAGTTTTTTTTATTTTGGGGGGATTTGTTGGGTGGTGGTAGTTTAATATTAGATTAGGAAGGTGTTTTTATTTGGGGGGGCTTTTTTATTTTCATAGGGATTAGGTTTATTTTTTATTTTGGATAATTTGCTTTATTATTTTATGTAATCTTAGACTTTTTTATTTTTTGCAATCTTAGATTAATTTAATTTTTATTTATTTTTATTTTTAAGTAATGTAAGCTTTTTTAATTGTAATTTAGTATTTTTTAATTTAGGTAATTGGGGTTAATTTAGGGGGTGTTAGGTTTGGGGGCTTAGTAATTTAATTAGTTTTTTGCATGGGGGTTTGGTGTATTAGGGGTTAATAGTTTTATTAGGTTTATTAAGATGTGGGTTAATGGTGGATTAGGGGTTAATACATTTCTTAGGTTTATTAAGATGTGGGTTAATGGTGGATTAGGGGTTAATACATTTATTATGTTTATTGCTATGTGGGTTAATGGCGGATTAGGGGTTAATATAGTTTATTAGTTATTGCTGTGGGGGATTGCGGTTGACAGGTAGATAGATATTGCGCATGCATTAGGTGTTTGTTAATATTTTCAGACAGTTACAGGAGTTACAGTGCTCACATTTTCAGCACAAGGTTTGCTGCGCCTGCCTATGGCCTAGATTTGGAGTTTTGTCGGTAACGACCCGCGTAGCTAATGCTGGCTTTTTTCTGGCCGCACCATAAAAATAACTCTGGTATTGAGAGTCCACAAAAAGGCTGCGTTAGGCTCCAAAAAAGGAGCGTAGAGCATTTTTAACGCAGCTTCAACTCTCGATACCAGAGTTGCTTACGCAAGCGGCCAGCCTCAAAAACGTGCTCGTGCACGATTCCCCCATAGGAAACAATGGGGCTGTTTGAGCTGAAAAAAAACCTAACACCTGCAAAAAAGCCGCGTTCAGCTCTTAACGCAGCCCCATTGTTTGCTATGGGGAAACACTTCCTACGTCTGCACCTAACACCCTAACATGTACCCCGAGTCTAAACACCCCTAACCTTACACTTATTAACCCCTAATCTGCCACCCCCGCTATCGCTGACCCCTGCATATTATTTTTAACCCCTAATCTGCCGCTCCGTAAACCGCCGCTACTTACATTATCCTTATGTACCCCTAATCTGCTGCCCCTAACACCGCCGACCCCTATATTATATTTATTAACCCCTAATCTGCCGTCCACAACGTCGCCTCCACCTAACTACACTTATTAACCCCTAATCTGCCGACCGGAGCTCACCGCTACTATAATAAATGTATTAACCCCTAAAGCTAAGTCTAACCCTAACACTAACACCCCCCTAAATTAAATATAATTTTTATCTAACAAAATTAATTAACTCTTATTAAATAAATTATTCCTATTTAAAGCTAAATACTTACCTGTAAAAAAAATCCTAATATAGCTACAATATAAATTATAATTACATTGTAGCTATTTTAGGATTAATATTTATTTTACAGGCAACTTTGTAATTATTTTAACCAGGTACAATAGCTATTAAATAGTTAAGAACTATTTAATAGTTACCTAGTTAAAATAAGTACAAAATTACCTGTAAAATAAATCCTAACCTAAGTTACAATTAAACCTAACACTATACTATCATTAAATTAATTAAATAAAATACCTACAATTACCTACAATTAAACCTAACACTACACTATCAATAAATAAATTAAATACAATTCCTACAAATAACTACAATGAAATAAACTAACTAAAGTACAAAAAATAAAAAAGAACTAAGTTACAAAAAATAAAAAAATATTTACAAACATAAGAAAAATATTACAACAATTTTAAACTAATTACACCTACTCTAAGCCCCCTAATAAAATAACAAAGACCCCCAAAATAACAAAATGCCCTACCCTATTCTAAATTACTACATTTCAAAGCTCTTTTACCTTACCAGCCCTGAACAGGGCCCTTTGCGGGGCATGCCCCAAGAAATTCAGCTCTTTTGCCTGTAAAAAAAAACATACAATACCCCCCCCCCCCAACATTACAACCCACCATCCACATACCCCTAATCTAACCCAAACCCCCCTTAAATAAACCTAACACTAAGCCCCTGAAGATCTTCCTACCTTGTCTTCACCCTACCAGGTTCACCGATCCGTCCTGAAGATCTCCTCCGATGTTCTGATCCAAGCCCAAGCGGGGGGCTGAAGAGGTCCATGATCCGGCTGAAGTCTTCATCCAAGCGGGAGCTGAAGAGGTCCATGATCCGGATGAAGTCTTCTATCAACGGCATCTTCAATCTTCTTTCTTCCGGATCCATCTTGCAGACCTCCGACGCGGAACATCCTCTTCTCCCGACGCCTACTAGCCGAATGACGGTTCCTTTAAGGGACGTCATCCAAGATGGCGTCCCTCGAATTCCGATTGGCTGATAGGATTCTATCAGCCAATCGGAATTAAGGTAGGAATATTCTGATTGGCTGATGGAATCAGCCAATCAGAATCAAGTTCAATCCGATTGGCTGATTCGATCGGCCAATCAGATTGAGCTTGCATTCTATTGGCTGTTCCGATCAGCCAATAGAATGCGAGCTCAATCTGATTGGCTGATTGGATCAGCCAATCGGATTGATCTTGATTCTGATTAGTGAGCGTTAGACCCTATTTTGAGTGACTCCAAATACCGGAGTTAGCCTAAAACCAGCGTTAGGAGCCTCTAATGCTGGTTTTCACGGCTAACGCCAAACTCCAAATCTAGGCCTATGTGTGGCCAGGTGAAAATGGAGTAAAATTTCTCAATTTTCGATGCGTAAATCCTTGCGCTGAATATGTGATACCGATTTGCAACGCGATTCTATGCTAGCTTATGGGAGTAAAAATTGCAGGCGATGGATGAAATATACGCGCCGCATTTATGCGGCACCATAAATGTGATACCAAAACAGTATAAAAACCGGCATTGCAGGCAATGTCACATATGTAATCTTGCTCGTAATATATTACTAGCTTCCTCTTTCCCCTATGTTTTCTGATGGAGGAAGGCAAAATAGTTAACTGTAGTGTCTCTAATGATTTTATAATTTTATTTTTTAAATTTCAGTTCGAATTTGCTATTGCTAAAAATGTGAGTAAATTGGAAGAGAGGCATATTTTAAAAATATACTTTCAATGCCCTTTGAATTGTAGCTTTCAAACCAGAGGGAACCAATTCATTTAAATTCAAATTCTCTTTAAAGCAAACAATTAAAATATTAAAAGTTACACAGTTGTATGTTAAATTCCAAAGTTATTTTAAACAGATGCTAGCAATTGTAAAGACTGGACAGCAGAATTGCTAGTTCTGCAGAATTTGCATCTTGGTTGTTAAAAAGTGAAGGAAGTTTTGCTGTCTGCAGTTGTTCTATTGATGTGATTTACAACTATTTGATTTGAAAATCAATAGAGGGCAGATTGCCTGCTTTGTCCAAATTAGCATATGTTGGACTTGATTGGAGAGTTACTTAAAACTTGCTAAAACATGTGCTTTTCTTTATGTGCCATAATTTAGTTTCTACAGAGCAAGGCATAATCCCATCAATATGGCTTCTATTTATGTACAACTGCAACAAAGAAACAGATGATAAATCATAAATGCCACAAGCTTAGTATCCTAAATTTAGATTGTCAGTACCAGAATTTAATGACTTTTTATGACTAAGTCTTCAAAATCAGCAGACAGCTATTTACAATGACCCAGCATTCAGTTTAGGGTTCTGGTGCTTTGTTATAAATAAAATCGAGCTGTCCTTTCAATGGGTTTTAATTCTTAGGGTATAGAGATATAGTGTGTGTATGTGTGTTGTGTTTAGGGTGCATGAGTGTGTGTATTTTGTGTGTAAGGTTTTTTGTAGTGTGTGTGTGTGTGCATTAGATGTTGTGGATGCATTTGTGTTTGTGTTGGGTGAGTATGTGTGTATGTACAGGTATGTGTGTGCAGTATGTGTGAAGAAATGCATATGTAAGTGTGTGTTTGTTTGTCGACAGTGTGTGTAGGTTGAGTGAGTTTGTGTATGTGCATGTATAAATATGTATGTTTGTGTGTAGGGTGTGTATATGTGATTTGTGATGACCAGGGTTAACCAACCATGCACCAGTCACTTGCACAAAAAGGGTTAACAGACCCTTTCCACTTTAACCAATCTGTCACAGTCTAGCCATTCCAAGCAAGTATGTGACTTAGTCCAGTCGGTGCAAGGGTTAAAGGGCTATTAAACATACAAAATAATGTTATATAATTCTGCACATAGTGCAGAATTATATAACATTATCTTAGCGGCAGCTTTATGAAACTAAAGCATTTCCTTAATTTTTATTTCAAAGTTGGACTCCGCTCAAGGTTCAACTGAGCCGGTCTTGTTGTTCAAAAGCGCTTTGCTGGCGTGCTGTCTAGTCACAGCAGCCCGCCTGGTCGTGCCATTGAAGGGGTTGATATTTTTATTAGGTTTATTGTGATGTGGGTTAATGGTGAGCTAGGGGTTAATACATGTATTAGGTTTATTGCGATGTGGGTTAATGGCGGGTTAGGGGTTAATACATTTATTAAGTTTATTGCGATGCAGTTTAATGGTGAATTAGGGGTTAATACATTTAATACGTTTATTGCACCATTGAAGTGAATGTAGCTCGCTCCCGCTACCAGATAAGAGTGGGAGCAAGCTACATTCACTTCAATGACACGACCGGGCCGGCTGTGACAAGACAGCGTGCCTGCAAAACGCTTTTGAACAAAAAGACCCGCTCAGTAGAACCTTGAGCAGAGTAGAACCTTAGCTGCCGCTAAGATAATGTTATATAATTCTGCACTATGTGCAGAATTTTATAACATTATTTTGTATGTTTACTGGCCCTTTAACAACACTTTCTAGTCTGTCACTACTTTATTGTAGCTCCATACCGCACCCAAATACCAGCGTTGCTTTGAGCTGGTTTTACGTGCTCGTGCACGATTTCCTCATAGACATCAATGGGGAGAGCCGGCTAAAAAAAAGCCTAACACCTGCAATAAAGGAGCGTAAAGCTCCGTAACGCTGCCCCATTGATTCCTATGGGGAAAGAAAATTTATGTTTACACCTAGCACCCTAACATAAACCCTGAGTCTAAACACCCCTAATCTGCCACCCCCGACATCGACGACACCTACATTATACTTATTAACCCCTAATCTGCCGCCCCCGACATCGCCGCCACCTACCTACACTTATTAATCCCTAATCTGCCGCCCCCAATGTCGTCGCTAGCTACCTACACTTATTAACCCCTAATCTGCCGCCCCCAATGTCGCTGCCACTATACTAAAGTTGTTAACCCCTAAACCTAACCCTAAGTGTAACTCTAACACCCACTAACATTACTAAAATTAAAATAAATCTAAATAAAAATTACTATCATTAACTAAATAATTCCTATTTAAAACTAAATACTTACCTGTAAAATAAAACCTAAGCTAGCTACAATTTAACAAATAGTTGCATTGTAGCGATCTTAGGTTTTATTTTTATTTCACAGGCAAGTTTGTATTTATTTTATCTAGGGAGACTAGTTAGTAAATAGTTATTAACTATTAACTAGCTACCTAGTTAAAATAAATAAAAATTTACCTGTGAAATAAAACCTAACCTGTCTTACACTAACACCTAACCTTACACTACAATTAACTAAATTACATTAATTAAATACAATTAACTAAATTACACAAAAAACAAACACTAAATTACACAAAATAAAAAATAAATTATCAAATATTTAAACTAATTGCCCTGAAAAGGGCATTTGGATGGATATTGACCTTAAAAGGGCATTTAGCTCTTTTTCAGCCCAAACCCTAAGCTAAAAATAAAACCCACCCAATAAACGCTTAAAAAAATCTAACACTAACCCCCAAAGATCCACTTACAGTTTTTGAAGACCGGACATCCATCCTCAACAAAGCCGGGAGAAGTCTTCATCAAAGCGGCAAGAAGTCCTCAACGAAACTAGGAGAAGTCTTCATCCAAGTGGCAAGAAGTGGTCCTCCAGGCGGGCAGAAGTCTTCATCCAGGCGGCATCTTCTATCTTCATCCTTCCGACGCGGAGCGGCTCCATCTTCAAGACATCCGGCACGGAGCATTCTCTTCTTTTGACGGCTACTGAAGAATAAAGGTTCTTTTAAGGGACGTCATCCAAGATGGCGTCCCTTGAATTCCGATTGGCTGATAGAATTCTATCAGCCAATCAGAATTAAAGTTGAAAAAATCCTATTGGCTGATGCAATCAGCCAATAGAATTGAGCTTCAATCCTATTGGCTGATCCAATCATTCAATAAGATTGAGCTTGCATTCTATTGGCTGTTACAATCAGCCAATAGAATGCAAGCTCAATCCTATTGGCTAGTAAATAGTTACTAACTATGTACTAACTAGTCTACCTAGTTAAAATAAATACAAACTTACCTGTAAATTAAAAATAAAACCTAAGATAGCTACAATGTAACTATTAGTTACATTGTAGCTAGCTTAGGGTTTATTTTACAGGTAAGTATTTAGTTTTAAATAGGAATTATTTAGTTAATGATAGTAATTTTGATTTAGATTTATTTTAATTATATTAAAGTTAGTGGGTGTTAGGGTTACACTTAGAGCTAGGTTTAGGGGTTAATAACTTTAGTATAAAAGCGACGATTTTGGGGGCAGCAGATTAGGGGATAATAACAGTAGGTTGTGGCGATGTTAGGGACAGCAGATTAGGGGTTAATAATATTTAACCAGTGTTTGCGATGCGGGAGTATGGCGGTTTCGGGGTTAATATGTATATTATAGTGGCAGCGATGTCGGGAGCGGCAGATTAGGGGTTAATAATTTTATTTTAGTGTTTACGATGCAGGAGGGCCTTGGTTTAGGGGTTAATAGGTAGTTTATGGGTGTTATTGTACTTTTCAGCACTTTAGTTATGAGTTTTATGTTACTGACTTTCAGTTTACGGTACGGATCTTGAAATTATAGGCTGTACTGCTCAATTTTTGGCCGGACAGGCAAACTAGTAATACCGGCGCTATGGAAGACCCATTGAAAAAGGTATTTTTGAAAGCTGCGGTAGTTACGTTGCATTACGGCCAAAAAAGTGTGCGGTACAGATATACCTGCAAGACTCGTAATAGCAGCGGTAGTGAAAAAGCAGCGTTATGAAGCTTTTTTTTCACTCATAATGCAAAACTCGTAATCTTCCCAAGTATTAATACTACCGGTCTCTTTCAGTAACAAGGTTCAAGTATTAGGCAAAAACTTAATAAATATATTATTTATTATGAGCAAAAATAAAATCCCAGCACAATATTAATAAAAAGATGTTAACAAATAGTATTATACACAAGCAAACAGTTTTTAAAATAAAAAGGAGAAATAACAACCCAATAATTAACTAGCTTAGATATCAACTCTTGGCTCGTTTCCATTGAGCTGGTAAAAACAGAGCCATAAGTTACAGAAGCAGCCGACAGCTAAAAGTAATTTACGGCTTCATTTTATTACCAGGTTTCCATTGAAAATGTTTCTGCTTTGCGTGCGGTCGTTCTTTTCGTGTAGGTGTAAGTTAGCATTGTGTTAACGCTTCCATCCAATGCCGGATTTCTAAAACATTAATAGGTTACTATGGTAACCCGACCTTACACTACACTCGATCGCATATACAGCGCCACATACATGTGCGGCTCCATATATTTAACCCTTTGCTCGCTGTTAGAATAAAATCAAACACCTAATGCATGCACAATATCTACCTCTTAACTGCAACCCCCCTACCGCAATAACTAATGTATTAATCCCTAATCCTCCAACCACTATACCGCAAAGTATCTATCAAAGTTATTAACCCCTAATACGCAATGCCCCACAACGCAAACGATTTATTTAAACTATTATTCCCTATTCCGCAATGCCCCCACATCACAAACTATCTAAACTATTAACCCCTAATCCGCCAATAACCCACATCGCAATTAACCTAATAAATCTATTAACCCCTAAAATGCCAAACCCAACAATGCAAATAACTAATCACTAAGCCCCCTAACCTAACACCCCCTAAATTAACCCCATTACATAAATTAAAATAATCCTAAATTACAATTATAATAAAAAACCTAACATTACTTTAAAAATAAAAAAAAGAAGTTTAAATTTAACTATAATTACAGAAAATATAAAAAGTCTAACATTACATAAAATAATAAACAAAATTATAAAAAATTAAAAAATTAAACCTAATCCCTATGAAAATAAAAAGCCCCCCAAAAATAAAAACACCCCCTAATCTAATATTAAGTTACCAATAGCCCTTAAAAGGGCATTGCCCTAAATTAAACAGCTCTTTTACCTTTAAAAAAACTAAGTTCCATCTAACAGTAAACCCCCCCACCCACCAAACCCCCCAAAATAAAAATAAAAAGTAATACTTAAAAATCCTAAACTACCTAAAACATCCTCAACCTCAAATGACCTCCTCAGTATATACCTGCTCATGGCAGCCAAACTATCGATAGCCAAACTATCGCCTAGATTTGGAGTTTAGTCAGTAAAGCCGTGCGGTGCTAACGAGCCTTTTTTTTCCAGCGCACCCTTAAGACAACGCTGGTATTACGAGTTTTCTGAATGGCTGCATTAGCCTCAGAAAAGTGAGCGTTGAGCCAAATTTAGCTCCACTTCAACCCTCAATACCAGAGTTGCTTATGGTAGCGGTAAGCTGGAAAAACGTGCTCGTGCACGATATCCCCATAGGATACAATGGGACTGAGCTGGCTGAAAAAAACCTAACACCTGCAAAAAAGCAGTGTTCAGCTCCTAACGCAGCCCCATTGTTTCCTATGGGAAAACACTTTCTAAGTCTACACCTAACACCCTAACATGAACCCAGAGTCTAAACACCCCTAACCTTACACTTATTAACTCCTAATCTGCTGCCCCCGCTATCGCTGACACCTACATTATATTATTAACCCCTAATCTGCCGCTCCGGACACCACCGCCACCTACATTATAGCTATGAACCCCTAATCTGCTGTCCCTAACATCACTGACACCTACATCCCCTAATCTGTCCCCCCAACGTCGCCACCACCTACCTACACTTATTAACCCCTAATCTGCTGACCGGATATCGCCCCCACTATAATAAATGTATTAACCCCTAAACCGCCGCACTCCGGCCTCGCAAACACTATAATAAATTTTATTAACCCCTAATCTGCCCTCCCTAACATCGCTGCCACCTACCTACAATTATTAACCCCTAATCTCCCGCCCCCAATGTCGCCGCTACTATAATAAAGTTATTAACCCCTAAACCTAAGTCTAACCCTAACCCTAACACCCCCCTAAATTAAATATAATTTAATTAAAACGAAATAAAATTACTATAATTAAATAAATGAATCCTATTTAAAACTAAATACTTACCTATAAAATAAACCCTAATATAGCTACAATATAACTAATAATTAGATTGTAGCTGTTTTAGGATTTATATTTATTTTACAGGCAACTTTGTATTTATTTTAACTAGGTACAATAGCCATTAAATAGATAATAACTATTTAATAGCTACCTAGTTAAAATAATAACAAAATTACCTGTAAAATAAATCCTTACCTAAGTTACAAATACACCTAACACTACACTATCAATAAATTAATTAAATAAATTACCTACAATTATCTAAACTAAAATACAATTAAATAAACTAAACTATATTACAAAAAAAACAAACACTAAATTACAAAAAATAAAAAATATTACAAGATTTTTAATCTAATTACACCTAATCTAAGCCCCCTAATAAAATAAAAAAGCCCCCCAAAATAATACAATTCCCTACCCTATACTAAATTACAAAAGTAATCAGCTCTTCTACCAGCCCTTAAAAGGGCTTTTTGCGGGGCATTGCCCCAAAGTAATCAGCTCTTTTACCTGTGAAAAAAAATACAAGACCCCCCAACATTACAACCCACCACCCACACACCCCTACTCAAAAACTTACCTGATCCCCCCTTAAAAAAAACTAACACTAACCCCATGAAGATCACCCTACCTTGAGCCGTGTTCACCCAGCCGGGCACCACTGGTTATCCGATCCATCCAGAAGTCTTCATCCGATGGGGCAGAAGAGGACATCCGGACCAGGAGAAGGCTTCATCCGAGCGGCATCTTCTATCTTCATCCATCCGGCGCGGAGCGGGTCCATCTTCAAGACATCTGATGCGGAGCATTCTCTTCTTTCCACGGCCGACGACTGAATGAAGGTTCCTTTAAATGACATCATCCAAGATGGCGTCCCTCGAATTCCGATTGGCTGATAGGATTCTATCAGCCAATCGGAATTAAGGTAGGAAAAATCCGATTGGTTGATGCTATTAGCCAATCGTATTGAAGTTCAATCCGATTGGCTGATAGCATCAACCAATCGGATTTTTCCTACCTTACTTCTGATTGGCTGATAGAATCCTATCAGCCAATCGGAATTCGAGGGACGCCATCTTGAATGATGTCATTTTTAGAATAATAATTTAGAATTATTTTAATTTATGTAATGGGGTCAATTTAGGGGGTGTTAGGTTAGGGGGCTTAGTGATTAGTTATTTGCGTTGTGGGGTTTGGCAGTTTAGGGGTTAATAGATTTATTAGGTTAATTGTGATGTGGGTTATTGGTGGTTTAGGGGTTAATAGATTTATTAGAGTAATTGTGATGTGGGTTAATGGCAGATTAGGGGTTAATAGTTTAAATAGATAGTTTGCATTTTGGGGCATTGCGGATTAGGGGTTAATAGTTTTAATAGCTAGTTTGCATTGTGGGGCATGGTGGTTTAGAGGTTAATACATTTATTATAAGTTGCAATGTGGGGGGGATGGCGGGTAGATGGGTTTTGACGTGCCGGGTTAGATATCAATGGAAAAAAGGCCTCAAAGAGCACCTTTTTCCTGTTTTACACCTAGTTGAGCTCGGTGTTATTTTTGTTAATGTCTCCGCAGCCTTCAACAGTGTATTTACGGTTTGCACAGGCATTGGAAACCAGGTATTATTTAAAGATTAGCAGGTTCATATACTTTGTATGGGACACGATAATGTTTTCGGCAGCCGGAGTCCGATTGCCGAAATTGGGTTCTAACGGGCCGTTGGAAGCAGTCATTAAACGATATTGCTTCCGACAGCATATTTATTGGTTTGCGAGGGCACGCAAACCTAATTACGGCTCAATGGAAACTAGCCCTCTGTTGGTATACAGTCTCCCATGTAGAATTAACAACTTGTATTGTTAAATACAAAGTTTTATACCTGTTTCAGAGTCTCTGGCTGAAATGATAGAACACTGTATAACTTCTCTTTTATATATATATATACACACAGATACACAATCCTTTTTTGATGTCATTAGAAGTATTTTGATACCAAACACCATGTATTTTGCATTCTTCATGGTTCTGAGGCATTATGACTTATAAAAATACTAATTTGCGTGGACTTCCGGTGGGCGGACTTCAAGAGTGGAAGCAAAGCCTTACAGCTCCGCTTCTTGATAACCTAAAAAGGGCAAACATATCTCCCTTTTCTCGGTCCGAGCTGACAAGACCTTGGGGGGACAACTTCTACTCCCTTCCAAACACCAGAGCCGGGGGTATTTCCATCAGACCCCTCCCCCCCCCCGCTGCACAGTCTCCTGAGGAGCGCGACACGGAACGGCTCAAAATAACAGCCGCAGGGGGTAAGATTGCTGCAGGACCCCGAGCACATCCACAGCACAAGGGACAGGGCTGTCATCGGAGTATTGGAGGTCGGAGGGACACAGAGAGCCTGGTGAGAGACTAGGTAGACAGAATACTCTACTCCGGGGGGCAGACCACGTGGCACATCTTTTAAAACACCAGGCCTGCACTACATTGATAACGCTGCCTGAGTAAGTGAACGCAGCACTTAAAGCTGCAGGGAAATCAGTACAAATATATATCTAACTTTCATTGAGGCTCTGAGGACTGATTCCCTAATGCACATAGGGATCATTGGGAATATTTAATAAATAATTACAGGGGCCTCCTTTTTTAGACACTGTGAAATAAGTAGCGGATTACCTCATCAAGAACGCTCCTGCCCCTCTGATACAGATTCCCCCACTTGCATAAAGACCTAACCTCATTTATCCTTTCCCTACACTTTGGTGAAGACACTGAGATGGAGGAGTGAGAAATGTCATAATCCCCCCCAAATAATACCCCCACAATCTCTTCTCAGTCTTGTTTTCTTTACGTATTCATATACCAGTCCCATATCAGCAGAAAGACCTCATATACATTTGCATGAGGAAATATTATCCACCTTACCAAAAACAAACAGTCACTATGTCTAAACAGAGGCAACAAGAGAGGAGACTTAAACAGCAGGCAGAGGTGCTGGGGCCACAATCTGAACCAGAAGAGGCGTCGGACAACTCATCTCAAGACACGCACCCTATCGTCTCGCAACTCTCTGCTTTATTTCTGCCGAAAATTGAGCAATTGCAAACGGGGCTTGACTCTCTCACCTCTGAATTTAAGACTTTCTTCGCAAGGCTGAATAGGGTTAAACAAAGAGTAGCTGACACTGAATCGCAGCAAAGAGAATCTTCTTCAGGTATACTATCTCTGCAGAAACAAAATAAGGTACTCCAGGAGAAAATAGATGATCTAGAAAATAGGTCACGGAGGAACAATATCAGAGTAGTAGGAGTCCCAGAGTCAGTCCCGGGCTCTGATCTAGTGGACTTTGCAGAAAGGATTCTCCCAGAACTGCTGCATTTTCCGCAATCTCAAATTCCTTGTGTAGTGAAGAGGGCCCACAGAGTATTTTTGCTTCAAGGACAAAACTGCTCTGCTAAAAGCCTATGGGCAAAACCAGGGTCTCTCCTATGAGGGGAAAAAATACTTTTGTTCCAAGACTACTCTGCGGATGTTGCAAAGAAGAGACGTGAATTTTCTCTTTACTGCAAAGATCTCCTTGAGAGGGGAGAAATTGTCTCCCTGCTTTATCCAGCCCATCTGAAGCTGCAAACACGAAAGGGGCCGAGGTTATTTGATTCTCCGAAGCAACTACAGATTTTCCTACAATCAGAAGAACAACTTCTAGTTGCGCAGAGAGAAGAGAACCCAATGCCAAATAACGAAGATCCTTGAAAATTACGGTCCACAGAGGATGAGATTACACATTTAGGAATTTTTGCTGGGACTGGATTATCTTCTTACCCAGAATGAGAACACTATATAAATATCTTAGTACTGCTTGGGATGCAGTACAGGACATATCCTTTTGAAAGTGGGGGGAAGGGTCTCGTTTCTCTTCTGAAAAGTTATTTGAAGAATTACTACAGTATTGGTTTATTTTTAGTTTTGTGTTTTAATGCAGTTTACAGTTGTGTTGTTTTCTACAAATTGCTACATAATTTGTTTGTCTGTCCAAGGAGTCACAGTACACTCTAAATACCACTATTGTTAATGCAGTTATTCATTTTCACTTGGTTTCTTCTCTCTAATTTTACTAACTTTACTGAGCCTTTAGCAGAGAGTGAAGCAGTTCTGTTGGTCTTCCCCGGGGTGCCAGGTAGTATGTACAGACATTTCATTCTTCAGTTTTTTGTAAGTTTCCACTCTAGCACTCATACTATCTCACTCCCCCAGGGCCTCATCTCAGAGTCACAAAATACTTTAGGGACTGAGTCACTGTCAGGGTTTAATCACATCATGAGTCTTCGTGTTATCTCATGGAATGTGGGGGGAATAACGTCCCCCATTAAATGTAAATCTATTCTGAAATACCTCAACTCCAAAAGGATATTGCCATTTTGGAAGAAACTCACCTCAAACCTGCGGAACACCTAAAACTTAAACAGGGATTGGTGGGGAAGTGATATTTACCCAATACGAGGCGAGTAGGGTGAGGGGGGTAGCTTTCCTGTTCCAGAAAAACCTCAATTATCAAATTACACATACGGTAATAGATCCAGAAGGGAGGTATGTCTTACTTAAAATTAAAGTGGAGGGAACCCCGCTGATTGTGGGAGGTGTATATGGACCTCACACAGATAAGTCTGAATTTTGAAGCTCCTTAAGAGTTAAACTTCTCCGTATGGCAGACGCTCCTCTTATTGTAGAAGGAGATTTTAACATAGCCCCAAAGGTCCCGGCGGACAGATATCAAAACCCCACACTAATTCATACACATAAGGATTCATATAGGAACTCGAAAAGAGACTCCCTTGTGTTGTCAAGATTCCCCAGGGCCCTTTCATTAGTAGACATCTGGAGGCAAAGGAACCCAGAGGTCAGGGATTTTACCTGTACTACACTCGCTAAAGCACTCCCGAATAGACCTATTTCTGGTCTCAGCTGATTTGCATTCTAGAATTGAGGATACTAGAATAGAGGCCTCACTCCTATCAGATCACGCCCTAATTGTGTTAAAATTAAGGATGGGCCAGGCAGGGATCCCCCCAGGTACATGGACATTCCCAAAATACCTATATCGAGATACTAACTTTAAGAACTACCTGCTTGGGGAGTGGCTGACGTTTAAAATCACAAATCAAAAACACATGGGAAACCCCATTCTTTATTGGGAAACATGTAAGGCAGTTCTCAGAGGTGCTATAATGTCCTATGTAGCGATGCTAGGAGGAAAAAGAAACTTAGGGAGGAACTACTCCTTAAACAACTCCTTAATGCAAGGAACAAATATCTTAGACATCCCTCAGACTCAAACAAAGATAGTTGCAAAGAAATCAAATCTCAGAGAGACACAACCCTAGCACAAAATGTAGCAAGAGACTTAAACTTCAATCATGCAACATTTTACAGATACAGTAATAAGACCGGGCGTCTATTAGCCAGAGTTACCAAACTAACAAAACCTATGACTCCTATATTAGCCATCAAGCAAGGACGGAGAATACTCACAACTAAAGAAGGAATTCAGGAAGCTTTTAGGGATTATTACACTAAACTATATAAAGGAGAGGTAGTTCTTGACTCAGATAGAGAGAACTCTTGGTCCTCCTTGGAGCTCCCAACATTAACTGACCAACAGCTGGACTCACTTAATACCCCTATTGTTGCTCTGGAAGTTTCTAAAACTATTGGGAAGGCCCCCCTAGAAAAAACGCCAGGCCCAGATGGCTTGCCATCTGAATTCTATAAGATCCTCTCAGACGAAGTTATAGCAACACTAACTAAACTCTTTAATAGTATTCTGACAGGTGAGGTCAATCTATTGTCTAGATCATAGGACCATCTCTTTCTCACTCTTGCCAAGCTTGGCATAACAGGCAACTTCGCAATAGGTTTGAGGGCCATCTATGCTTCCCCAGCAGCATCGATAATAGTAAACAAAACACCCTTGCGACCATTTACTTTGGAAAGAGGAACGAGACAGTAGTGTCCCCTGTCTCCCCTCTTGTTTGATATAGTGCTCGAGCCCCTGGCCTTTAAGATTAGGAAGGAAACTGAAGAATGGAAGATAGGTCAGGAAACTAGACACCTATCTCTTTTCGCTGATGACATGCTACTGTACATATCTAATCCAGCAGGGAATGTTAATAAAGTAATGTCTATCCTAGCGGACTTTGGGAAAATATTGGGATATAGGGTCAACACGGACAAAACTGAGTTGGTTTGGCTGACTCCACACAAGGCTGAATGTGTCACACAATTTGATTTCAAGATAGTGCATAAAACCTTTAAATACCTAAGCATAAAACTCTCGGTGGACCCACACGCGTGGTATGAAGCCAATTATTCCCCCCTGAAAAAAGAGGCGCAGGATCTAGTAAACCACTGGGCCAAGATTCCACTTTCGGTATAGGGCAGAATAGGACTCGTAAAGATGATTGTTTTCCCCAAAATATTGTACCTCTTACAAATGATACCTTACGTCCTGAACAGAAGTGACTTAAAATTTTGGAACTCTTTAATTTTTCGTTTTATATGGGCCAATAAAAAGCATAGAATAAAGAGACAAAAGATGTCTAATTGAGGCGGGAGGGTTAGCGGTCCCGAACCTCGAACTTTATGCCTGGCCAGCCTAGGCAAAATATGTATTGGATTGGCTCACGGGTAGGCAAAATTTTACAATTCCTGGTCTGGAGAAACAAGCTATAGCACCATGGACTCTAGTCTTCAGGTCCTTCCTCACTTAAACGCAGTACAAACAGATAAACTATTGGTCAAGTACCCTCTCATGCAACAGCCACTTTATGCCTGGAGGAAAATTTGCAAAAAGCTTAATATTAAAAATTAATTCACAAAGTTCTTGCCAGTACAGGGAAATCCCAACTTTGTCCCAGGTCTTACCTCAAAACCCTTCAGGGAGTGGAGAGATAAGGGTATTGACTCTTCTGGAGCCTGATGGGAAAACGATGTGTACATTTGCAAACTTACAATCGCTCTATAGTATTCCACGGTCACATCATTTTGCTTATTTGCAAATAAAACACTACATAACCTCATTGCTCTCAATTGGCATGCCAGGGATAGATAGCCCTATTTACTCACTAACCTCCTCATTTAGCAAGGCAACACTTCCATATCACCAATGTATAGACTGTTGGGATGGGAGGACAACAATATTCTGTTAAAGACAATTAGTGAAAGATGGTCAGACATCCTGAACACAGAAATCCCAGTCCCACTAGTACAGGAAAAGTATACAGATGGTCAGGAAAGCCTCTTTGGCATCAGACACCAGGGAGGCACACACTAAACTCCTCAACCAAGCTTTCATTACGCCCAAGCTGTATAAAGTTTGTGACCCAAATTAAAAAAATTAATTGTCCAAAATGTGCAGCGCCAAAAGAGGACCTTTTGCATATGATTTGGTCCTGTCCAAAATTGTATAGATTCTGGGGTATGTTAGCCTATTGGGCAAGCAGGACGCTCAGCACTTCCTTATCCCTCTCACCTCAGGATATAATCTTCTTGGTTTTCCAAGACCAACCCTGGGATATTCGGGTAATCCTACACATAATAGTCTTACCGGCTAGGAAATCACCCGGTTTTGCCCTTCTTAAGGGAGAAATCTACCAGCAGATGCTCTATGAACAGGCTGATGCCTTGGGAGATCTGCAAAATAGGTCCACACACTTTATGAAAAAATGGGGAAAATGTATTAAAACATTAACCTTGACACAACAAATCCAGATATTACGCCCTCTCAGAAACACAAATTACATCCTAGAGGCACAACTAAGGGGGGAGTGGAATCTTAACTTCGATAAGGGCTAGTAACAACATGACATCAGACCAGGGTTACGTATAGTCAGGTTGCTGGCGCCCTGGGGAGTTGACCTTCAGAGCCGGATGGATGGAGCTATTTCTTAGAATTGACAGTCAGTCTGTTCTGATCGTTTGATGACAGTTGTGTCCCCCATCCCTTCCCCGGTTGGGGAGGGGAGAGACTAGAGTGGTTTAAGCGGTGGATTTTAGGTAATAAAATTGGAAAATGTTGGCATACAGGAGTAATTGGAAAATGAGATGTTGAAAAATGTATTAAACATTACCACATATACTTTTATGTTTATCCATTGTAGACAGAGGTTATTTGTTTGCTTGTTAGTATAACTGGAGTCCAAGATCCATCAGGGATATCACCTAAAGTCTGCCTCTGTGAAAGCATGTTGAATTTTGTAGAAATGTTTCTTTTATCTATATGCCTTCAAATAAATAAAATATTAAAAAAAAAATATACTAATTTGCAAGACTAGTTGTCCTGTCAAGGACCTCATGATAGTGCCTGGATAGCGACACTGTGTTCCAGTTAGACCATAAAGTTATCTCTTGTGCATCTTACAAACTATTTATGAGGGTTCTTATCTAAGGGAAAACATAGCAACAAATTTCTTCTGATAAAAACAAAAAATGTTTTTAGCACACAAGCTAAAGAAAATTAACCCTTTAGCATCTAAATCATGAGGAATTCATGACACCTCCCCCAAATAAGAGACGCAAAGGGAGGTGGTATACAAGCCACTCCAGCTTCATATCAAAGGGAGCTTCCCCTTGATGTGATAACGCAATTCTCAGACAAAATGCACATAGCAGTTTTGCCATCATGATGCTTTCCATTTAAAAATTACACACAATTTGTTCTACCAAGCTGGTTTAATATATTGAAGGGACCCCTATCAATGTATGTGCTGAATGGCTCTGTGGTGCTGTGTAAATACACTTCTCTCTATTTGTCCCATTTGGATCTTCAGTCTGAGTTAGTCTCTGTCCCCTAGTCTTTCCAGTCTGCTTATAGGTCACAGCTGAGGTTACTGGGGTCTCTGTATCCCAATATCTTTCACACTCACTCTGGGGGTCCCTCAAAGAGTATCCTGTACCCTCCGTCCCCACACACTTCTGGGGCACTGCTGCTTCTGGCACAGATTGGTCTACACTTTCCCTCTGCACTCTAACAGTCTGTCTGCCACTTCACATCCTCACACAGAATTTGGGATCTTTCTGACTCTGGTACAGACAAGCACATGTCTTCCTTCTACCATTTCTCCCATTTATCCTGTCTCTTTCTTTCCACAGGGGACTCCACTTGTTCTGGCACAGACTGGCACATATCATCCAGTTGCCCATTCGCCCAGTCATTCTATCCTCTTATATTTTCACTCTTTTCTATAGACTCCACTGTTTCAAGCACAGACAGACACACACCATCCATCTGCCCCACCTCACAGTCAGTTTCTCCCTGTACAGTTAAACTCTGTTCTATAGATACTACTGGTTTAGGCACATACAGGTACACACAATCCATTTGCCTTTCTTCACAGTCAGTCTCTCCTCTTACTTTTTTGTTCTGTTCAGCTGACCCCACAGGTTCAAGCACAGACAGACACACACCATCCATTTGCCTTACCTCCCCATCAGACAGTCCTTTCCCACTTTCACATCTCAGCACAGACACCCCAGTTCAGGCACAGCACATATGCCCTCTGTCCTCCCTCCTGGTCAGCATGTCTCTGAGCTTTTTTACACCCAGTCCTTTTTACATCAGGGTCCAAAGCTCATGTCACTAGACCTGGACACACAAGTGTCATTTCTGCACCTGTGTCCCAAAGCCCCAATGTCACAGGTTGTAGGTTCTCATTGTTGCTTTCCTCTGGCCATGTAACAAACAACACAGATGCTGGTACTTCTATGGGATGACTCCCTCCAGCTAATTGTGCCACTTTCATCTTCTCTTTGGAAGTGGAACTGATGTGGCCCACTTTGTTGCAAGCAAAACACCTGCTGTATCCCCTGTATAGGTGCAGCACTCGCCCCTCCTTTCCCAGAGGGAACAGACATATTAAATATAGGCACAACAGGCTTGGTAAAGGGGGGGGGGGTCGTGAAGCAGCTTACTTCTAGGTGGATGCCCCCAGCTTTTCTCCCATTTACTGGTGACCTTTTGGCTGTGTAAAAATCTGCCAGCTCACCCACCTCCATTGCTGTTTTAGGCTTGCGATCGAGCACTCACTCCTGCTCTTTTGCTGGGCACTGCTGCATGAATTTCTCCTTAACCATCAGATCTACCAGGTCCAACATTGTGACAATCAATAGACCACTGATCCACTGCTTGAATGCTGTTGTCAGGATTCCCAGAACTAAAGTGTACCTCTCTAATGTACCCCTCTGCAGAGTAAGAAATTTCTTTCTGTAGACCTCAGGAGTGAGATTAAACTTCACCTGCCGTGCAGACTTAGTTGCATCATAGTCCTGGTCAAACTCTGGAGGAAGGTCTGCAAAAGCCTCTAGTACAGGACCTTCCAGACCATGGGTAACATTCTTGGTCCACTGCTCCCTTGGCAGCTGGAACTGTCTGAAAACTGTTTCAAAGCTGCGCAGGAATACATCCAAATCTCCATCTTTCTCCAGAGTATGAAAATTCTCTGCACACGGTTTGAGTACAGAGTAGTCTCTAGGTTCACTAACAGGTGAGACAATTTCTCTCTATAACCGTGCAAGCTGTAACTGATACTCTCTCTCATCCTGTCATTCAGTAGCCGCCTTCAATGCTGTTTTGGGCTTGCAATCCAGCACCCACTCCTGCACTTCTGCTGGGCACAGCTGCATGAATTGCTCCTTAACCATCAGATCTTCCAGGTCCTCCATTGTGGCAATCTTTAGACCTCTGATCCACTGCTTGAATGCTGTTGTCAGGCTTCCCAGAACTGAAGTGTACCTATCTGATGTACCCCTCTGCAGAGTAAGGAATTTCTTTCTGTAGACCTCAGGAGTGAGATTAAACCTCCCCTTCCATACAGCCTTAGTTGCATCATAGTTCTGTTCAAACTCTGGAGGAAGTTCTGCAAAAGCCTCCAGTACAGGGCATTCCAGACCATAGGTAAGATACTTGGTCCACTGCTCCCATGACAGCTGAAACTGTCTCAAAACTTTTCAAAGCTGGGCAGAAATACATCCAAATCTCCATCTATCTCCAGAGTATGAAAATTCTCTGCACGCAGTTTGAGTAAAGACTAGTCTCTAGGTTCACTAACAACAGATAAGACAGTTGCTCTCTCCAACCGTGCAAGCTGTAACTGATACTCTCTCTCAGCCTGTCATTCAGTAACCTGTCTCTCTGCAACCAGAGCATCTCACTCTCTCTCAGCCTGGTGCTCAGCAGCTTCCCTAGCAGCCTCTCTATCAGCATGGGGCTCAGCAGCTTGCTGTTCTTGAAATTTAAGTATCAGTTCCATGCGAAAACTTGGATCTGCTTTAGAACAGTTTGCAAATAACAGTCCAGGGGATCTCCAGAGCTTGATGAATCAATGCCCACAGCTCCAGACACCTCTCTTGAGGCTTCAACTGGTGCTGCCTGGCTGTTGTCATATTCCATAAGAGCTTGTATCAATCCCTCTTTGGTTTTTCCACAGGAGGGAATATCTATCTCCTGGCATAACAGTGCCATCATTTCCTTGATCTGCTGCTGGTATATCTCCATAGTAAAAAATAGAAAAGAAAAACAGAGAATATGGAAAAGGACTGTTTTCAGTGTTTAACTATACAACGCACTGAGTTTTAGCCTTTGAAAATTGTGAGAGTGACAATTTCTTTTAGTACTGGGATTTTAACACTAGCAAATCCACAAAGCACTAAATCTAAAAATAAAAAAATATCTGCGCCGCTGCCCACCAATTTGTGATAACCAGGATTAACCAACCATGCACCAGTCACTTGTTTGGCATAGAAAGGGTTCGGTCACAGTCTAGCCACTCCAGGCAAGTCTGTGACTTAGTTCAGTGGGTGCAATGGCTAACAACACTTTCTAGTCTGTCCTAGACTAAGAAGAAATGCCCAAAACTCCCCTTTAATACCACCCACACTAAACTATCTCTAAGCTGCCACCACTTAAGATTTATTATATGGAAAATCTTAAGGAAAACCCAGACTAACAAATTAAATCCCAGAATACCATTTAGCAAAACAATTATTATTGTTATGTATATCTAACGTATTGGTAGAGGTATTTGCAGCAGAAATAGTAAGGTTCTTATGCCACTTTATAGATCATTAGTTAGGCCTCATCTTGAGTATTGTGTGCAGTTCTGGAGGCCATATCTTCAGAAGGATATTAACAAACTTGAATCTGTGCAAAGGAGGGCTACCAAAATTAACCCTTTAGCATCAAAATCATGAGGTATTCATGACACTTCCCCCCAAATAAGAGACGCAAAGGGATGTGGTACACAAGCCACTCCAGCTGCATATCAAAGGGAGCTTCTCCTTGATGTGATTAATACATACAAAGTAAGAGTCCAGCACCTTGCTATATGAGCTGTTCCCAGGATGCTGCAAAGTCCTCACATATAAAACACAATACACAGCAGCACTTCTTATGTAAAAAGAACCTTTATTTCAACATATGGACCTTGCTGAATGCGGAGAGCAATACGCTCTCCGTATTCAGCATTGCACCAGCAGCTCACAAGAGCTGCTGGTGCAACGCTGCCCCCTGCTGACTCGCGGCCAATCAAGCAGGGAGGTGTCAATAAACCCGATTGTACTCGATCGGGTTTATTTCCGGCGATTCCTGTCTGCCTCATCGGAGCAGGCGGACAGGGTCATGGAGCAGTGGTCTTTAGACCGCTGCTTCATCACTAGTGTTTCTGGTGAGTCTGAAGACTCGCCAGAAACACGGGCCCACAAGCTCCGTTCGGAGCTTGATAAATGGGCCCCAATGTGTCTATCTGTGTGTAGGGTTTGTACAGTGTAAGTGTGTTTCTGTGTAGAGTGTGTGAGTGTGTGTTTGTGTGAAAGGTGTGTAAGTGCATCCATGTGTATCTATGTATAAGTGTTTTTGTGTAAGTTTCAGTGTTTGTGTATAGTGTGTGTTGGTTGTGAGTGTGTGTGTGTGGCGTGTGTAAATTTGTGTATATGATACTATGTCTGTTTGTAGAGTTTGTGTAGTGTGTGTATGTGTGTGTGTAGTGTACGTGTGTGTGTATTTATGCATATATGGGTAGGGTGTTTCACTGAATCCATGTGTAATTGTGTATTTGTGTGTGTTGGGTGTGAGTGTATATGTGTGTAGGGCGTGTGAGTAGGGTTGCCACCCGTCCCTTAAAATACAGAACACTTAAAAGTTACACAAGCTACAGGGTGTGCAGGGAGGAATATGAATAGTGCTGTCCAGAAACACAATACATGTTCCTCCCTGCACACCCTGCAACATGTGTAACTCATAAGTGTCCAGAAAAACATGGCTGAGGTGGCAACCCTACGTGTGAGTGTATGTATGTTTGTTTGTGGACAGTGTGTGTAGGTTGAGTGAGTGTGCATGAATGTTTAGATGTGTGTGTGTATTTATGTGTCTGTGTTTGTAGGGTTTAAGTAGTGTGTGCTTGTAGGATGTGTGAGTGTATGTGTGCGTAGGATGTGTGAGTGTATCCATGTGTATGCATGTGTGTAAGTGTGTTTGTGGACAGTATGTGTAGGTTAAGTGAGTGTGTTTGTAAGTGTATGTTGTTTGTGTATATGTGACTAGGTGTTTGTGTAGGGTTTGTGTAGTTTGTGGGTATTTGTGTGTAGGGTAAGTGTGTGTGTATGTATGCATATGTGGGTAATGTGTTTAACAGTATCCATGTGTAAGCGTGTATAGTTGGGTGCGTGTGTGTAGGATGTGTGAGTCTATGCATATATGCATTTGTAAGTTATTTTGCTAATTTTTATTCATGTTAAAGTGCTTGTTATTATTTTTTTAACTTAAAGGAACACTAAAGTCAAATTTAAACTATTATTTTGATTCAGAAATAGCACGCTTAATATACTTTTTAATTTATTTCTATTATCAAATTTTGCAGTCTTTTTAAATGCACACTTTCTGAGGCCCCAGCTAGTACTGAGCATGTGCGCAAGTTCACAGTGTAAACATATTCTAAACTGTGATTGGTTAATGGCTTTCAAATAATACAATTGGCCAGCAAATGGGGGAGAATCATCAGAAAAATTCTACTGCTTATTTGAAACTCAGAGTAAGTGCTATTGCTTTGTCCTTTTAATATGCACTTGTTAATTATGCAATTCGAATGTATTAAGTTGTCCTTTAAATTGATCAAGCAGTTAGCGTTTTTGGTATCTGTTTGGGGAATTTACTTCCCAAAGGCACCCAATATGAAGTTGGGTAATTTCAGTGTTTTTCTGCCCATGTGAAAAACCATTGCTACATTCACAAATGTTTTGGGTTACTCTGTAATAATTTAAAAAGTGCTGTCCAAGGTTTGTCAAGTCTTTTTTTGTTGTGGAATTGGTTTAAAAGCCAGAAACCTTATCTCTTTAGAAGAAGCCAGTTAAAGAGGCATAAACCCTATTTTTTTTTCTTTCATAATTCAGATAGAGCAGACAATTTTAAACAACTTTCCAGTTTCCTTCTATCATAAAAATTGATTTGTTCTCCTGGCATCCTTTGTTGAAGGATCAGCAATACACTACTGGGAGTTAGCTAACACCGCTGGAAGTAAACTTTTAACACAGGCAGGTTAGCACATGTATTATAAGATGAAAGTAAAAAATTAGCGTGCAAGCGAAATCCGATACTCACTAACTTCAGGACTTAGGATATCTAGCTTCTGCCCATAGACTTCAGTGGAGCGCGCTTTTAAAAAAATAAAAAAAAACACTTATCGCTTGCACGCTAACCCGACACCACGTTAGACCAACTGCGCTAAAGCTGAAGGTAGCTATGAATATTTCGCATTCCAGTGTTCTTCACAATGAAGAAAATGTTTAATTAAATATATATACTGTATATATATATATATATATATATATATATATATATATATATATATATATATATATATATATATAAAAAAAGAAACAAACTTGCACTCGCTGGTCTTTTTTAGTGAAATAATTTACTGCAAAATAGTGACATTTCGAGGACAAAAATCCCCTTCCTCAGTACAGTTTCTGTACTCTGCACTTGGGCTATCACTAACATGTCAGAGCCAGGATGGCTCATCTATACATATTTTTATACTTATACTTTTATACGATGAAACATATTTTGTATGATAGCACTTGTTTGTGTATAATGTGACTCATGGTCACTATGGTTACCAATTTGGCGTTTTTTTTGTCTAATTGAGGGGAGGGGTTTGGGTCTACACAGTGTATAAAATCACTATTGTTTGTTAAACACATTGTCTGAGGAAGGGGATTTTTGTCCTCGAAACGTCACTATTTTGCAGTAAATTATTTCACTAAAAAAGACCAGCGAGTGCAAGTTTGTTTCTTTTTTCTATATTGATGTTCACTAGCACCCTGGCAGTTGTTACTAAGTGAGAGTGCACATCTTTGCTATTGATATATATATATATATATATATATATATATATATATATATATATATATATATATATATATATATATATATAGTAGTTTATAAGCTATCCCAGTGGGCAGTCTATGTGTTGTAAAATAAAAAAATAAAAAATAGAACTACAGAAAAAAATAAATACATTATCCAAAATACAAAAATTAAACCTAATCCCTATGAAAATAAAAAAGCCCCCCTCCAAAATAAAAACACCCCCTAATCTAATGCTAAACTACCAATAGCCCTTAAAAGGACTTTTTGTAGGGCATTGCCCTAAGTTAAACAGCTCTTTTGCAGTTACAAAAAATTCTAAGTCCCCCCTAACAGAAAAACCCCCCACCCACCAAAATAAATAAACCTAACACTTAAAAACCTAAACTACCCATTGCCCTGAAAAGGGCATTTGTATGGGCATTGTCCTTAAAAGGGCATTGTGCTCTTTTGCTGCCCTTAAAAGGGCATTCAGCTCTTTTAAGAAATGCCCATAACCCTAATCTAAAAAAAAAAAAAATGTTAAAAAAAAAACTTAAGTCTAACCCCCCAAAATTAAAAAGTAAACCTAATCCCTTTGAAAATAAAAAAGCCCCCCCAAAATAAAAAACACCCCTAATCTAATGCTAAAATAAAACTACCAATAGCCCTTAAAAGGGCTTTTTGTAGGGCATTGCCCTAAGTTAAAGAGCTCTTTCGCAGTTACAAAAAAATATAAGTCCCCCTAACAGTAAAACCCACTTCCCACCAAACCCCACAAAATAACAAAAACCTAACACTAAAAAAAATTAAATTACCCATTGCCCTGAAAGGGGCATTTGTATGGGCATTGCCCTTAACCCCTTAATGACCACAATGTACCCTGTATGTCACTGGTCGTTAAGGGTTTTTTCAGGACATAATAGCACAAGTCTAGCAAGAACACGCTATTAATTCCCTCCCTCCAGCAGGCTTAGTGGAATAGAGCAGTCTCAACGCTGGTGGCAAGACCGTGCTATAAAACAATCAAGTCCCAAAAAAAGGCCAGCGACATACAGGGTACGTCGCTGGTCCTTAAGGGGTTAAAAGGGCATTGTGCTCTTTTGCTGCCCTTAAAAGGGCATTCAGCTCTTTTAAGAAATGCCCATAAACCTAATCTAAAAAAAAAAAAAAAAAAAAAATTGTTAAATTTTTTTTTTTAAATCTAACCCCCTATTGGCTGATTTGAATTTGAAGAATCAAATCAGCCAATAGAAATCAGCCAATAGAAATTCAAGGGACACCATTTTTAATTGCGTACCTTGAATTCACTATCCAGTGTACGGCGGCGATGATAATGAAGAGGATCCTCCGCGCTCCATGGCTCCGCGGTCGCCGGTCTTTAGTTCCAGGGTCACCAGTCTTCAGTTCCAGGGTCCCCGGTCTTCAGCTCTGCCCTCCGCTCCGCTGCTTGGAAGACTTCACTGCCTGGAACAGGACCTTCTCTGCCAGACTTGAGGAACCGTGACTACCAACCTGGGGGTTAGGCTTATGTTTTTTTTTTTTAATTTTGGGGGGTTTGTTTTATTTAGATTAGGGATTGGCAATTCTTAAAAGAGCTAAATGCCCTGGGTAGTTTAGGTTTTTAGTGTTAGGTTTATTTATTTTGGGGGGTTTTACTGTTAGGGGGGACTTTTTTTTTTTTTGCAACTCTAAAAGAGCTGTTTAACTTAAGGCGATGCCCTGCAAAAAACCCTTTTAAGTGCTATTGGTAGTTTAGGATTAGTTTAGGGGATGTTTTTAGTTTTGGGGGGGTTATTTTCATAGGGATTATGTTTAATTTTTGTATTTTGGATAATGTGTTTATTTTTTTCTGTAGTTCTATTTTTTATTTTTTGTATTTACAACACATAGACTGCCCACTGGGCTAGCTTATCTATTTAGTAACTATTCTACCTAGTTAAAATAAATACAAACTTGGCTGTAAAATAAAAATAAACCCTAAGCTAGCTACAATGTAACTATTAATTATATTGTAGCTAGCTTAGGGTTTATTTTACAGGTAAGTATTTAGTTTTAAATAGGAATTATTTTGTTATTAATAGTAGGTTTTATTTAGATTTCTTTTAATTATATTTAAGTTAGGGGATGTTAGGGTTAGGGTTAGACTTAGGTTTAGGGGTTAATAAATTTAGTATAGTGGCGACGATGTTGGGGGCGGCAGATTAGGGGTTAATAACTGAAATGTAGGTTGCGGCAATGTTAGGGACAGCAGATTAGAGGTTAATAATGTTTAACTAGTGTTTGTGAGGCAGGAGTGCGGCGGTTTAGGGGTTAATATGTTTATTATAGTGGATGGCCTCGGTTTAGGGGTTAATAGGTCATTTATGGGTGTTAGTGTACTTTTTAACACATGTAGTTTTATGCTACAGGGTGTACCGCTCACTTTTTGGCCTCCCAGAAAGAGCTTGTAATATCGGCGATATGGAAGTCCCATTGAAAAAAGACTTAAATTTATTTGCTTTAAGGCCAAAAAAGTGTGCGGTGCCCCTAAACCTGCAAGACTCGTAATAGCAGCGGTAGTGAAAAAGCAGCGTTATGAGCCTTAACGCTGCTTTTTTACTCATACCGCAAAACTCGTAATCTAGCCGAATGTTTTATTCTTAAATATATATATATATATATATATGATTATTTTTTTTGTTTAATATCTATCTATATACATACATATGCATATACATATACAGATAGATTGATATAGATATATGTAAAAATACAAAGAATATCTTTCATATGAATTGAATAAATATTAATAATCATGTTTAAAGGTATTTGTCTGGAAAGGGCTCCAAAGTTCATATATATGTGTATATATGTATATACATGTGAATAAATAAGTGAATATATGTGTTCATATGTGTAACTAAGATGAGGGTGACCAGTGGGGGGGTGAGGGGGTAGAGAGATGTTTGGGAGGGATCAGGTAGGGATAAAGGGGTGGTGTTAGGTGGGAGGCTAATCTCTACACTAAAGCTAAAATTAACCTTACAAGCTACCTGATTAACCCCTTCTCCTGAATAATAGAAGTGCAGTGTTCGGCTGCAATTATCAGCCTTCTTATTACCAAAAAGCAATGGCTAAGCCAGATATGTCTGCTATTTTTGAACAAAGGGTAGGCCAGAGACGCTTTTACAACCATTTGTTCCATGATTGCACAAGCGGTATGTAAGTAATTTCAGTGAGAAACCCAAAGTTTGTGAAAAAGTTAAAGATTGGCCTAGATAAATACCTTGTGTTGTCTACTTAAAAATATATACTGTATATATAGTTTTGACAGGTAAATAAAAAAACAAGGCTAAAAATAAAAATGCTAAAAATTCTCTGAAATTTTGTGCGTTTTTCTCTGAAATTCCCGGTAGTGAAGGGGTTAATGTTCTATATAAGTTCTGATATTAGACATTTTATGTGTTATATTGTTGCCTCTTAATAAATTATTATTTTTTTAAAAAAAAATAATACAGAAACTTGTTTTTCTATCGTGTGATAGATTCTTACAGACCAGTTTTCAGTAGAAATTCTCTCATGTTCAGATTGAAAAATTCTGATCTGCAAATTATTTGTGGAAAATAATAGACCAGCAGACAGGCTTTTGTTGATAATGATCAGAAGAAATTGATAAGATGGAACATGTCACTGAACAGACAGGAAGACAGAGATTCTAAATACCAGATTAGGGCTCTAGTTCAGCACTGCCTGACCTGAAAAAGAAATTGTAACTCTGAAAAAGATTGTCTACAGAATTCATCCTGTCAGTCCAAACAAAAAAGTCTGCCACCTCACAATGACATCCTCATTTATATTTTATACAATTGAAACAGGAGTGACATGCCTTCCAGAATCTATTATAAATATTAACGTGGGCTGCTTTATACTCTGCGGAATTATCACAAAAAAAAAAAAGATTTCTTGTTAAAAGTGAATAACAAGACAGAAGCTTTTACAGAACTTTGCAAAGAAAAATAATGGAGAACTTCTGTACTGTGTACATAAACAAATGTATTAATAAATATGTATGTATGCTTATTATTTCTCAGACTAGTTATGAAACCCATTTTTTTATTTCATGATTCAGATAAAGCATGCAATTTTAAGCAAAGCAACTTTCTAATATACTCCTATTATCACATTTTCTTTGTTCTCTTGGTATCGTTACTTTAAAAGTAGGAATGTAAGTTTAGGAGTGGGCCCATTTTTGGTTCAGCACCTGGGTAGCGCTTGCTGATTGGTGGCTAAATGTACTGGAGGGAGTGGGAGTCATTCTGTGTTGAGAAAAATGAGGCAATTCGGAGAGCATTCTTGGTAACAATGTTTCTATGGATATCTCAGCTGAGAGAGAGACATGCTTCCAAGGTAGCTGTTCAGTAATGCTTAGCCATAGTTTCATTTTTCAGCAGGCTATGTCAATGTCCAAATTGAATTATTCTGGAGAATTTATTATTCCACAGATCATAAAAGGTTGGGGACATTCAGAGAACTAAACCAAAGATACCAGAAAACGGATTAAAATTGAACGAGTCAACTGCTTACTTTCAAAGTTAGACTTGGTGTGTCACTGGATATACGAGTCAAAGTTATTCAAAGCCGATTTTGCCTTAGCTTTCTTTGGCACTCTAAGGTGGATGGAAATTTAGGAATTCTTCTGCTGCATTTGGTAGTTTACATTAACGTGGTTCTGCTATTTATCCCTAAGTCTAAGTCGGATCAGAAGGGAATCAGCACATGGCTTACATTGGGTCAACATCCAAACTCTTTATGCTGCCCAGTCAAAATTCTCTCTGACTATCTAAATCTACCATCTGAGATTGGGAAGCAATTGTTGGCGCTTTGGCAGATAGCACTCTAATAGGTACCTCTAATATGTGAGACAGAGTATCACCTTTAACAATATCCAGTTGTCTTTTTCAGGCTCCATCAGATGTGTTTCACAGATATGGAAATGGGTCACTCTTTCATCCACTGGGCAGCAATTATAGCAGTATCCAGGCAGTGTGGACTGCATCTAGGCTGTCAATCAAACAGGGCATCAATTAGATGGTTGGGCAGAAGGAGTATGAGCTGGAGAGAATTCCCTACTAAATTGTAGGAGGTCTTTAGTAGGTGGGGTAAACCAGACATTATTATTTTACATCTAGGGGGCAATGACATGGGCACTCTTGCAGATTTAGACTTAATTAAAATAATATCTGACATCGGCTGTTTACGAGCTAGGGATGGGTGAATGTTGCAACATTTGTTCGTTTCGAATTTCAAATTTTTATACAACATTCTAACATTTTTTAATGTAATTGTATTTCTAATGCTTTCCTTAAATGTATCAATTTACTAAATTCCGTACCACATGAACTATTGAACTACTGAATAGTAATTGTTAAATAGAATGTTACATTCAAAATTTTGAATATGGATATTTGATCTAATTATAAACATTCGAAAACGAAAGTAACATTCGAAAACCGGAAATAACATTTGATTACTGAATTTTAATGGATTTTAATTCTTAGCAACATTTGATTGCCCAAAATGAATGTCCACAGGACTATTCATTCTAGCAAATGAATTACACTTTCAGCACATTTGCCCATCCCTATTACGAACCTGGGCCCCAGGGATAGTAGTTGGGTGTCCAATATCATAGTGAGGATCAATTGGAGGAACATAGGTTCAGCAGGGGCCACTTATCGGGTCCAGAAAAAGATTAACAGGGTGATTAAGAAGATGACTGGCGTTGGTGGCTTTATCGTACACCATGATAACCATAATTACAGCTGACTGATGACATTAGGAATTCTTTATTAAGGGTTTTACCCTCTTAAATTGCTCTTAATTACTATTTTCTAAGGGCTGGTGGCAGCAAGAGCTCTTTTTGGCGGGAGGTCATGGCCTGTTCCAACATGAGAGAGTGGTTGATGTGGAGTGGTAGGTCAGTTAGTAAGGCTACAGGTCGAGGCCAAAGCGCCCCTCCTTCCTGTGGGCCTGCTGACTCCTGACAACCTCATTGCCTCTGTCCATGGGCGGAGTATACTCTGTCGCAGCTCACATGGCCATTGACCTCTTGCAGTCCTGAGGACTTTAGGTCTCACTTGCCACTATCCTATGTTTATAATGTTTAGTTAGTTTTGATGGTTATATAAAAATTCTCAACAACACAACAAGTATACATGGTCTTTCCTTCCACTCTTCTCTTTGTGTGTCCATCACTAGTTTGGGTGGTGGGGTAATACTCTGGCAGAGACCTGATAGGCCTTTGACCCTTATGAATTACAACAAAGGTACATAGAAAGATTGTCAAATCAAAAATGTCTATGCATATAAGTTAGTTTGCATATACACAGGCACAATAAATATTTAGATCCAATAAAACATTAATTTAAAAAAGCAATAAAAAATTAAATTTCAAAAACAGCTCATAACGGACCAGATTACGAGTGGAGCTCAAACGTTTGCTCCTGATTGCTAAGAGGTATATTGCGAGGGTTTGTGCTCATCTGGCTTACCGCTCATATTATGGGGCATATTTATCAAGCTCCGTATGAAGCTTGATGCCCCGTGTTTCCAGCGAGCCTTCAGGCTTGCCGGAAACAGAAGTTATGAGTCAGCGGTCTAAAGACCGCTGCTACATAACTTGTCCGCCTGCTCTGAGGCGACGGACAGAAATCAACGCGAGAGCGTATGCTGTCGGCATTTATCGATGTGCAGCAAAAATGATCCGCTATATTGGATCATGTCCACTCGCACAATCATAAATATGCCGCTATGAGTTGAAAGTAAATGCAATCGCGATTTATGATAGAATCATTACCGCGACTTATGAGCTTTGGTTAACTGTTTCTCGAAACGTAAAAGTGTCACAAAACACTCATAATAACACCATCTAATAAAAATTATTCAAAAAAATATTGCACACAAAAGTTATAAAGGCTCAACTATAGTAGGTCTCATGTGCTAAAAAAAAGTCACACAAAGGGCGTAAATTGGTATATATATGTATATATATATATATATATATATATATATATATATGTTTATATATGTGTACATATGTATTCATGTATTTATATTTGTATTTATAGACATGTATGTATTTACAGACATATATACACATATAAAAACATATATTGACATATATATATATATATATATATATATATATATATATATAAAAAAAAAAAAATATATATATATATATATATATATATATATATATATATATATATATATAAGTGCATTGGAGCCCTTTGCCATTAAGTAGATATATCTGTATATATCTATACCTATATATAATCATGTATATATATATATATAAATATATATATATATATGTATATATATATAGGTATAGATATATATGTTACCAGAATTTTTATCAGATATATATAGAAATATGTATTTTTAAATAAATAGAACATATTCTGTTATATATTCATATTTTCATGTCTGGTTAGCGCAAATGAAAATATGCGATCGGGTTTGCGCACGCTATATTCTAACTTCAAATTCCTGTGCTCGTCGGGTTGTTTACTTTCAACTCATAATACGAGCGCAACCTGACGAATGCAAAAATCTTAGTTAAGTGGGAGCGTTAATTTGCACTCCACTCTTAATCTAGCCCAAAATCAATTTAAAAAAGTTGATTATGATAAAAATAAGATAGCCAACGAAAAAATATGCACAAAGAGCTAGATTATGAGAGTCGCGCTAAATTTTGTGCAAAAGTGATATCGGATTTTTTAAGCTTTTTGCAAGCAATAGAAATAGCATGCGTATTACGAGTTTAAAGTAAACACAGTCATTTAAGTGCAATCAAGATTTACGCTTGTCAGGTTAGCACGACTTGAGAGCTCGCATAAAGGGGGGAAAAAGTTGCATTAAACACAGCATAAATACACTTAAAAGTACAGTGACACTCATATAAACACTATCTGATAAAAAATTTGTAAAAAAAAATAATTTAAAAAGTTATAAGGGCTCAAAGATATTTAGTATATAAGGTGTTTGAAAAAAAAAAGGTTGCATAGGGCTTTAACATATACAGGTATATGCACATATAGACACATTTGTCTAAATATGTGTATGTATGTATATATATATGTGTGTGTGTATGTTTTTATCTGTTTTACTGTATATTTACTGTACATATTTAACATTACAATGTTCTTCATTTACAGGAATGTTATTTTTATTGTAAATACATATTTATATTTATATATGTATATACCGTTACCTGTATATTTATTCATATAGATGTATAGGTATAAATATCTATTCTACATGAACATTATCAGATATATAAATAAATATATACTTAACAATAAAAATTTGATTATTTTCTATGTAAAGAACATTGGAAAGTAAAATATGCGTTACACACTTTGGGGTTTCGCACTTTAGACGTAATGCAGTCAGGTTAGTGCACATGAAAACTTAGTAATCTTAAGGTACGTTCTTGAAATATTAAAAATAAAAAAATATCAATAATAATTATTAAAAACATACTGTGAGTGCAGAGGGGAAATGGGCTCTGGGAGGATCAAGTGAAGGTCCGGTGAGCCCTTGCTAAAGATTCTTTCCAGCAATCCTGCAGCTTACCCAGTAAATGAAATTAATGTTGTGTCCAACTACAAGCATTTACCCATGATTGGGGATGGAAATTTTACTAATTAACTCTGAACATTGCTCTAATTAATGGGGTACCCCTTTTATTATGCTTTCAACAAATTTTGGCGGTGCTTTGAATTTATTTTGCTTATTTAGTGGTGTTTAACAATTAAAATCTTTAAATGTTGAAAACAATTGCTAATTTGTGATGTCTCACTGTTACTATATATCAGTTTTGATTTAACTTTTGCCTAATATAAACTGCGCTGGATACGATTTACTTATTCATTACTCTATTGTGCTATATATATATAAAGTTTTGGGTCATTGTTGAGAATTTGGGCAGTTCCTTAAAATTATCAAAAATTATATATATATATATGTGTGTGTGTGTGTGAATGTCTAAAGAAGCACACAGTAAGCCTTATCCTGCAACCCCATATTAAGCAAAAGAACAAATACAATATACACTATGAGCTAGCGTGTCAGCTTATTGTGGAGCCTTATTTTTCCTCTGTGTGGAGCAATGCCCTGGGTAATTAATTACTATACATGGCTTGATCTCTAGGAGGGCCAAGGCTACTTTGGAACATTACTTTATTACCGGATTGTGACGGACCGCCTGTTACCCCGAATGAGTACCTCCGTCAGAACACTTCCCTTGTCCTGGACATCCCTTTATCCTGAGCAATAGCTCCTGGTACCTCCCTTTGACCGCAGTCTAAAGTTATGGAGGGGAACAGAACTGAGACAACACTCAGTGGTCTGAACACAAAAATGAACACTTTATTTAAAAGCAGCACACATATTTATACACCCTGGCATTCCAGAGTCACAGAGCTTCAGGTTACAGAGGGAATTGGTTAAACAGTAAAGCAAACATATGAACAATACATAAAACCCCTAACAATTTTCTATTCACAGGTAAAACAGATTAACATATCAAGTTAATTAACTGGGGAGGAAAGTTTACTCAGACAATCTGATGTTGGGCAGTCTAGTTAACATAATCACACAGGAACACAATCAGTTTACCCAGACAGACTCCTGAGACACAATCAGATAAGAAATGTAAATAAAATACATCTTATTACAAAATATAAAAACAGCTCTTATTAACTATTAAGTCCTTTATACCCACTTGGTTTATAGAGTCACAATTGCTCCCACAAGGGGCACTCACACCCTGTACCCATCCTGTATTTATGGATACAGGGAGACATGGACATAAGACAGAGTTATGAAAGTACATGGGGTGTCCAGCATATAAAATTCCAAATTTCCATGCAGTCTCTGGGTATCCTTAAGCCCATTTACCTCCTGCCCAAAGAATGTTCCATAACAGGCCCTCAGATCTTGGTGACTCACGTCACATATCTCCCCCTTCAGAAGGAGACTAACACAGGAGGAGACACCAGACAGGTTGACTTTGAAGTTAGTTCATAGGTCTATTCCTCCAAAGCCCGTATCCACACAGTAACCCAAACAAATTGTTCCAAACAGAGCATCACTCACCCAGCCGACCTCTGCCTCTCTCATAGAACATATCCCCTGCTGGGGAGAATTGCCGACTGTCCCTTCTCCCTGGAGTCCTTTCAGTCGCTGGAGGGAAGACAGGGTGGCTAAGCTCACTCCAGCATGCTGTTGTGGATCTGGGCCAACTGCCCAGCATCCCTGAAGAATACAGAGACTGTAGTCCCTTGTACTTGATAGGAATCTGCCATTGCTTACAGAGAGAGGCCGACATCTCTCAGTCCCAATGCCAGCTCCTCCGCTGGGATTGCTGCATGCTCCTCCAGTCCCTCTGCCAGTGTGAGGCTGTCACTCCAGTGCATCTTCCCACATCTCTTGCCGAATCAGGGCTCCTTTGGAACTGGCCTAAAACAGCAAGGGTGACTTTGACTTGTCGCTCGAAGTCCCATATCGGAACATCCCATTTAGAGGTATCTGATCCCAGCATCTCAGCTGTCCAAATATTCTGATACCTGTGTATCTGCTTCACCACCTTGGCGTTCGTTACCTGCACTACTGCTAAAACAGCAATGGTGACTTTGACTTGCCGCTCGAAGTCCCATATCGGAACTTCCCATTTAGAGGTATCTGATCCCAGCATCTCAGCTGTCCAAATATTCCGATACCTGGTGATCTGCTTCACCACCTTGGCGTTCGGTACCCGCACTACTGCTTCAGATGGGATGGCTCTGTAGATTGACAACCATCTCCGCATTCTGCTGTGGAATTTTTCCTCTGCATCATCTATAATCATCTGGCTGCGATCCTTCACTGGCTGCCATTGGCGCATCTTTGTAGTGCTGCTTAGGGACTGATAGCTAGGCAGCACATCCCTCCAACCCAGCTTGTCCTGTGCAGAAACAGGTTTGTCAAGGTGGGTCAGCACTTGCCGCATTCGCCATAGGAGCTCTGCTTCTATAGCTGCGGGTGACAGTGCCACTCCTCCTCTGTCAGCAGGACAAGAAATCAATCCCAGCGCTTGCCACCAAATGTGACGGACCCTGGTATCCTAAATGAGTACCTCCGTCAGAACACTTCCCTTGTCCTGGACATCCCTTTATCCAAAGCAATAGGTCCTGGTATCTCCCTTTGACCGCAGTTTAAAGTTATAGAGGGGAACAGAACTGAGACAACAATCAGTGGTCTGAACAGAGTCACAGAGCTTCAGGTTACAGAGGGAATTGGTTAAACAGTAAAGCAAACATATGAACAATTCATAAAGGTAAAACATATCAACAGCTAGATTACGAGTTTTGCGTTAGGACCGGCCAACGCTGCTTTTTAGCGCCCGCTGGTATTACGAGTCTTGCAGGTACAGGTGTACCACTCACTTTTTTGGCCAGACTTGGAAATACCACAAATCCACTTACGTAAATTGCGTATCCTATTTTTTCAATGGGACTTGCATAGCGCCGTTATTACGAGTTTGACAAAAAGTGAGCGGTAGACCCTCTCCTGACAAGACTGGTACCGCATTTTAAAGTCAGTAGACACTACAATGCATAAAACTCTTAACTAAAGTGCTAAAAAGTACACTAACAACCATAAACTACCTATTAACCCCTAACCCCCCCCCCCCACATCGCAAACACTAAAATAAAAATTGTAACCCCTAATCTGCCGAACCGGACATTGCCGCCACTATAATAAATATATTAACCCCTAAACTGCCGCACTCCTGCATAGCAAACACTAGTGAAATATTATTAACCCCTAATCTGCCGTCCCTAACATCTCCAACACCTACCTACATTTATTAACCCCTAATCTGCTGCCCCCAACGTCGCCGCCACTATATTAAAGTTATTAACCCCTAAATCTAAGTCTAACCCTAACACCCCCTAACTTAAATATAATTTAAATAAATCTAAATAAAAATAACTATCATTAACTAAATTATTCCTATTTAAAACTAAATACTTACCTATAAAATAAACCCTAAGCTAGCTACAAAATAACTAATAGTTACATTGTAGCTAGCTTAGGGTTTATTTTTATTTTACAGGCAAGTTTGTATTTATTTTAACTAGCTAGAATAGTTATTAAATAGCTATTAACTATTTAACTACCTAGCTAAAATAAAGACAAATTTACCTGTAAAATAAAAACCTAACCTAAATTACACTAACACCTAACACTACACTATAATTACATTAATTCCCTAAATTAAATACAATTAAAATGATCTAAAGTGCAAAAACAAACACTAAATTACAGAAAATAATAAACAAATTACAAGATTTTTAAACTAATTACACCTAATCTAATCCCCCTAACAAAATAAAAAAGCCCTCCCAAAATAAAAAAAGCCCTACCCTACACTAAATTACAAATAGCCCTTAAAAGGGCCTTTTGCGGGGCATTGCCCCAAAGTAATCAGCTCTTTTACCTGTAAAAAAAATTACAAACCCACATCCAACATTAAAACCCACCACCCACACAACCAACCCTACTCTAAAACCCACCCAGTACCCCCTTAAAAAAACCTAACACTAACCCCTTGAAGATCATCTTACCGGGAGAAGTCTTCATCCAACCAGGCCGAAGTCCTCAACGAAGCCGGGAGAAGTCTTCATCCAAGCCAGGCGAAGTGGTCCTCCAGACAGGCAGAAGTATTCATCCAGACGGCATCTTCTATCTTCATCCATCCGGCTCGGAGCGGGTCCATCTTCAAGACATCCGGCGCGGAGCATCATGAAGTCTTCTTACTAAATGACGGTTCCTTTAAGTGATGTCATCCAAGATGGCGTCCCTTCAATTCCAATTGGCTGATAGAATTCTATCAGCCAATTGGAATTAAGGTAGAAAAAATCCTATTGGCTGATGCAATCAGCCAATAGGATTGAAGTTCAATCCTATTGGCTGATCCAATCAGCCAATAGGATTGAGCTCGCATTCTATTGGCTGGACCACTTTGCCCGGCTTGGATGAAGACTTCTCCCAGCTACAAAAAAGACTTCTCCCGGCTACAAAAAATATATACATAGTGTAAACTTAGTTACGGTTATACTAGTTATGTACAGTGTGTGTATGTATGTATGTATGTGTATATGTATATGTATATGTATATGTATATGTATATATATATATATATATATATATATATATACACACACACACACATTAAAGAGGTTTGTACCTTTTTAAAAAAAATCATGTTAGTGGTCCACGGGATTCAAAATTGTGAGTTTAGTGGTCCCTGAGATCCGAATGGTTGGCAAACCCTGCTTTAGACATTCACTTAAATTGATATAAACCTCTATGCACCAGGACACCCATAACATACTGTTTATATGTGGTGTTTTGTCCATAGCAATTTATATCCACATTGGCTGGTGATTTATATATATATATATATATATATATATATTTGTTCTAGCTGAATCAGAGAATGACAATTATCACATTTTTAGATTTTTTTTCTGCAATTAGATTACAGATTTTTGTGGAATGTAATAATTAATTTTTTAGATATAGTTTTCATAGTTTAATTTAAAAAAAAAGTTTTTTTTCTGTTTAAAATGAGTGGTAGAAAAATGCTAAAAATTTTCTAAAATTCCTCGTAGAAAATGGGTTAAATGAGATACATTTTATGGTATAATATTTAAATGATAACAGAAGAAAATTATTAAATTATTAGTACAAGAGCTAAGTTAGTATAGGCTATCCATAGTTTTGCTCCATGCACTAAACAATGGGTGGAAAAGACTCTCAACTAGGGAACCATTCCCTTGTACAGCACCGCCGCCTGCTCTTACACAACCAGTCAATCACCCTGAAAATGTTAGGAGTGATTTATCTACGCCACTTCAGAAGTGGCAGAGAAGAAGCAGCGGACATATGAGTGATTCTCCACTGTGTGGGTTACAAACAGCCTTCGCTGCTTAGTAAATGGTGCCCTATATGTTTTCTTTCAATTTTCCAACTACATATTTGTCTAGGTAAGGTGAGCAAAAACACTAGGGGCAAGATTACATATACGGAGTAGGTTTCAGCGCAACTGCTGAAACCCATGCCTCCCGTAAATTCACCTTGCACATCGGGTGAATCACATATACGGCGGTGGCAGATCATATACTGCCATAAGTCGGATAAAATGGCAACATTCAGAAATGTGCGGAAATATACATTTCTGAAGTCACCAGTGACTTACAGCAGTTTATGAACTGCTGGCGCATGAGAAAAAAAAAATGTTTAATCTCCCGTAAAGCTCTAAGCTGCCTCCCAAAAATGAATCTGACATGTCAAAACCCCTATATCCACCATCCCCCGATATCGCAACTACTAATAAAATGTATTAACCTCTAAACCGCCATCCCCCCACAACGCAATCTACCTATTTAAACTATTAACCCCTAATCCGCCAACCCCCACATTGCAAAGTACCTAATAAATGTATTAAACCCTAATCCGCCATCCTCCCACATCGCAAACTACCTAATAAATGTATTAACCACTAATTTACCATCCCCCAGCGCTGCGGAATCTGTTAGCGCTCTACAAATAACTGATAATAATAATCCCCCACAATGCAAAGTACATATCAACACTATTAACCCCTAAACCGCCATCCCGCCATCCCCCCACAATGCAAGCTACCTATTAAAAATATCAACCCCTAATCCGTCAACCCACCACAACACAATCTACCTAATTAACCCCTAAACCGCCATCCCCCCACAATGCAAAGTATTAATCTAATCACTAAGCCCCCTAAATTAACCCCTATTACATCAAATAAAAAAGACTATCTCCCTAAAAAAAATGTATTCAAAATTACCAAAATAAAGAAATCTTAACATTAAAAATAAAAAATCCTAATATTACATTAAAAAAAACAACCTAAGATTACAGAAAAAAATAAACGAAATTATCCAAAATAAAAAATGTAAAACTAATCTAATACCCATATTAAAACAAAAAAGCCACCCCAAAATAAAAACACCCCCTAATCTAACACTAAACTACCAATAGCCCTTAAAAGGGCCTTTTGTAGGGCATTGCCCTAAGTTTTAACAGCTATTTTACATAAAAAATACAAATTAACCCTTAACAGTAAAATTGCCCACCCAACCCCCAAAATAAAAAAGACCTTACTCTAAAAAAAATCTAATCTACCCATTGCCCCTAAGGGGGCATTTGTATGGACATTGGCCTTAAAAGGGCAATCAGCTCTTTTGCTGCCGATTAAAAAATTAAAAAAAGCCCTTATCTAAAAAAAAAAAACACCCCCCCCCCAATAAAAAAACAACAACATTAACCCCAAAAAAATTACTCACCGTTCCTGAAGTCCAGACATCCATCTCCTTCCAGGCAGAGAAAAGTCTTCATCCAGGATGATCCATCTTCATCCATTGCAGGACCATCTTCTTTCTTCTTGCCGGAGATGCAGAGCGGTCTTCCGATGCGCAATCCAGAGCAGTGATCCTCCTCGGTTACCTTGCATTCCTATTGGGGTATCTTGCATTCCTATTGGCTGAAAAATTAAAATCAGCCAATAGGATGAGAGCTACTTAAATCCTATTGGCTGTTCAAATCAGCCAATATGGATTAAAATGTCTCCATTTTCGCCACGTAAATCCTTAAGCTGAATATTTGATACCGACTTTCGACGCTGGTTCTATGTTAGTTTATGGGAGTAAAAACCGCAACCGATGGATAAAATATACGTGCCGCATTTGTATGCGGTGCCGTATATGTGATCGCTACATCCATCTAAAAATAGCCTATTTTTAAACCCTTATAACTTTTCTGTGCAATATTTTTTATATATAATTTTTATTAGATGGTGTTATTATGAGTGTAAAGGTACTTTGTAATGTATTTCTGAAGTGTTTTGTGCAACTTTTTTGTTTCGGAAAACAGTTAACCACAGCTCTGAGATCGCGGTAAGGATTTTGCTCAACTTGTAATATCAGCGCAATGAAAAAGGCTTGCGAAAAGACGATATCGCTTGCACAAAACCATTTGTGCCTCACTTGTAATCTAGCCCTTATTAAGTAAGAGTTCATTACAATCATTTTTTTTTGTGGTATCTAAGAGAGGGAAATGTAAAATATATTATATTCCTGTGTAAGAAATTACTCTTAAATAACCAAAGGATCTTATGTTAAAAACCATTCACGTCTAAAAATGAATATATAAATATATTAATAATCGGCCCCGTACAAATGAATTTCATATACTGTACTGTATATATTTTAAATCCTCCAGGCAGAGACAACCATACTACCTTCAACTATTTAAACCATCACACATTTATTAAAGAACAGATAAATAACAAGATTACATGTTATTGTTTACAAGGTTAAACACATAAAAACAATTTAACAGAGAAATAATACATAAATGAATATTACTCCGTTTGTTTCTTGTGGGAGTCCTGGTTACAGCTTGTATCGTTGGTGTTTCCCTTCCAAAGATGAACTCTAGCTTATTCTCCTTTCTCCTAATTCTTATACCCTTTAAGAATGCTGACCATATACTTTTGGCTCTGTTCCAAATAAGGTGCTCTACACTATTGTAAGCTCTTGCTACCCACAGCAATCTTCTCTACCCATATATGATCTTAACTCTTGGTATACGTAAACTGGCTACCTCAGCATTACTTCATGCCTGATGTTTAAAAGGACATATTAACCTCTTTATAACTGTAATAATACCATCTCTCTATAACTACAGTAATACTACATTTATACACATTAAAATCTTACAGTCCACCCCTTTGCTAGGCCTTATAGTGTAACGGTAAGGTTTAGCACATTACTCTATAAACTATTCTCTTTATACAAAATTAACATAAACAAAATAATTATACATTTAACAACAATTAACATTTTTAAAGTAAAATCGTACAATTGGATGTTGTAACGTTCTTTTGTTCCCAAAATAATGTCATTGTCCTTGACTTTTATATTTTGCAAAAACAAACTTAAAAATAGATGTTTCTTTGCCACATTTAACCCATTCTGTATAATTTTGTAACATTAGACTGGATCCTTTGCCCAATGCTATGTTAATACATTCAGGATTATAATATTTATTTTGATGTTGTTGATCATCTTCCAAAACTAGTTCAATTACATTGATTTTGACACCACAATCACGATTTCCATCTTGAAGTTGTCTTAGACAATCCAAAGTACCCATGTAGTCCTCTGAAAATGCAAAAGAATTTCGTCCAGCAAAACCCTCCATAATCGGTCATAACAATACTAGGACACATATTTTCCCAACTTAAAGATAGGTTGTCATCTTTTTGGTATTTCTTCAGATTCTTTCTAAGAAAAATCAAATGCAGTATCTGTTAATTCATATATTTTTAAAATTATTTAATATAATACCATTTAAAATAGTTTTTTTTTTGTTTTTGTATACGTTATTTCAAAGAAATAAACAATAAAATTATCTTTATCCAAAACACAAAAAGAACAATTCATTTTACGAACAAATTAGCGACTTTTTTAGACATAAAATCTCATTATCATTACTAAAACTATTACATTATATTTCAAAAGGTCTAACATTTTGTCAAAATATGTTTTTATTTGAGCTTTACTCCTTACAATATTTTGAGCTACCAACATATTTACATTGTTAATATGCTGTGATAATCATTTTCTTCATAAATAGAAAATAATCAGGTAAGCATAATTTATGTTTTTATCCAAATTTTTATTTTTGCCCCTTGAAGATTTGGTGTAGAAATTGAAAGTAAAGTCCTTCCAAATGTTTTATTCAATCTACAAGTTATTACTTGATATGTCGTGACACCTGTAGTAGAATGTAGGATACATCTTATGGTCATTGAACATAAAGGTAACATTTTTTTCCATGTTGAAAGTTTAATACTACAAATTTTAGTTTATAATTGTTTATAGTATTTATTACCCCTTTCTACTGCTCCTGATGATTGCAGTCTATAAGCAATATATAATTTATGCTTAATTCCCAATGATTAATTAATTTCCTTGAAATATTTTCCCACTAAATGCAGGCTCATTATTACTTTCTACTACAAATGGCATTCCCATCTAGAGAAAAGCTCAAATAAATAACCTATGCAACTATAAAAACTACTTGATTTGTTTTTGGAAAAAAAAACTCAATCCATTTTGTGAATACATCTATTACCACTAAACTATACATGTATTCTTCTAGTATTCTAGGTAAAAACCAAAAAAACAAAATAATATCTATTTATATTTATAACCAAGGTTTGTCATGGGGAAAAGTAAAAACCTTAATAATTATTGATTCATATTGACTGAAGAATTAAACTGCAGACAAGGCAAATTTCTAGAACATATTGGAAAAAAACAAAAAAATATGATCTTTCATTGGTTGCCACAATTACAATTTTTTCTGTATTTTTGTCACATGTTCTATCTGCAGAATAATGTCCGCCTATAGGAAGCAAATTACATTTTTGAAAATTAATCTACACATTCTTAAAGGGAAAATAAACTTTCATGTTTAAAATAGGGCATGTAATTTTAAACAACTTTCCAATTCACTTGTATCACCAATTTTGCTTTGTTCTCTTGGTATTCTTAGTTGAAAGCTAAACCTAGGAGGTTCATATGCAAATTTCTTAGACCTTGAAGTCCACCTCTAATCTAAATGCATTTTTATAGTTTTTCACCACTAGAGGGCATTAATTCACGTGTTTCATATAGATAATATTGAACTCATGCACATGAATTTACAATGGAGACAGCTCTGATTGGCTAAACTACAAGTCTATCTAAAGAACTGAAATAAGGGGGCAGTCTTTTGAGGCTTAGATACAAATTAATTACAGAGGTAAACTTGTATAATTAAAACTGTGTTGGTTATGCAAAACTGGAGAATTGGTAATTAAGAGATTATCTATCTTCTAAAACAACAAAATTCTGGTGTTCACTGTCCCTTTAAGGAATACAACAACTAGAAATACAAACAACATATTTTACTTATTTAAGCACATTAAAGTTCAATTTTCTTCATATTTTATAAATGTGTCATTTGCCCATGATACTGGCAGTGATAAAGGTTTCCCTGCTAAATGCCTTTATTTTAACATTACATAAGAAATATAAGAATTCTGCAATGACACCAAATTTGCTTTATTTTTATTTTATCTTTTTAATTTTATTTTTTTAATGTAATTGCAGAAATTTCAGGTTCCTCATTAAACTCCCATAATTTAACTTGTTTTGCAGCCTTTTTAGCACAAGCATCAACTAAGTTTTTTTGTTCATTATGTTCATCACTTTTAGTGTAAGCTTTTTTCTTTAATTATTGCATATGGCAATTTACATTTATTTAGCAAATATGAAATATACTTCAACAGATTTATATGTACCAATGGTCTTTCATCATATGACTTAAAACCCTTATATACATACAAAGGAAGCATTGTCAGTGTATTAACCACATATGCACTATTATTATAAATATCAATAGCCATAATGCTTAGTGTTCCAATGTACAACAAACAACAGCCAATTTAGCATATTGAGAATAATGTATCTCACATAAATGCATATCTATTTTATCAGGTAACATTATTGAAAAACCTGTATATGCTTTACCATCCTTATGATAAAAAGAACCATCACAGTAAACATCTGTACTTTGCACCAAAATATATAAACTTGAATTGAGAGGAAAAAGAGAACACAAAAAAGTGACTATTTATGTGGTTCACCTTCATATAGCAAACATGCTGGCAACAAAGTTGTTTCCTTTACATATAATGTCTATATTTATTTTCATTAGCATCAGCACCCATGTTGATAATCTAGATATAATAATATTGTTTCCTGATTTCACAAGTAAGTTCAAAGGAAAATGTGAACTTTGCAATAACACTTTTTGAAATCATGTTATGTAAAATGTTCTTATGTCCAGAATACTGACAACAACTGTTCCTCACACAGGAATACTTTTCTTCAGATATTTCTAAAGGTCGTGATGCATAGGTCACTGGTCTCAGTTTTCCAAACTTCTCTTTACATAGCACTGTAGATAGAGTCTTTTTTTTTTTTTAAAGTAGCAACTTCCAAGTGAAACATTTTTCTGGGGTCTGTGGAAGCAACACCATCGTATTTATTACATCCTTTTTTAAGTTCTCAAACGTTTTCTTTCTTTAGCAAGTCATACAAGGGTCCAGCCAAATCTTTAAACTTTGGAATAAAGTCTCTTTGGTATTGGAACAATCCCAAAATGATCTTAAAACAGTCTTTGACACAGGTATGTTTAGTCTTTTTATGACATCCACTTTTGTTGATCTGGAGTCTTTCTTTCAGATGATATTGTCACTCCTGTAAAGTTCACTGTTGTCTGTAAAAATTGGCATTTCTTTATATTCACTTTTAGTCCATCATTTGCCAATAATTTCAACAATTCTGTAAACAATTTAAATGTTCTTTTTCTGTTTCTGTAGTACATACCAAATCATCAACATATTGCAGAAGTGCTAATAGTCTTGACAATCTTGATAGAATAGTAGCCATCTTTTTATGGAAAATTGTTGCTGAATTGTTCAGGACCACAGGAAGACATACACATAACGTGATATTCTTTCCACTTGAAGACAAACTTGTATTGTGACTTTGGGTGCAGAGATACAAACCAATAACTGTTTGCTATATCAAGGCTTAAATAAAACTTTGCATTTGGAGGGATAAAGGAAAAAGTAGGAACCTCTCTGACATTTTGATGCCTAGGCAGATGTCACTGGATGTAATTTACCTTAATCAGTTGTTAAAAGCCCATTTCCATCAGGTTTCCGTACAAACTAAATAGTAAAATTAGTAACAGATTTACACTTTCTCAATACACCTTGTTCAAGTAAATAATATATTATTTACTGTACATATGGGTCACTTTCCTTAGTAATATAATAATAATAATAATAATAATAATAATAATAATAATAATAATAATAATAATAATAATATGGATATTGCTTTTATAGCTAAATGTACATTTCCTGTGATAAACTCCTCCTCTTGCAATTTCCCAAATCATATTTATGTTCAGCAAATGCATGTGCAAACTGCTGCAAAATATTTGTAACCTTAGCATTTGTATGTACAAGTAAACTTGTCATGTTTCTTTAGACTATAAACATAATGTGAAACAGAAATAACATAATGTTTATCATCTGTATTAAACTATATTTTACCATAAGCATAATAAAGTAAAACATTATATTTTGTGAGAAATTTATAACCCAAAATTGACATTTCATCAGACAAATTCACTAAATATTCTTCTAATTCAAAATACCATTATCAATTAAATTCATATAATTTTTAGCTTTATAACATCTTTATATGAACCTTGAAAAACTTGCAACACAATTTGTTTTTCCCCCTACGAACAATGGATTAGATTGAGGTTTTGTGAGGTATAAATAATGAATATAGGTACACCAGTATTTATTAAAAATATATTCCATCATGAGCCCCCATTCACGACTCCTTTAAAAACTGGGCAACTATATACATTACGTCTGAACCTCACTCCAGACATGATTTGGAGGCAATTATCCCTTTTTACCCATTTTCAGAACTGGTAATTTTATTTGTAATTTGAATCAATTTAACTCTTTCCAGTTCCTTTTTTAGATTTTCCAATTTCTATCTAGTTTCAAATTGCTTAGCAGATGTTGCTACAACAGTATTGTATCTTTGTACAAATTTGGCATTAATTTGTCTCCATTTTTTACAAAGATAATACTTAATCATTTTTACAATTTTTTTCTTGTTAGATATGATTTTAGTACATTCTCTGTTATCTGGGAATGGCTTTCCAACTGCAGACATTCTCTGTTTTATTCCCTTGTTAGTTTCATTACACAACTCTGCTCTTTTTAGACATTCAATTATTTTGTTAAAAGTGTTACTTGAAAACACAGCCAAACCAACCAATTTTCTAATTTCTGGATTAATGCGGTTTAGTAACCCACGTTTATACATTTCATTGTTATGATCTGCCTCAGTATTTTCAGGCAAAGTTAGTTTATAAATTTCAAACAGTCTATCAGCAAATCCTTGCACTGATTCATTCTTTCTCTGCTTGTAATTTCCATATGATGAATGAGCATCCATTTCATCAATTCCTAATGTTTTTAGTAACTCATGCACTAACTGTTGTTTAACTCTTGGTCTAAGAAAAACATCTGAAGGCATGCTTGCTTTTAATGCATCATCCATACTTGTTACAATTATATCAAATATATCAGTATTTGTTTGCAATTCTTTGTGTATTCTTTCAAACTGTGATAACCTAATCATAACATCTAAGGGATCATCGCCTAATTTAAACTGTCCTAGTTCCTTACTTAATGTAGCAATTTCTGTGCTAGTTAAAGGCTGGTTAATTTTAGTACGTGAAATGATCTCTCCCTCTTCATCCAACTGTTCTTTCACTAGAATCGGTGCCATCTTTACATTCTCCACATTCTTTTTGTCACTCACATCTTCAACACACTCTGACTCTACGAAATTAACTGGTATTTTGCATGCAGCGATTAATGCATTGCTTTGACCTAGTTTTGTTTGTAAATCATTAATAATTTCATGACATTTAGAATGATCCTCAGGTACACACACTTGCCCTGACTGTTTTAAAACTTGTATTGCTCCATGAGCATCAAGTAACATTTGTTGTAAAGACCCATTCTCTGCACTCAATTCTCTATTTGTCAACAAAGCTTTTCTAGTTTCCTGACTAAAAGAAACAGCTGAAGTATTTGCTAGAGTTAAAGATTCATTCCGACATTTCACCTCAGTTAACTGTCTTTGTAAATCCTGCAATTCTCCAATTACTTTAGAATAATTTTCTGCTATTTTTTATGCACCAAACATTAATGCTTTCTTTCCCTCAGACTTGGAAAATATCTTATTGTCAATAGATTTATTAACATACTCTTGTACATTAGACCATGGATTAAAAACTCCTTCAATACAGTTTAAAATTTCATTCTGCTTTTTAACTGAAGCGATTTTTCCCAAAAACAGCTCCATAACCTTTTAACCTTGTGAATGTTACAAACAACTACTCATCTAAAGGATGCTAGCTAATTCTTCAGCACAAGTAATCTATCTCTCTTTAACAAAACCTAAAAATAAAGCTATCTGTTGTGAACATGAATCTTAACAATTCTCCTACCTGCTACCGCCAAAATGTAAGAAATTACTCTTAAATAACCAAAGGATCTTATGTTAAAAACCATTCACGTCTAAAAATTAATATATAAATATATTAATAATCGGCTCTGTACAAACGAATTTCATATACCGTACTGTATATCTTTTAAACCCTCTAGGCACAGACAACCATACTACCTTCAACTATTTAAACCATCACACATTTATTAAAGAACAGATAAATAACAAGATTACATGTTATTGTTTACAAGGTTAAACACATAAAAACAATTTAACAGAGAAATAATACATAAATGAATATTACCCCGTTTGTTTCTTGTGGGAGTCCTGGTTACAGCTTGTATCGTTGGTGTTTCCCTTCCAAAGATGAACTCTAGCTTATTCTCCTTTCTCCTAATTCTTATACCCTTTAAGAATGCTGACCATATACTTTTGGCTCTGTTCCAAATAAGGTGTTCTACACTATTGTAAGCTCTTGCTACCCACAGCAATCTTCTCTACCCATATATGATCTTAACTCTTGGTATACGTAAACTGGCTACCTCAGCATTACTTCATGCCTGATGTTTAAAAGGACATATTAACCTCTTTATAACTGTAATAATACCATCTCTCTATAACTACAGTAATACTACATTTATACACATTAAAATCTTACACCTGTAGTGAATAAAACTTTTATGTTTCCTGTTTTAACATGTGTTAACTTTCAACAAGCTTCAACATAAACCTAAAAATGCTTCCATGTAAAATGCCTGTTTAATTGTTGATTTTTCACATGCAATATATATTTTGTATGTTGAAGGTCCTTGTATTAAGTTCACTGCTAATAATAATCTATGTTTTAAGGACTTTTCTTTTCACACTTATTAACAAAAGAAAACATTTCTGTTATTTAAACAAAAATATGAAGAATTTGGACAGACTGAGAACAACCAGGGCCCCTGGGCAAAAATTAGATAAGGGCCCCAGATCACCTGCCACACCCGCTGCCTATGCTCCTTCTGCACCCTGCTGCCTTCCTGCACTTCCCAATCAGGGCCCCAATATCCTATGACTAGGTCCCCACTCTCCACAGCAAGAGCCCACACTCAGGTCCTCCAAAGAGGCAGACCCTCCATCCAGGCACAGGACCCCCACTCCATGGCAAGGGCCCTCACTCAACCCAAATTTAACTGCTTACTTACTGCTGGAACAGCTGTCAGCCCTGCTCTAGCTCACCCTAGTTCACAATCATAAGTGAAGCTGCCATTGCTATAGCTGAGTTAGCTAACCATTGAACTGCGGGAAGGGACAGCTGTAGGCATACCCAATACCAAATATGTGCTTTCCTAGTGCCACCCACTCCTACACATTGACAATTGCAGGCACTAGGGATTAGCGAATGTGCTGAAAGTAGACATGTGCACGGCTAAAAAATTAGTTTCGTTTTCGGTTCGGATCGATTCGGACTTTTCAAATTTCGGTTCGGATCGAATCGGATTCGGCAAAATCTGAATGAATTTCGGATTTATTCGGATTCGGCTGAATTCGGTTCTATTCGGCTCCGAAATTCGGTATGTTTTAGTACACTAACACCCATTTAGTACACTAAGTCACTAACACCCATAAACTACATATGAACCACTAAACCGAGGCCCCCCCACATCGCAAACCCTATAATAACATTATTTAATCCCTAATCTGCCGATCGGATATCGCCGCAACCTACATTATTACTATTAACCCCTAATCTGCTGTCCCTAACACCGCCGACCCCTACATTATAGTTATTAACCCCTAATCTGCCCCCCCCAACGTCGCCGCAATCTAACTACAAGTATAATCCCCTAATCTGCCGACCCGATATCGCCGCCGCCTACATTATAGCTATTAAGCCCTAATCTGCTGTCCCTAACACCGCCGACCCCTACATTATAGTTATTAACCCCTAATCTGCCCCCCCAATGTCGCCGCAATCTAACTACAAGTATTAACCCCTAATCTGCCGACCTGATATCGCCGCAACCTAAAATTATAGCTATTAACCCCTAATCTGCTGTCCCTAACATCGCCGACCCCTACATTATAGTTATTAACCCCTAATCTGCCCCCCCCAACATCGCCGCAATCTAACTACAAGTATTAACCCCTAATCTGCCGACCGCAAATCGCCGCCACTATAATAAATGTATTAACCCCTAAACCGCCGCACTCCCGCCTCGCAAACACTATAATACATTTTATTAACCCCTAATCTGCCCTCCCTAACATCGCCTCCACCTACCTACAATTATTAACCCCTAATCTCCCGCCCCCAACGTCGCCGCTACTATAATAAGGTTATTAACCCCTAAACCTAAGTCTAACCCTAACACTAACACCCCCTAACTTAAATATAATTTAAATAAAACAAAATAAATTTACTATAGTTAAATAAATGAATCCTATTTAAAACTAAATACTTACCTGTAAAATAAACCCTAATATAGCTGCAATATAACTAATAGTTACATTGTAGCTATCTTAGCATTTATATTTATTTTACAGGCAACTTTGTATTTATTTTAACTAGGTACAATAGTTATTAAATAGTTATTAACTATTTAATAACTACCTAGCTAAAATAAATACAAATTTACCTGTAAAATAAATCCTAACCTAAGTTACAATTACACCTAACACTACACTATCATTAAATTAATTAAATAAATGAATCCTATTTAAAACTAAATACTTACCTGTAAAATAAACCCTAATATAGCTGCAATATAACTAATAGTTACATTGTAGCTATTTTAGCATTTATATTTATTTTACAGGCAACTTTGTATTTATTTTAACTAGGTACAATAGCTATTAAATAGTTATTGACTAATTAATAGCTACCTAGTTAAAATAATTACAAAATTACCTGTAAAAGCTAACACTACACTATCATTAAATAAATTAACTACAAGTACCTACAATTATCTACAATTAAATAAACTAAACTAAAGTACAAAAAAAACCCCCACTAAATTACAAAAAAATATTACAAGAATTTTAAACTAATTACAGCTAATCTAAGCCCCCTAATAAAATAACAAAGCCCCCCAAAATAAAAAAAATGCCCTACCCTATACTAAATTACAAAAGTTAACAGCTCTTTTACCTTACCAGCCCTTAAAAGGGCCTTTTGCGGGGGCATGCCCCAAAGAAAACAGTTCTTTTGCCTGTAAAAAAAAACACAATACCCCCCCACATTACAACCCACCACCCACATACCCCTACTCTAACCCAAACAACCTTAAATAAACCTAACACTACCCCCCTGAAGATCTCCCTACCTTGAGTCGTGTTCACCCAGCTGGGCCGAAGTCTTCATCCGATGGGGCAGAAGAGTACATCCAGAGCGGCAGAAGTCTTCATCCAAGCGGGGCAAGAAGAGGTCTTCCATCCATCAGAAAAGTACCAAAAAACAAACAAACACTAAATTACCAAAAATAATAAAATATTACAATAATTTTAAACTAATTACACCTAATCTAAGCCCCCTACTAGCTATTAATATAGCTACAATATAACTAATAGTTACATTGTAGCTATTTTAGGAGTTATATTTATTTTACAGGCAACTTTGTATTTATTTTAACTAGGTACAATAGTTATTAAATAGTTAATAACTATTTAATAACTACCTAGCTAAAATAAATACAAATTTACCTGTAAAATAAATCCTAACCTAAGTTACAATTACACCTAACACTACACTATCATTAAATTAATTAAATAAATGAATCCTATTTAAAACTAAATACTTACCTGTAAAATAAACCCTAATATAGCTACAATATAACTAATAGTTACATTGTAGCTATTTTAGGATTTATATTTATTTTACAGGCAACTTTGTATTTATTTTAACTAGGTAAAATAGCTATTAAATAGATATTTACTGTTTAATAGCTATCTAGTTAAAATAATTACAAAATTACCTGGGGGCTTAGATTAGGTGTAATTAGTTTAAAATTCTTGTAATATTTTTTTATTTTTTGTAATTTAGTGTTTGTTTTTTTTGTACTTTAGTTTAGTTTATTTCATTGTATTTAATTGTAGGTACTTGTAGTTAATTTATTTAATGTATTTAATGATAGTGTAGTGTTAGGTTTAATTGTAACTTAGGTTAGGATTTATTTTACAGGTAATTTTGTAATTATTTTAACTAGGTAGCTATTAATTAGTCAATAACTATTTAATAGCTATTGTACATAGTTAAAATAAATACAAAGTTGCCTGTAAAATAAATATAAATCCTAAAATAGCTACAATGTAACTATTAGTTATATTGCAGCTCTATTAGGGTTTATTTTACAGGCAAGTATTTAGTTTTATATAGGATTCATTTATTTAATTAATTTAATGATAGTGTAGTGTTAGGTGTAATTGTAACTTAGGTTAGGATTTATTTTACAGGTAAATTTGTATTTATTTTAGCTAGGTAGTTATTAAATAGTTATTAACTATTTAATAACTATTGTACCTAGTTAAAATAAATACAAAGTTGCCTGTAAAATAAATATAAATCCTAAAATAGCTACAATGTAACTATTAGTTATATTGTAGCTATATTAATAGCTAGTAGGGGGCTTAGATTAGGTGTAATTAGTTTAAAATTATTGTAATATTTTATTATTCTTGGTAATTTAGTGTTTGTTTGTATTTTGGTACTTGTATGATGGATAGAAGACCTCTTCTTGCCCCGCTTGGATGAAGACTTCTGCCGGTCTGGATGTACTCTTCTGCCCCATCAGATGAAGACTTCGGCCCGGCTGGGTGAACACGACTCAAGGTAGGGAGATCTTCAGGGGGGTAGTGTTAGGTTTATTTAAGGGGGTTTGGGTTAGAGTAGGGGTATGTGGGTGGTGGGTTGTAATGTGGGGGGGGGTATTGTGGTTTTTTTTACAGGCAAAAGAGCTGTTTTCTTTGGGGCATGCCCCGCAAAAAGCCCTTTTAAGGGTTGGTAAGGTAATAGAGCTGTTAACTTTTGTAATTTAGTATAGGGTAGGGCATTTTTTTATTTTGGGGGGCTTTGTTATTTTATTAGGGGGCTTACATTAGGTGTAATTAGTTTAAAATTCTTGTAATATGGGTTAGACTTAGGTTTAGGGGTTAATAACCTTATTATAGTAGCGGCGACGTTGGGGGCGGGAGATTAGGGGTTAATAATTGTAGGTAGGTGGTGGCGATGTTAGGGAGGGCAGATTAGGGTTTAATAAAATGTATTATAGTGTTTGCGAGGCGGGAGTGCGGCGGTTTAGGGGTTAATACATTTATTATAGTGGCGGCGATTTGCGGTCGGCAGATTAGGGGTTAATACTTGTATTTAGATTGCGGCGAAGTTGGGGGGGCAGATTAGGGGTTAATAACTATAATGTAGGGGTCGGCGATGTTAGGTACAGCAGATTAGGGGTTAATAGCTATAATTTTAGGTTGCGGCGATATCAGGTCGGCAGATTAGGGGTTAATACTTGTAGTTAGATTGCGGCAACGTTGGAGGGGCAGATTAGGGGTTAATAACTATAATGTAGGGGTCGGCGATGTTAGGTACAGCAGATTAGGGGTTAATAGCTATAATGTAGGTGGCGGCGATATCGGGTCGGCAGATTAGGGGTTAATACTTGTAGTTAGATTGCGGCGACGTTGGGGGGGGCAGATTAGGGGTTAATAACTATAATGTAGGGGTCGGCGATGTTAGGGACAGCAGATTTGGGGTTCATAGCTATAATGTAGGTGGCGGCGATATTCGGTCGGCAGATTAGGGGTTAATAAAATAATGCAGGTGTCAGCGATAGCGGGGGCGGCAGATTAGGGGTTAATAAGTGTCAGATTAGGGGTGTTTAGAGACTCGGGGTACATGTTAGGGTGTTAGGTGCAGACTTAGTGTTTCCCCATAGGAAACAATGGGGCTGCGGTGTTAGGTTTTTTTTTCAGCCGAAACTGCCCCATTGTTTCCTATGGGGAATGCCGAATTTTACCGAGCTAATTTGGATTTATTCGGAGATACGGCAGCTATTTCGGATTCATTCGGTAGATTCGGAAGTATTTTAATTCGGAAATCCGAATCGATCTGAATCTCCGAATTTACAGAATTTTCCGAATTTCCGAATAAATCCGAAACGAACCGCACATGTCTAGCTGAAAGTGTAATTCATTTGGTAGAACGAATAGTCCTGTAGACATTCGTTTTGGACAATAGAATGTTGATAAGAATGAAAATCCATTAAAATTCGGTAATCTAATGTTATTTTTGTTTGCGAATGTTCAGAATGAAATCGAATATCCACATTCAAAATTTAGAATGTAACATTCGATTTAAAAAATACTATTGAGAAGTAAGTTCAATAGTTCAATAGTGAGGACAAAAAATGATAAAAACTATCCACAATACAAGTGATAAATACAAAATATAAATACAATATACTAATAATATACAACAGAATAAAGACTCAATTGTGTCTGATGACAAGTTAGAACAATGGACCAAAGTCCTAATAAATCTCAGCTGTTTCCGGATGTCAGTCCATTGATGGATACAAGGAAAGTGAGTCCTTTATTGATGGTAATCCTGATTAGACATTCAAGCTGATGGAGGGTCACAGAAAGAATCACACCGGATGGGTGTCAGCTCCTTGTCACAATATTCCGTCTGGATACAAGCTTTTTCTGTGAACCAGTGATGTGCAGTCACTAGAGGCAGGTGAGGCAGTGCTTCACCTCTCATATGGGCAAAAATATATATTTTTTTATTGGCTTTAAAAAAAAATTGTAATTTTTTTTCCCCAGCATTTTTTTTTCTCACAGCTATATGTTGTGCAATGAAGAGGCACAAGCAGGTCTGCCCACCATTACACAACATGCTGCGCCATCTACTGGATGCAAGTGGTTAAGATCATTGCATGGCCCATTAACTGCTTATTTGAGGCAGTCCTATTTGGGCTGAACCAATCCAGCGAGAGGCATTAGTAAGTGGAACATAGGGTTGGGGCTGGATGTTAAATCATATAAAACAAAACAAAAACGGAAAAAAACAACTTTCATATATTTTGTTGCTGTCCTGTGAACTTGCTAGCTTTGCTAAAGTGAAAAAGAGAGTTCTGTTCTTCCCCTCTAAGTGCAGTGGAATGTGCCACTGTCACTTCCTGAATCCTTACAGAGCAGGAAAAGAGGCACAGAGAGCAGTGTTTCAGCCAGTGCCACATCTTATTAAAGTAAGATTTTACTGAAAGGGATTCTGTTAGTGAAAATGATAATTTAATGAATGTGGTTTAGTGTTTTTTTACTCTTTTACAGCAGGGTCGTTTTTGTATTTTGTTTACTCAAACTTTACATCCACTAACTTAGCAGCTTGCCTCTGTACTTCACACAAAATTATAGACTAATTTTCTGAACTCTCTGTAGCTCTGCTGTTTTATTACTTTAAAATGCAGTGGCCCCCCCCCCCCCCCTTGTGTGTGTGTGTCTCTCTCTATCTATCCATCTATCTCCTTATGTGTTGTTCTCCCCCATGGTCTCTTTCTCTCTCTGTCTCTCTTCCTCCCCCTCTGACTCTCATCCCTTATGTAATGAAAGAATCTATAAGCATAATTTGCAGCATTAAAGTAAAACGTATGTTTTAAACATATTTTAATGGGCATGGATTTCTAGATCTCATAATCAGAGCAAGCATTGTGTTATCTGGCAAGAGTTTCTGTTACAATCCTTTTAGACTAAAATCAGATGTTTACTAAGTTGACCAGTTTTCCAAGACACCATTTAAAGGGACATGAAACCCATATGAAACCCATATGCAAATTTAAATAACTTTCCAATTTACATCTAATATCTAATTTTCTTCATTCTTTTTATGTCCTTTGTTGAAAATCATATCTAAATATGCTCAGTAGCTGCTGATTGGTGACTGCACATAGATACCTCATGTGATTGGCTCACCCATGTGCATTGCTATTTCTTCAACAAAGGATATCTAAAGAATGAAGATGTATCCTAGCCACTGCCTCACCAGCCTCTGACGTCACTGCACGTCACTGCTGTGAACAACAATCATAAGACAAAGGCACCTCCTAGTGTGATATAGTAGAGACAAGATTGACTAAGCAGGTGAAAAATGAATACTCACAAATGGAGCAGCACCCAATTGTGAGCAGCACCCAATTGTGCTCAGTCAGTGTCCCAGCTCACTGGCCCAGCATGACTACCGGTATCCCAGGTGTCCTCAGTGGATAATAAGCTCAGACTCTCAAATAAAATTGCAATTGTCACAATTTAATAAAAAACATAAAAACAGAAGTCAAGATATATGTCTCTGATATTAAAAACACAGAAAGCAACACATTTCTCAGATCTCTGTTTCATCAGGCTTCTGTTAACTAAATGAGAGTTCTGACTTAAATAGAACAAACAACCAATCCTAATCCTCTAAAGAGTAACACACCTCCTTAGATTGTACTGTGCAGCCTTACTTCTTATGTAGAACATGATTTGCCAACCAGGAGAGACTTTTATACCCATTTCCCACTACACATGACTGACATGGATGTCTGTACCATTCACACATTAGACACAATTAAACACTGAAACTTCATTATCCGCTAACACATATAGTCCTTTTCACAATTTCCCCCGACTTATTCACTAGCATTAGTAATATCACATATATATACACCATTGCACCACTTAGAAATATCTCCTTATGATGGATTAAACACTAATTAATAGTATCCATCATATAATTTAGGATTACATGCACTCATATTTTATTATCATTATTACATCAATAGCTCACTCCCTACATCAATAGCTAAAGATGAGATCACTTTAATATAATATAATATATCTCCACTGAGTTGGAGTACAGGCACTATAATGTATGTTTGTGATTCACTTAAGTATGAATGTTTTAAATTACCTGGCCATAATATATAAACATGTTACAACCAGACATAGGCTCTCCTTATATGGGGTGGTAACTTTGATAATTATCAAGTGCTTAGGATTGGTCAATACGAGTCCTTAGTAATTGGACGATTTGGGCTGTAATAAGACAGGACTGCTGACAAGTCAAATGATGCGTAGTATGACGAATACAGAAGTCATTTCCATGCCTAACATTAGGCTTGAATGCCTGCGAGTATGCAATCACGACTTGGGAATTTACATTGTAAAGTAATACACATTAAGGGCCACATTGATCAAGTCAGTAAAGCGTTTATATTATCCCATCTCACTATTTAAGAATCCATACCATAAAGTTATACACAATCTGACCCACATCGATCAAGTTAGTAAAACGTTTATATTATCCAGGAATCTGTTGGCGCTCTACAAATAACCAATAATAATAATAATAATAATCCAACCTCTCATACGATAAATAGAATTGCCCTAAGCTCTTGTGGGTGATATATGGGCCACTCTTATTCTTGTGATAGTGGTACTTATACGGACTGATTGATATTCTATACAGCCTTTCAAAATAAAACAATTGAAAGATGAGATTACTTTGGTGACATGATATTCACATCAAGGTACCTGGGATTGTCAGTAAATGTTATGATGATATGTATTAGCAATGATTGTTCACCATAGCATTAATGATGTGAAGACACTTGCAGGTTTGCATGTTATAGTGATGTTAGTACTGATTAGATTAATTATGCACACACACATCTGAGGAGGTGTGTTACTCTTTAGAGGATTAGGATTGGTTTTTTGTTGTATTTAAGTCAGAACTCTCATTTAGTTAACAGAAGTTTGATGAAACAGACAGAGATCTGAGAAACGCGTTGCTTTCTGTGTTTTTAATATCAGAGTCATATATTTTGACTTCTGTTTTTATGTTTTTTATTAAAGTGTGACAATTGCAATTTTATTTGAGAGTCTGAACTTTTTATCCACTGAGGACATCTGGGATACCGGTACTTATGCTGGGCCAGTGAGCTGGGACACTGCAAGATCCCAGTCTGCCTGACTTAGCACAATTGGGTACTGCTCCATTTGTGAGTATGCATTTTTCACCTGCTTAGTCAGTCTTGTCTCTACTATATCACACTAGGAGGTGCCTTTGTCTTATGATTGTTGTTCACAGAAAAAGCTGGTAGGGAATTTAGTAAATTCATACATAATAGACAGAAATATATCAAACAAATGTTTATATTTTGAATATTGCATAATTTGAATATTACAATTAACGAGAGCATTAGAAATGCTATTACAAATATATCGATTCGAATTCGAATATTGCATAATTTGAATCGAATTATCAGAAAAATTTGAATTGAATATTACAATTAAAGAAAGCATTAGACATACTATTACATTAAATGAATGTTAAAATGTGTACAAACATTCAAAATTTGAAACAAACCAACGAATGTGTTAAAATTCCTTTTTTTAATTTTTGAATGTTGCAAAACATTTGCACATCCCAAGGTAGGACAACAGAGGCAGCTTCAAGATGACTTGCAGAGCCCAAAGGGGATAAGACATCAGCCAATGGAATTTCAGTAGCTCTCATCCTATTGGCTGATTTGAACAGCCAATAGGATTTCAGTAGCTCTCATCCTATTGGCTGATTTGAATTTGAAGAATCAAATCAGCCAATAGGAATCCAAGCGACGCCATTTTTAATCGCGTCCCTTGAATTCACTATCCAGTGTACAGTGACGATCGTATGAAAAGGATCCTCCACACTCCATGGCTCTGCGGTCGCCGGTCTTCAGTTCCAGGGTCGCCGGTCTTCAGCTCCCCGGTCATCTGCCCTCCGCTCTGTGTCAGATTGTTCCTGGAAGAAGAGGTCACTGCTTGGAAAAAGACTTTACCGCATGGTACAGGACCTTCTCCGCCGGACATCAGGAATGGTGAGTATCAACCTGGGGGTTAGGCTTAGGTTTTTTTTTTTTTTTTTTTTTTTAAATTTAATTTAGATTAGGGATGGGCAGTAAAAGAGCTAAATTCCCTTTTAAGGGCAATGCCCAAACAAATTCCCCTTTCAGGGCAATGGGTAGTTTAGGTTTTTTAGTGTTAGGTTCTTTTATTTTGGGGGTCTGTTGGGTGGGGGGGTTTTACTGTTAGGGGGAACTTTGTGTATTTTGATGTAAAAGAGCTGCTGCAAAAAGCCCTTTTAAGGGCTACCGGTAGCTTATTCTTAGAGTAGGTAGTGTTTTTATTTTTTATTTTCATAGGGATTAGGTATAATTTTTTAAAATATGATAATTTTGTTTTTTATTTTCTGTAATCTTAGATTTTTTTATTTTCGGTAATTGTATCTTAAAGGGTCAGTCTACACAATCATTTTAATTTTGACTAGACTGTCCATTTTATTTATACTTAGTTTATTTTTTATTTTTAAAGTAGTGTTAGGTTTTTTTATTTTAATAGTAACTTTAGTATTTTGTAATTTAGGTAATTTGGGATCATTTAATGGGTGTTAGGTTAGGGGGCTTAGTAATTTAATTATTTATTTGCGTTGTGGGCTTTGGCGGTTTAGGGGTTAATACTTTAATAGGTAGTTTGGGTTGTGGGTTTTGGAGGTTTAGGGGTTAAATACTTTAGTTATTACTTGCAGTGTGGGTTTGATGGCGAATATAAGGGTTAATACCCTTTATTAGTTATTGCGTTGGGGGATTGCGATTGACAGGTAGATAGATATTGCATCTACAACACTAACACTGTGTTGACCCTAGGGGGATAGATATTGCACATGCGTTAGGTGTTAGTTTTTTGCAAGCACTTTCGGGAGTTACGGTGCTCCCAAACTCAGCGCAAGGCTTGCTGCGGCTGCCTTGTGTGACGAGGTGAAAATGGAGTAAGATTTCTCCATTTTCGCCATGTAAGTCCTTGCGTTGAATATTGGATACTGATTTGCGACGCGGTCCCATGTTAGCTTATGGGAGTAAAAATTGCGGGCGACGGGTGAAATATACGCACGTAACTTGTATGCTACGCCATATATGTAATACCAAAATCGCGTAAAAACCTGCGTCGCCGACTTTTGCGGGCGACGCCGCATATATAATGGAGCCCAAGGTAGTCTAAATTCTGCTATCTTTTGATCAATACACCTTTTGCAATCTGCAGCAGTTTGCATGCAAAAAACAAAACATTTTCTTAGGGAACTCTTACATTAAAATCCTTACATTATAGCCAAAAGACACCTTCTCTAGCTTGAAAGCTTTAAGCCGCGACGTTCAGCAAAACCATCTCAATGAGCAGTTGTCTGCTAGGCACAGCTTCCTGCATGAATTTTGATCTTTCTTTGGCTCACTTCCCATTTATCTGACCTCCCCAGGACTCCACTACTCAAACTCCACAAGACATCATTTCTATCGCTCTGTGCATGCATATGAAACACCTGTCACATGATTATTATTTCCTTGTAACAGCATTTTTGTATTTGAGTTTGTAAGGCTTATGTAAATTTGTATTTTGTTCAGAACTTTTGCTCTAGAACTTTTTTGAATTGTAAATAACATGAAAATGCTTGGGGGGAAAAGATTACATTATTTGCTTAAATTAACTTACAATTTTAAAGGGATATGAAATACAAAAAAAGTATTTTGTAATCCAGACAGAGCATACGTTTTTTTTTTAAATTTTCTAATTTACTTCTGTTATTAAATTTGCTTTATTCCCAATACTCAAGGTGAAGAAATACCTAGGTAGTGTCTGACACACTATATGGCAGGTAATAGTGCTGTCAACTAGTGCTCTTGCACAAGCATAGCATTCTGTAAAACTGCTGCCATATAATTTTCTAGACAGGTGCACACCCATGATCTTACATCCTTGCTTTATATCAAAAGATACCAAGCGAGCAAAGAAAATTTAATAGTAGAAGTAAATTAGAAATTTAAAATTGCATGCTCTATCTGAATAATGGAAGAAAAAAATGTTTGTTTCATGTACCTTGAAGATGCTGGCACCAATTCAGGTCAACCAAGGCTATTAAAAAGACTCTAGCACCCTCCTCTAAATTGGGGAAAGGGAGGAGTCACATTCCCAGATTACAGATTATCAAATGCTCAACGAAGCACTGGTCCTATATATGGCAATCTGGAACCTACAGTATATATATATATATATATATATATACAGGGAGTGCAGAATTATTAGGCAAATGAGTATTTTGTCCACATCATCCTCTTTATGCATGTTGTCTTACTCCAAGCTGTATAGACTCGAAAGCCTACTACCAATTAAGCATATTAGGTGATGTGCATCTCTGTAATGAGAAGGGGTGTGGTCTAATGACATCAACACCCTATATCAGGTGTGCATAATTATTAGGCAACTTCCTTTCCTTTGGCAAAATGGGTCAAAAGAAGGACTTGACAGGCTCAGAAAAGTCAAAAATAGTGAGATATCTTGCAGAGGGATGCAGCACTCTTAAAATTGCAAAGCTTCTGAAGCGTGATCATCGAACAATCAAGCGTTTCATTCAAAATAGTCAACAGGGTCGCAAGAAGCATGTGGAAAAATCAAGGCGCAAAATAACTGCCCATGAACTGAGAAAAGTCAAGCGTGCAGCTGCCAAGATGCCACTTGCCACCAGTTTGGCCATATTTCAGAGCTGCAACATGACTGGAGTGCCCAAAAGCACAAGGTGTGCAATACTCAGAGACATGGCCAAGGTAAGAAAGGCTGAAAGACGACCACCACTGAACAAGACACACAAGCTGAAACATCAAGACTGGGCCAAGAAATATCTCAAGACTGATTTTTCTAAGGTTTAATGGACTGATGAAATGAGAGTGAGTCTTGATGGGCCAGATGGATGGGCCCGTGGCTGGATTGGTAAAGGGCAGAGAGCTCCAGTCCGACTCAGACGCCAGCAAGGTGGAGGTGGAGTACTGGTTTGGGCTGGTATCATCAAAGATGAGCTTGTGGGGCCTTTTCGGGTTGAGGATGGAGTCAAGCTCAACTCCCAGTCCTACTGCCAGTTTCTGGAAGACACCTTCTTCAAGCAGTGGTACAGGAAGAAGTCTGCATCCTTCAAGAAAAACATGACTTTCATGCAGGACAATGCTCCATCACACGCGTCCAAGTACTGGCAAGAAAGGGTATAAAAGAAGAAAATCTAATGACATGGCCTCCTTGTTCACCTGATCTGAACCCCATTGAGAACCTGTGGTCCATCATCAAATGTGAGATTTACAAGGAGGGAAAACAGTACACCTCTCTGAACAGTGTCTGGGAGGCTGTGGTTGCTGCTGCACGCAATGTTGATGGTGAACAGATCAAAACACTGACAGAATCCATGGATGGCAGGCTTTTGAGTGTCCTTGCAAAGAAAGGTGGCTATATTGGTCACTAATTTGTTTTTGTTTTGTTTTTGAATGTCAGAAATGTATATTTGTGAATGTTGAGATGTTATATTGGTTTCACTGGTAAAAATAAATAATTGAAATTGGTATATATTTGTTTTTTGTTAAGTTGCCTAATAATTATGCACAGTAATAGTCACCTGCACACACAGATATCCCCCTAAAATAGCTATAACTAAAAACAAACTAAAAACTACTTCCAAAACTATTCAGCTTTGATATTAATGAGTTTTTTGGGTTCATTGAGAACATGGTTGTTGTTCAATAATAAAATCAATCCTCAAAAATACAACTTGCCTAATAATTCTGCACTCCCTGTATATATATACACACATACAAACAGAGAGAGGCACACTCACAGGAATGAACAACCAGCTCAATAACATTGTTATCCTGTTCTATGGGGAGATTTAACACCTGGGTGCAGCCTCTTTATAGCCCAGTAATGCTTTTCACAGAGAAGAACGTTCCTGTAGTATATCAGTCTGATCCCGCCTATTACGGTTGATCCAGCGCCAAAATACCAGACAATTCCTCTCTGAACAAGGAACACAGCAACCACAGACGATCGTTTCGGCCTTCATTGGGCCGAGTCAGTGATGTGTAGCCATATTCCGCTAAGCACACTGAGCAAGGAATCGACATCTGGTATATATATATATATATATATATATATAAATGTGTCCAAGAAGGGGAAGCACAATCTCATGGTTTCTCCAATGCCACGGTGCACTGCAGCATATCCACAGCTCAGTTTCAAAAACAGGCACTCAATGGTCTTGTAAAAAAGTCAAATTTTATTCAGTATAAGTTAAAAAGACATAACGTTTCGGTGCATTCCTGAGCCTTTGTCAAACGTCATAGAAAGGACTTTATACAAAAAAAAAACTAAAAACCGGGTTTTTAGTTTTTTTTGTATAAAGATCTTTCTATGACATTTGACAAAGGCGCAGGAATGCGCCGAAACATTATGTCTTTTTAACTTATACCGAATAAAACTTGACTTTTTTACAAGATATTGAGTGCCTGTTTTTGAAACTGATATATATATATATATATATATATATACAGTATATATATTTGTATTATTATATATATATATATATATATATATATATATATATATATATTGTATGTGTGTATGTAATATATATTGTATCTGTGTGTGTATATATATATATATATATATATATATATATATATATATACTGTATATATATATATATATATATATTGTATGTTTATATATATATATATATTGTTTGTATGTATATATATATATATATATATACATACATAAACTCTATAAATATACTGTGTGTATATATATATACTGTATGTATGTATATGTGTATATATATATACTGTATATATACACACACATATTTATATGTATAATTTGGACAGTCACTAGAGAAGAAAAAGCAAATATTAACCTATATCAGAAAAGTTTTTATTCTTTTGTCCCTTGTTTCTCTTTATTTCTATTGCAAGAGATGTTGTGCTATATCTGATGATTCTGTTTGCAGTTGTGTCTTGTGTTTAAACAACAAACCAAACATATGCTCCTGCAGAGGACTATATAAGTGTCACTGAAATAAAAAAAGTTTTTGTGTGCAGTCTTGCAGCAACAGTGAACATATCTAGATAATGCAGAAAATGTAATTACTTTATAATAAAGAACAATGAAGAATGTTTTCCTTTGCTTTAAACAGAAAGCTAGATTACGAGTGGAGCGTTATTTATCGCTCCCACTCGCACGTTAACTCAACTAGAAAGTAAGCTTTTTGAGCGCTTCAGGTAGCGTGGGTATTAGTATAAGTTGAAAATAATTTTTTAGCGCTAACCTAAAAAGGCGAAGTTAATATTGCAACCGCATTAACGTAATCCCCTCATAGACTTCAATTGAGAGTGAAAAGTGGAAAAAAAACTTGTATTTCCTCATTGACTTTAATGGAGCATGAAAAGTTTAAAAAACACGCAAGTTTCACAAACCCTACACTACAGCAACAACGGATGTCAGAGATGACAAAGAGGAACAAACAAGAGAAGGCTTATGGAAGTACTTGAGATTTATATGAAGGATTATCTCATTCATTAATGGGATACTAAACCCAATTATTTTTTTTCTTTGATGATTCAGATAGAGCATGCAATTTTAAGCATCTTTCTAATTTACTCCTATTATCAAATTTTCTTCCTTCTCTTGAAAAAGCAGGAATATAAGCTTAACAGCCGGCCCATTTTTGATTCAGCACCTTGGCTTGCGCTTGCTGATTTGTGACTACATTTAGCCACCAATCAGCAAGCACTACCCATTCCTGCAATTCATATAAAGATACCAAGAAAACGAAGAAAAATTGATATTAAGAGTAAATTGAAAAGTTGCTTAAAATTGCATGCTCTATCTGAATCATGAAATCATTTTTTTTTAGTTTAGTGTCCCTTTAAGTGTAGGTTAACTCTTTAATTTCTGTATAATTTAGGATTGCAAAAAGTTTTGAGAAAGTCAGGATAAATAACAATCGGCTAGATTACGAGTTTTGCGTCAGGAGCTGTGCGGTGCTAATGAGCAGTTTTTTCTCACCGCTCACTTACCTGCAGCGCTGGTATTACGGGTTTTTACAAACCCGGCGTTAAAAGGCAAGAAGTGAGCATAGAGCAAAATTGTGCTCCATACCACACTCCAATACCAGCGCGGCTTAAGTCAGTGGTGAGCTGGTCGTACGTGCTCGTGCACGATTTCCCCATAGACATCAATGGGGAAAGCCGGCTAAGAAAAAGTCTAACACCTGCCAAAAAGCAGCGTAAATCTCAGTAACACAGCCCCATTGATTCCTATGGGGAAACACATTTTATGTTTACACCTAACACCCTAACATGAACCCCAAGTCTAAACACCCCTAATCTTACACTTATTAAGCCATAATCTGCCGCCCCCGACATCACAGACACCTACATTAATCTTATTAACCCCTAATCTGCCGCTCTGGACAGCTCCGCCACCTACATTATACCTATTAACCCCTAATCTGCTGCCCCCAATGTCGCAGCAACCTACATACACTTATTAACCCCTAATTTGCCGCCCCCAACGTCCCGCCACTATATTAAATTTATTAACCCCTAAACCTAAGTCTAACCCTAATCCTAACACCCCCTAACTTAAATATAATTAAAATAAATCTAAATAAAATTACTATCATTAACTACATTATTCCTATTTAAAACTAAATACTTACCTATAAAATAAACCCTAAGATAGCTACAATATAACTAATAGTTACATTGTAGCTATCTTAGGGTTTATTTTTATTTTACAGGCAAATTTGTATTTATTTTAACTAAGTAGAATAGTTATTGAATAGTTATTAACTATTTAATAACTACCTAGCTAGAATAAATACAAATTTACCTGTAAAATAAAACCTAACCTAAGTTACACTAACACCTAACACTACACTTAAATAAATTACCTACATTAAATACAATAAAATAAAATAAATTAAATTAGCTAAATTGCCAAAAAAACACTAAATTACAGAAAATAAAAAACAAATTACAGATCTTTAAACTAATTACACCTAATCTAATAGCCCTTTCAAAATAAAAATAAAAAAACCCTAAACTAAACTACCAATAGCCCTTAAAATGGCCTTTTGCAGGGCATTGCCCCAAAGAAATCAGCTCTTTTTCCTTTAAAAAAAAATACAAACACCCCCCCAACAGTAAAACCCACCACCCACACAACCAACCCTCCAAATAAAATACTAACTAAAAAAACCTAAGCTCCCCATTGCCCTGAAAAGGGCATTTGGATGGGCATTGCCCTTAAAAGGGTGTTATGAGCTGCTTATTATATTTTCATTATTTTATATGTTTAACCAAACTTTTCCTTTTCTTTTACTGAACTCTTCTCTGAAACTGCAGATATATTACTTCTGTATTTTCCAGCAATTCACTCCTGACCTAATACGTGATGTATCTTTAACAACTTACTTTTAGCCTAAAAAGTATATATCAGTACATCTTAAAGTTATGGCTTCTCCCATACATTGTTTTTTTAAATATCTGAAACTCAAGGTAAAATCCAAGGCTTCTCTGTACAGTATCAACTTCTCAATCCAATTAGCCAGCTAGCCTCTGGTCACATTCCAAGAAAACATATCTCCCAAATTTTAACATAGAGGACCTGTTTTTTTTCTTCCTTTCCTAGTAACCACTAATCATGTGAGATTTATTGGCCAATCATTATCAGCCAATTAGCTCTCTGCTTTGTAAGTTACTGTAATAGTATAAAAATGCATGTATATGAAAATGTGTTAGTCTTGCGTTGCTGTTTTTTGTTCTGGGACACTGTTGCAACAGTGTAATAAAGATTACCTCTCCTGAGGTGAGCCCTTGTTTGATAAATATCTGGTCTGGACCTCTTTATTACTGCACCTGAGACGAGCTCACTCACGACAGTAACTTGGCGACTCTGGTGGGACATGCTTCAGGTCGACCTTTCCGTGCCTCCCTGGCTGGGAACCAACATCTGCGCGCACCCATCTGATTCAGGTCTATAGCTTACCTGTGGGAGGTTTTGTCTTGTTGGCCAGGGAGTCCCGGGGGGCGATAAGGGAGTACGTCCTGAGGAACAGACCACAAACAACGGACACAATCTACCCCTTGGACCAGTCTGTGAGTGTCTTCTTGTCTTTTGTGTTCATGTACGTGTAATATATGTTGTGGGTCTTTTACCCTGTTTTTGTTTTATATACTGGATCACTATTAAATTCAGTGGGACATCTGTCTGGCAGTTAAACACCATTAGGGTGCCAGCCCACTATAAAATAAAGTTTCAGGTGGTAGGGATTTTACAGAGGCAGAAATAGTGATCCAAGACATATTGTGACTTGAGACTATAGTGCTAATATCTCCCGCTAAGCAGGGACGTTGAGGTAGTGTCTGTCCGGTAACTGCAGGGACTTGATTGACTATAGTGCTAATCTCTCCCGCTAGGCAGGGACGTTGAGGAAGTGTCCGTCCGGTAACTGCAGGGACTTGATTAGGGATTAAGGTGAGGTGTGGATTTTGAGGAGTTAAAGTGCCCCTGTTTTTGGTCTAATTTTTGTAGACTGGGCACTTTGTCATCAAAATTTACATTCACTTTAAGGAACAGGGATATAATAATGGTATCCCGGCTGTCTAAAGTAGACAAAGACTCTCCCCTTGTTAAAGTATATGCAAATTAGGGAAAACTCAGTACTGCTGGGTTATAAAAAAAAATAGAATTTATACTTTGTGCACAGAGCTCTGAGTTTCCTATACTCTCAGCCTTGATCCTGAATTAAGGTGGCCGAGATTTGGGTCCTTTGAGCTCCCTAAATGAATTGCCCTCCGCAATCTTCTGGTTGATATATGCCCTGACCAGATGGACTACTATTATCTGTTTGAGAATAGTAGGGTTGCGGACGTTAAAACCCAAATTAAATTGTGTTTTCTGTATTACTAAAAGTTTCATGTATGTTAACATTGCTTTAGAATAAATGCTGGGAGTGAAATATTTGAGGTATGCGAGTTGATAAGAATTTTTGTGTACAATCGCTGCAAAAGAAAGATGGCCTTGATGTTTGATGCAGGCTGGAGCTGTGTGTGTGTATCAGGGATTCTTAGCTAAGAAATTTGATGACGTAATGATTTGCTTGTAATTGCTGTAACTTGGTTTTAAAGTCATATGTATTTTCTTAATTTTGTGCACCAATAATAGAATTTTTTTTAGTTTTAAGTGATATTTGTTTTATGTATGGGCTGATAAGAGATTTAATGTGTTTCCATCTGTTTGAGGCATATAAAATATATCTGCAAGTAAAGTAGCTAAGGACTTTGAAAGTGCGATGGTGTGTGTCATTTTTGTCACGCTCTAGTAAATATGAGAGTTTTTCTTGTATATGATTAATGGTTTAAGTATGTTTGTGGAAAAGATAATAAGGTAAAAAAAACTTGTCTTGTTTGCCATTGGAGTTCTGCTTCTTTGCTGTATTATGGACTGTTTCATTAGATGTATCTAAAGTATTTGGGTCTGTTTCTTTTGCAATAAATATTTAAGTATATGCAGGTTGTGATGCAGTGGGGAGGTGGAGTTTTGATGGTAAATAAGACAATAAGGTTGAATATGTAATATACATGATACATGGTCAGCCCTTATGGGGACAGTACACTGTAAAATTGTTTTTATATTAATGTATTTTCAATTACTTGTTATACAAGCTGCATAGTATAAAAAATAATCGGCAGCTAACAATATAAATTTAAATATCACTCCCCACACTTTACATTTAAAGGGACACTCAGGTTTTATAAAATTTTCATGATTTAGATATAGCATGGAATTTTAAACAACTTTCCTATTTACTTCCATTAAAAATAATGTGCACAGTCTTTTATATTTACATTTTTTTTTTTGAGTCACCAGCTCCTACTGAGCATGTGCAAGAACTCAGACTATACGTATATGCATTTGTGATTGGCTGATTGCTATCACATAGTACAGGGGGAGTGGAAATATACATAACTTAGAAATGTGTTAGAAAAGAATCTACTACTCATTTGAAATTCAGACTAAATGCTATTGTATTGTCTTGTTATCTTGCATTTGTTGATTATGCAAATCTGCTGTGTTTACTGGTCCTGTCTCTGGGAGCATAATAATTGCATAAGACCTGGATGATTTTCTATATTTTTACTTTAGTTTGTTTTACAATAGTTTGCTTACATAATCACCTTGTGCAGACCTTTCCTTGTATATATATATATATATATATATATATATATATATATATATATATATATATATATATATATAATATAAAATCTGTGAGACTAGCAGTGAAAAAAAAGAGTTACATTTGCTTTCCAGTTGATTGAGGCTTCATGCCGATGTGGATTTTACTTCTGAGTTGAATACATACAGGTCTGTCTGTGTAAAAGTCTGTTCTAATACAGGAGTGGAATTGCATGATGCAAACGTTTTCTTTTTCTCTTCAAATAAATTGCAAACTGAGAGATATCACTGACCTGAATGTATTCAAGCTCTAAAAAAAAACTGCTCACTGCTTATCACGGAGTCAAGGGGTGGAGCAAGTGCTATGCACAGAAGGCAGGGAAAAAAAATATTTAAAGGGGTATAGGCAAACTGATATAAAATCTGAGATTTCAAAAAATATTTACAGAGAAAGAAAATGAAGTTTATTGTATGCTCAGCACTAGTATATTTAACTATGTCAAGCAGTTTCAATTAAAAATTATTCTTAATTTGGGTAAACTGTCCCTTTAACTATCCTGCACCCCTGTGAGTGTGGTTTCTTATTACTGGCTTGTTTACTTAGGCTGATTGATAGATGAGACTCCAGTATAAAACTTTTACTATAGGTGGGTATACCACAGACTAAATCAGCTATTTCAAATGCCAAAATAGAGGAAAGGAGCTTGTACAGGGACATTCTTTACACATTTATGTGCCACACGCAGTACACCTCTTACTCAGTCAGACAAATACACAACATTTTTTTTAAACCAACGTCTCACTAGGTATGAGACATTGCTTCTTGTACCTTCTAATATCACTATCATCTACTGTACCTCTCTCAACCCAGCAACTTTGTTACCTCTACCTGATGATGGTACCCCACACTATGACTGTTTATCTGTATCTCTCTTTTAATCCAAACTAAGGGATGGCCTCTCTGATGTGCCTCTACCTAACCTGGATTGGACACTGTTCTGTGATGGAAGTTTGAGGATGGTGAATGTTTCTGCTGTAGTCATGACAGATTCTGTTATAGAGGCCGAGCCCCTCCCATCTCACTACAGTGCCCAAGCGGCTGAGCTACATGCACTCACACTTGCTTGTCAGCTCTCAAAGTACAGGTCAGTAAACATTTAAACTGATAGTAAATATGCTTTAGGGATTGTATATGCCACTGGTCAATTATGGAAATTAAGGGGTTTTCTAACTTCTGCTGGTACCCAAATTGCCAATGCACCACAAGCTTCTGCATTCCTTGACTCAATCCATTTACCCACTTCCATCTCTGTCATGCATTGCAAAACACACACCCACTCACAGGAACCCATTTCACTTTGTAATAGTTATGCTGATCAAATTGCTTAGCATGCAGCTTCTCTGCCATTTACACTACATTGTCTCTCTTTACACTTCTCTTCCTGAACAAACTGTTCACCTCTGGACTATTCTTGGTGTTACCTGTGACTTTTGGTATCTGGTCCACTCCAGATGGATGCCCTGCTCTACCTCAACCACACCTCTCTCTTATGCTATCCTTTCTGCATAACAAAACACACTGAGGTACCACACAACTTTGCCCCCCCCCCCCCATCAAGCTGCAAAATGGGTTGTATTGAATTGTGAGACGTGCTCAATTCAGTCCAAGGGGGGAACCTAAAGGCCCACCAGGCGGATGCCCATGGGCATTTGAAACTTTTGAATGTTTACAAATTGACTTTTCTGACATACCTCCCTGTAGGGGTTTCAAACATTTACTTGTGATAGTGGACCAACTTACTGGATGGGTCGAGGCCTTTCCTACAAGAACTGTGAAAGTCCAAGAAGTTGCCAAGTGAATGCTAAAAGAACTCATACCCAGGTTTGGCCTCCCAGAGTAATTGAATCTAACAGAGGAACACATTTCACAAGTAATATTATTCAGCAAATGACATTAGCCTTAGGCTTTCCTTGGCATCTCCATACCCCTTGGCATCCAGAAAAGCTCAGGCCAAGTGGAAAGAACCAGACCCTAAAACAGACTATTGCAAAAAATTTGTTCTCAAGTAAGCCTTAAATGGGTAGATGCTTTGCCCCTAGCACTGTTTGGGACTCACACAAACCATAGGGGGACCCTCAAGCTCTCACCATATGAACTATTGTTTGGTAGGCCACCTCCTTTGTATAGTGCCAACACCTTACACCTGCCTGACCTTGCAGTAGGTGATGTATAACTAACTGCTTATCTTTTGCAACTGCAGACATTCTCTCCACAGACATGTCTCTCTCTCTCAGTCTTTGCCATTGGACATGACTGCACATCCCTTCCAGTCAGGTGACTTCATTTTAGTCCAGACCTATCAAAAAAAAGCCACTGCAGCCTCTCTGGAACGGTCCCTTCCTGGTTTTGCTGACTACTCCAACAGCTATCAAAGTTGCTGAGGTCGACTCTTGTATCCACTACTCCAGGTGTAAAAGATACAGCCCAGACAAAGAAGCAGCCTGCAACAAGCCAAAGAAAGAAGAAGCTGGGGCAACCAAGGCCTCTGAAGAAGGGGTAACCAAGACCCCTGACGACGATTGGTTAATTCAGACCCTTCTGGGTTTGAAACTCAGACTAACTAGAAATAGTGAAATCTCACTAGCTGAATGAGTGAAACTGAAAGATCTGTCTTTCTCTTATTTTCATTGTCTCACTCCTCTGTTGATATCTTGAGTAACATCCCTTAATATGTCTCCTTTGTTTTGTGTCACACTTTTGACCATGCTCTCTTACTCTATTTCCCAATATGTGTTTTCTGGTCAGTGTGTTTGTCCTAACCCCTTTACTAAATACTCTTGTTCTGGTAACCTTGTATCTGTGGCAGTTTTTCCTCCTACTACTAGCTGCACTCAACAAGTAATTATACTCAAAGTTCGTATTTAAAGGTCCTAAGGGGTTTGTTATCCAGTCTATTTGCATAGCCTCACTAGTGAATGTGGTTTGAAAATTATGAAGTGGGTAGCTGAGAAATGAAAGTCACCCCTTCTTGCTTGACGTTCCCCTGTAACTACAATTGCCACAACCCCTATTTACCCCCACGATTCTTTCCCCCATAATGATAATTTACCTAATGCCCAATTGTCCACAGAGAACTATTCTTTAGGTGAATGGGGACTAAACTCACACGTTGTCCTACTCCAAACTATAGCCAATCACACAGAGGGCAATTGTTATATTTGTGCTCGCATTCCCACTCATCATAAGAGGGGTATTCCTCTTATGGGTATTAATGTTGATTTGTTTACCTTTGATTTGTCTACTTTTATTCCTCCAGGTACACCATTGTTCAACCCATCAGGTAATTTTATCTCTTTGGGAGGCACCTCATATGGTATTATCTGCAGGGAAATTGGCCAAGGTACGGTGCGGTTGGGTGCCTCCCTATGTGAGTATGTAATCTCCAGTAATGGCACTCATTTCCAGCTGGTAAATTTCTCTGGAATGATCCTGACTGGGAATCATAATCTCACTGCACTTTTTTTGTTTCCTCCAGGGCCCCAATTGTACTTTTGTTTCCCCATCCCTTGTACAATCTTTCCTCAGCAGACCACCCCCTGGGTTGTATTGATATGTGGACAGACAGCGGTGTCAGTCCTCCCTGGTAACTCTACAGCCATCTGCTTCCTGGGTGTGGTAACCCCAGCCATCCATGTTGTCCCCACGCTGCCCTTGGGCCCAATTCGCAATAAACGTGAATCTGAAAGCTTGCTGCCCCCCCTTGTCCAACAGTATGCTGGAGATTCAACTGGTCGAGCTATCCTCCCGGCCGTTGGTGTCTACCTGAATCATCAGGACATCATCATGTTATCTGTGACACTACAGACCTTCATGAATGAGAGTGCAGGAGTTGTTCAGAGTGTGGCCCAAGAGTTGAAGCAGCTTAGACAACTAGCATTGCAGAATAGGATGGCCCTTGATTACCTCCTGGCATCCCAGGGAGGGGAGGGGGTGTAGTCTTGTGAGCAAAGAATGTTGTACCTATGTTACTGATCAATCACTTAATTTGAGTCACCATCTCACAGTTATTAGGTCCCTATCCCAGGATGTCCAAGATGTGATTGATGACAAATTTGGCCTTGGAGGTATTTTTAACCATCTCTTTGATTGGCTACCTAATTTGGGATGGTTACACTCCCTTTTTCTGTATGGCATTGTTATTATAGTATGCCTTATCCTGATGTGTTGCTGTATACAATGTGTACCTGGTCTAATCTCTACATGCAAGAATGTTTTCACTGTGTCTCATTCTTCTCCCAAATACTTGTTTCCCTCTATCTGTTTTGAATCTCCCCACCATGTTGAGATCTCTCTTGACCCTGATTTCTTCTGAGTTCACCTACTTCTCTCCTATTCTATGTCTCTTTTGACCTCTTGATCTTACAATGTTATTGTCTACCCACCAGCTGTGCCCTAAAATTCCCTGTCTTATCCCTATGCAGGATGCACTACGTCCCTAGGATCGTCTAGAACTTTCCTACATTGGGAAACTGGCCACGGAGAGACCATGGACCATCATCTACCTTGATGGCCACCCCGGTTGTAGCCTGTATACCCATAACCCACTCCTTTTTCCCTCCCTGGTGGTTTCTATGTGGTTTCTATTTCTTCATTGTCTTTCTGTATTGTTTTATTTTGCTTTCATATTGCATTACCTTATACTTACACTGTCTATATTTCCTTCACAGGTGCAGAATTCCTTCACCTCCCAAACATGCCATGATACTGCCTGACAACCCACTATTCGCCATCAACTCTGCAAGAATGATGGGGATTTTTAATTGCTGTTAATAAATCTGGGAGGGGATGTTTCTGCACTATGTCATGCCACACACATATGTCATGCCACACACACATTTACAGCATAGGAATGTTTAGGTAGTTGTCTACTCCACCCGATGGCGACTAGCGTCCGGTAATAGCGGAATTGCCTACTACCTAATAACTTCACTCCTACCTTGTTTTTGCTTACCCTCTTGTAGTCCTGTGAACCATCTTGGACGCGAGCACCCATGTACTAATAGCATTGTGATTGTAATTGTCAAACCGCCATGAGTCACATTAAGTTTTTGTGATCGCAGCACTTTGACGTTTGCAATCAAAGGGGGGAATGTTATGAGCTGCTTATTCTATTTTCATTATTTTATATGTTTAACCAAACTTTTCCTTTTCTTTTACTGAACTCTTCTCTGAAACTGCAGATATATTACTTCTGTATTTTCCAGCAATTCACTCCTGACCTAATACGTGATGTATCTTTAACAACTTACTTTTAGCCTAAAAAGTATATATCAGTACATCTTAAAGTTATGGCTTCTCCCATACATTGTTTTTTTAAATATCTGAAACTCAAGGTAAAATCCAAGGCTTCTCTGTACAGTATCAACTTCTCAATCCAATTAGCCAGCTAGCCTCTGGTCACATTCCAAGAAAACATATCTCCCAAATTTTAACATAGAGGACCTGTTTTTTTTCTTCCTTTCCTAGTAACCACTAATCATGTGAGATTTATTGGCCAATCATTATCAGCCAATTAGCTCTCTGCTTTGTAAGTTACTGTAATAGTATAAAAATGCATGTATATGAAAATGTGTTAGTCTTGCGTTGCTGTTTTTTGTTCTGGGACACTGTTGCAACAGTGTAATAAAGATTACCTCTCCTGAGGTGAGCCCTTGTTTGATAAATATCTGGTCTGGACCTCTTTATTACTGCACCTGAGACGAGCTCACTCACGACAAGGGCATTTAGCTCTATTGCAGGGCCAAAGCCCTAACCTAAAAAATAAACCCACCCAATACACCCTTAAAAAAATCCTAACACTAACCCCCGAAGATTCACTTCTTGCCGCTTGGATGAAGACTTCTCCCGGTAAGTGAATCTTCGGGGGTTAGTGTTAGGATTTTTTTTACAGGTAAAAGAACTGATTTCTTTGAGGCAATGCCCAGCAAAAGGCCCTTTTAAGGGCTATTGGTAGTTTAGTTTAGGTTAGGGTTTTTTTTTTATTTGGGTGGGCTTTTTTTATTTTGATAGGGCTCTTAGATTAGATGTAATTAGTTTAAAGATCTGTAATTTGTTTTTTATTTTCTGTAATTTAGTGGGGGTTTTTGTGATTTAGCTAATTTAATTTAATGTATTTAATTGTATTTAAAGTAGGTAATTTATTTAATTGTAGTGTAGTGTTAGTGTAACTTAGGTTTTATTTTACAAGTAAATTTGTATTTATTTTAGCTAGGTAGTTATTAAATAGTTAATAACTATTTAATAACTATTTTACCTAGTTAAAATAAATACAAACTTGCCTTTAAAATAAAAATAAACCCTAAGCTAGCTACAATGTAACTATTAGTCATATTGTAGCTAGCTTAGGGCTTATTTTACAGTATTTAGTTTTAAATAGGAATAATTTAGTTAATGATAGTAATTTTATTTAGATTTATTTAAAGTATATTTAAGTTAGGGGGTGTTAGAGTTAGGGTTAGACTTAGGTTTAGGGGTTAATAAATTTAATATAGTGGCGGCGATGGTGGGGGCGGCAGATTAAGGGTTAATAAATGTAGGTAGGTGGTGGCGATGTGGGGGACAGCAGATTAGGGGTTAATAAATATAATGTAGGTTGCGGCGATGTCCGGAGCGGAACATTAGGGGTTAATAAGTATAATGTAGGTGGCGGCGATGTTAGGGGCGGCAGATTAGGGATTAATAATATTTAACTAGTATTTTTGCAAGGCGGGAGTGCGGCGGTTTAGGGGTTCATATGTTTATTATAGTGGCGGCGATGTCCGGAGCAGCAGATTAGGGGTTATAAATTTTATTATAGTGTTTGCAATGCGGGAGGGCCTCGGTTTAGGGGTTAATATGTATTTTATGGGTGTTAGTATACTTTTTAGCACTTTAGTTATGAGTTTTATGCTACGGCGTTGTAATGTAAAACTCATAACTACTGACTTTAGAATGTGTTAGGGATCTTGTCGCTCACTTTTTGGCCTCCCAGGACAGACTCGTAATACCGGCGCTATGGAAGTCCCATAGAAAAAAGGGTGTACGAAGTTTACGTAAGTTGGTTTGCGGTAAGGCCAAAAAAGTGTGCGGTGCCCCTAAACCTGCAAGACTCGTAATAGCAGAGGGCGTAAAAAAGCAGCATTAGGACCTGTTAACGCTGTTTTTTTACCTTACCGCACAACTCGTAATCTAGCCGAATATGTTTATCCACACAAAAGACTGGGACTACAGCATTTTTCAAAAAACGCTGCATGTATGCTGTTTTAATCAAAAATAGAAAATTAATTTATTAATAAAAAAAAATGAAAGGAAGGTGCTCATAGTGTAAAATACAGCATTATCAAATGCCTCAGTATAGTAAGACAGGTGCACACAAATTAAAAACACAACGTACCGGTAACAGCTGTATACTAAGGTAGACATTAAAATATATAAAATCAAGACAAGAAAAAGTAATAGAATGTGCTAGAAACATAGAGGCTCCAGTATTCTGCATGTCTACACATCAATACACATTGACAACCTCAACATAAAAAGAGGATTTTAATCATGAAACCACGCAAGCTAATAATCATAGCAAGTGTCAGTAAAGGCAAATTATTGTCTAGTAACAAAGATGCATGCTCCCAGAATACAGATGACAGTTAAATCTCACTCTGGGACCGCCGTGCAGTTTTCATCGGCACATAAGGAAGTTGCCTAACAGTAATTCAATTAACAATCTCCCAAGGTCGCAACACAAGCTGGCGCACAGACTCAGTGACTCACATATACTGCTATTGTGCTCCTCACATCTTCATATCAGTTGGGAAAACGCATCACAGTCATTTTATATGGCATTGGCTGAGACCACTATTGGAATAGTAAAAGTCACTGGCATTATGCTCCACGTGTTTCACACGAAGTTACATGACCCGGTTATTTGGATTATTAAAGAAAGACAAAGCAAAATGTAAAGCCAATTGTCTTGAAATAAAATGAACATGTTTAGGTGTACGTCTGACATAAAGAATGACCAAAGAAAAAAGCAATTTGAACTTTCAGTCGTAATGATTTGAATATGTTTATTTAATTCTATGGCTCTGTCTCTTTAAAATGCATGTTTTGACAGCAGTGTCAATAATTCCATCCCTTATATTGTATAAAGACCCAATTACCCTTCACAATTATCATTAATTACTGTAGTGCTTGCAAAAAAACAATAACCTCATAATGTAATCAAACCTGTTTCCCAGGAGGACAGCAAATCGTTGAACCAACTGATTATCTGAAATCAATCAATCAAGTACCGCGGTGCTGCAATAGATGTCTAACACTTTGTGACATTACTTACCTGAATGAAGTAACTGATAATTATGGGCATGAAACATGCTTTTTGGGTTTGTTTTTTCCTCTTTGTATATGTGGTAAACACTTTTGAATATAGCATTTGGCTTATACATTTGCTATCTTGAGGTTTTACCACATTTTTTCATAACTTAAGGAATACCACATATAGCTCAGTACACTTTTTTTTATTAATACCTATAATATAGAATTAGTCCATATTTAAATCCCATCTTCCTTTATTTCATAATAAATGCCATGTCAAATCCATTCTTATTAAATGATATATCACTTAGATAATATTTAGTAGTTTGTGGTAGTGAGGTGCCACATTGAGACATATTGAAAGGCACACTAATAAAATATTTTTAAATAAATAATTTTCATTCACTCCTGGTATAAACTACATCATTCTTAAGTGTTAAACTTACCCATTCCTGAGCTATCTGAGCTCCTTAAAACATTCCCCTGAGTAAAATAACGGCACAAGAGGAGCTGGAGAGAAGGCCAACACGGCTGCATTTATTAATTACAAAAATGCTGAAAAGCATGTAAACTTTGTTTTTAAACAAAACAGGGGGTAGCGCAAGAGGTCCATAACTAAACTGCAAGTAGGACCCAAGTGAAGCAAGGACAGGGACCTGCATGTGAAACCGACAGCCACCAGGAAATGAGGGCCAGCAGGCCCATGGGGAGAGGCACAGCAAGCTCCGACCTGCTGCATCTTGCCCCTCCCATTAGTTCGACCCTCGCACAAATAGGCTACGGCAAACATTTGCAGGACCCTGACCCCGCCCCGCAAGGGTGCTCTTTTTCTAGAGTTATGTTTCACGCCCTGACCTGTTAAGGAACCAAGTAATGCCAGTTGTACCACAAGACATTTACTCGGAAGGGCAAAAATGTAAATCTATGGGTTTACTCTGAGCTAGCTCGAATGTGCATGCCCCCGCCATGACAACTACAGTAGCCAAAAGAGCTCTGAGTTACCTCTGCGCTGCTTCCTGCAAAACAAACCAACAATGGGGAGGGAGGGAAAAAAACAGCAAGAGGATCCAGGAGGAAAGAGGAAGAGGATTCCCCTACATAGCCTTTTATAAGGTAAGAAAAACCGCCCCTTAAAAAGAAACAATGTTTCATTCCCCTACTCAGTTAATTCTTAGGTTGAGATAACACTTAAGGCACTACCTACAGATAAGGGCCTCTAGTTATGAAGCCGTCTACTTACCTGCATTCGCCGGCCCAATACGCTTGTCTAAGTTATCAAAAAAGCTGTCAAGAAGCCGCGCACCAAGTACGGAGCGATGAGCAGCGGACTGTTGTTATCTGACAGTCATCGATCTCGCTGCTCATCGGCTTCTTTGCAGCTTTCTTGATAGCCTGTCACTAAGCACCCACACTAAGCTATACTGTTTTACCCCTTAAACCGCCGCTCCCGGAGCCCCCCGCACCTAAATAAACTTATTACCCCCTAAAATGCCGCTCCTGGACCCCGCTGCAACTCTAATAAATGTATTAACCCCTAAACCGCCGCTCCCGGATTCCGCCGCCACCTACATTATACCTATTAACCCCTATCCTGCCCCCCACTACACCGCCACCACCTATATTAAACTTATTAACCCCTATCCTGCCCCCCCTATACCGCCGCTCTGGGACCCCTCCGTCACCTACATTATACATATTAACCCCTAATCTGCCGCCCCCTATACCGCCGCCACCTAGATAAACTTATTAACCCCTATCCTGCGGATCCCGGACCCCGCCGCAACTAAATAAATTGTTTAACCCCTAAACCGCTGCTCCCGGACCCCGCCGCCACCTATATTAAAGTTATTAACCCCTATCCTACCCCCCCTATACCGCCACCCCTATATTAAAATTATTAACCCCTAAACCTAAGTCACTAACCCTAACCCCCCCTAACTTAAATATTATTTTAATAAATCTAAATAATATTACTCGTATTAACTAAATTAATCCTATTTAAAACTAAATACTTACCTGTAAAATAAACCCTAAGATAGCTACAATATAACTAATAATTATATTGTAGCTATTTTAGGATTTATTTTTATTTTACAGGCAACTTTGTATTTATTTTAACTAGGTACAATAGTTATTAAATAGTTATTAACTATTTAATAACTACCTAGCTAAAATACTTACAAAATTACCTGTAAAATAAATCCTAACCTAAGTTACAATTAAACCTAACACTACACTATCATTAAATTAATTAAATTAATTAATTACAATTACCTAAAATTAAATTAAATAAACTAAACTATAGTACAAAAAACACAAACACTAAATTACAGAAAATAATAAAGAATTACAAGAAGAAACTAATTACACCTAATCTAAGCCCCCTAAAAATAATAAAGCCCCCCAAAATAAAAAAATGCCCTGCCCTATTCTAAATTACAAAGTAACCAGCTCTTTTACCAGCCCTTAAAAGGGCTTTTTGCGGGGCATTGCCCCAAAGTAATCAGCTCTTTTACCTGTAAAAAAAAATACAACCCCCCCAACATTAAAACCCACCACCCACATACCCCTACTCTAACTCACCCAAACCCCCCTTAAAAAAAACCTAACACTAACCCCCTGAAGATCACCCTACCTTGAGCCGTCTTCACCCAACCGGGCCGAAATCTTCATCCAAGTGGCGCAGAAGAGGTCCTCCATCCAGCAGAAGTCTTCATCCATGCGGCGTCTTCAATCTTCATCCATCCGGAGCGGAGCCATCTTCCAAGGAGCCGATGCAGAGCCATCCTCTTCAACCGACGACTGAATGACGAATCCATTGATTGAATCAGCCAATCAGATTTTTCCTACCTTAATTCTGATTGGCTGATAGAATCCTATCAGCCAATCGGAATTCGTGGGACGCCATCTTGGATGACATCCCTTAAAGGAACCGTCATTCGTTGTTCAGTCGTCGGTTGAAGAGGATGGCTCCGCGTCGGCTCCTTGGAAGATGGCTCTGCTCCAGATTGATGAAGATTGAAGACGCCACCTGGATGAAGACTTCTGCTGGATGGAGGGCCTCTTCTGCACCACTTGGATGAAGATTTCGGCCCGGTTGGGTGAAGACGGCTCAAGGTAGGGTGATCTTCAGGGGGTTAGTGTTAGTTTTTTTTTAAGGGGGGTTTGGGTGAGTTAGAGTAGGGGTATGTGGGTGGTGGGTTTTAATGTTGGGGGGTTGTATTTTTTTTACAGGTAAAAGAGCTGATTACTTTGGGGCAATGCCCCGCAAAAAGCCCTTTTAAGGGCTGGTAAAAGAGCTGGTTACTTTGTAATTTAGAATAGGGCAGGGCATTTTTTTATTTTGGGGGGCTTTATTATTTTATTAGGGGGCTTAGATTAGGTGTAATTAGTTTAAACTTCTTGTAATTCTTTTTTATTTTCTGTAATTTAGTGTTTGTTTGTTTTTTGTACTATAGTTTAGTTTATTTAATTTAATTTAATTTTAGGTAATTGTAATTAATTTATTTAATTAATGATAGTGTAGTGTTAGGTTTAATTGTAACTTAGGTTAGGATTTATTTTACAGGTAATTTTGTAAGTATTTTAGCTAGGTAGTTATTAAATAGTTAATAACTATTTAATAACTATTGTACCTAGTTAAAATAAATACAAAGTTGCCTGTAAAATAAAAATAAATCCTAAAATAACTACAATATAATTATTAGTTATATTGTAGCTATCTTAGGGTTTATTTTACAGGTAAGTATTTAGTTTTAAATAGGATTAATTTAGTTAATACGAGTAATATTATTTAGATTTATTAAAATAATATTTAAGTTAGGGGGGGTTAGGGTTAGTGTTAGACTTAGGTTTAGGGGTTAATAATTTTAATATAGGTGGCGGCAGTATAGGGGGGCAGGATAGGGGTTAATAACTTTAATATAGGTGGCAGTGGGGTCTGGGAGCGGCGGTTTAGGGGTTAAACACTTCATTTAGTTGTGGCGGGGTCCGGGATCCGCAGGATAGGGGTTAATAAGTTTATGTAGGTGGCGGCGGTATAGGGGGCAGCAGATTAGGGGTTAATATGTATAATGTAGGTGACGGCGGGGTCCCAGAGCGTCGGTTTAGGGGTTAACATGTTTATTATAGTTGCAGCGGGGTCCGGGAGCGGCGGTTTAGGGGTTAATAAGTTTATTTAGTTGCGGCGGTGTAGGGGGGTCAGATTAGGGGTGTTTAGACTCGGGGTACATGTTAGGGTGTTAGGTGCAGATATCTCCCATAGGAATCAATGGGATATCGGGCAGCAGCGAACATGAGCTTTCGCTATGGTCAGACTCCCATTGATTCCTATGGGATCCCCGCCTCTAGGGCGGCGGATTGAAATCCAGGTACGCTGGCCCGGAATAGTGGCGAGCTTACCTGGTAGTAGTTTGATAACTACCAAAAGTAGTCAGATTGTGCCGAACTTGGGGTCAGAACATCTGTAGTGACGTAACCATCGATCTCTGTCGGACTGAGTCCGGCGGATCGTAGGTTACATCACTATATTCTACTTTTGCTGGACTGTAGGGCTTGATAACTAAGGCGAATCAGCCTCACCACAAAAACGCTGCGGAATTCCAGCGTATTTTGCGGTTGACGGCTTGATAACTAGAGGCCATGGGCTTTCTTTGCATTCATTTGATACATGCTTATTTTTTACTTTTCAATTATTTATTAAATGCGTTAATTTGTAGAGGAATTTTCATACTTTTTGTGTATTTGTATTATTTAGATATTGACAGTTTAAGCAGTTTAAGAACTAATTAAGTATATTGCATATATATAGTAGTATTGTATGCAAACCTTAGCTCTGATGAAGTGCCCCTAGTGGCATGAAATGCGTCAGCTAGTGTTACTGATTACTGCACCTTTGTGTTTAACATGTATAAATTAACATGTTTTCTTTTACTTGGCCCATCTCAAATTTGGCTGCTTGTATCTTATCACTGCAGGGGAACCTGAAGAGGAGTTTCTTTATTTATTAGCGGAAGGCAGGACACCACAGTGGAGTCAGAACAAGGAGGTGACTCACAGGCCAGTTATAGTTATGGGAAACAGTCAAAGCTGCATGGTACACAGTGACACAGCAACATGCTTGGAGCGGCCAGTGAAATATTAGTTCCCAGCTGGGATCCAGCTAAAAAGAGGTTAAATTTAAACTGTATCAAAACTACCAAAGTAGCTCTTAGATATGTGCATAAGTTTGGCTTTCGTTATTCGTTAGTGAAACAAATGCTGAAAATGACCGGAGTCTGCAGCATTCGACTCATTTCGGCACTGGAATTACTACAGTAAAGGAAGAACACACAACTATCTGTAGAAAAGGTTGTATAATAAAATACAAAAAATAGCGCTGTAAGAGCTAGAATATATACAGAAATACACTAATAAACCTCTATAATAATACAATAGGAAGAATATTTTATAATACAATTAAAAGATTGTTTTTTAAAAACCGGGTTCAATGTGAAAAGTCCATAAATATATTCATGAGCGTGACACTAAAACAACAAGTCCGATGTTTGCAAATGTCCAATACTCACTTCAATTTAATGGATAAATAAATCTATACAGTCCTGCAGCTCCTCTTAATAAGGGTGATTCCGATGAACCCAGAGAATAAATATCTGTACAAAAAAGGAGAGAAGCGCGGACAAGATTCAAGTGTTGGATACTAGTTTAATCACACAGCACACATGATATTACAAACTCACAGGATAACAGATTAAAAGAGCACATTGACTGAAGATTCCAGAGGTCAAGTGTCCCACAGTCTGGATTCAATCCGATATATACATCCACAAGCAGTTCCGCCAGGGGTCTGAGAGCAGCACGATTCCTGTGTAGATAATCCAAAGGTGTTAACCAGTGAATTACTTTGCAGCCGACCACTCAATAGCAACTCTGCTGTGGATGTTGAAATAAACCCGCCCTCGGCTACTACCAATATGATCCTCTGTGCAACGAGGTTCTATGGTTGCCTCATGGGAACAAAAACAAAACAAAGATTTATACGCGTTTCGTGCCAATAGACGGGACTTTGTCAAGAATGATCTTGTGCTATGTTCCTTATAAAGGATTACATCACCCCCATATATATGATGGTATAATTGGCAGATAAAAAATAGATGTATATTATACAGAACATAGCGCAAGCCCAAAGAAATTATAATATACAATTGATAAAACATAAATTACAAATATGAATATACATATATAAATTCATAAATGTCATAGTACATAAATACATAAAACAATATATATAAAAAATAATAAACAATTATGTTCTTGCTATAAAAATCATAAAAAATATAGTCTACATATCATTACATACAATACAATATAAAACGTTAAAATAGACTTAATAATGAAATAATATGTGATAATAAAGCATAGTGTTATAATTCATATATTTAACACACTACCCAAACACTCTAAAAATAAGAAAGTATATTTTATAAAAGAGACCACTTTAGGCTACCCTAGTAGAGTATACCATATAAAACACTAAAAGAAAAAGCTTGGATATCTAATTCAATATTTAACCCCTTGGGCTCGAGACAATCTAGGGTCTTAATCCAAAATGTTTTCCTTTGTCTAAGCCTAAGTAGTCTATTAGTATCCCATTTGTCAGGGGCCACCCATTCAACAATTTTGATGCTAAGGTCTAAAGGATTTTGATTGTGACATAATTTAAAATTATAAGATAGGATTTACGAATCCTGATTCAATATTCCTAATGTGTTCTCTTAGTCTATACTTTATTTTTCTTTTCGTTCTACCAACGTAAATTTTGCCACATTTACAAATGAGTTGATATGCAACATAAGTTGTGTGGCATGTACATCTACTCTTGCACTTATAAAATCTACGTCCATAAAAGCAACTATCTGTATTGGTGAATTATGCACATTTCTACTAATTAATGAAATTTGTGAAACTTTGAATTTATTACATTAATTTTTTACCTTTACAAGGTTACTTGTCACCTTCAATACAGTTGGATTCTAAAAATAATAAATATAATAAATAATAAAAAAATACTTTATTGTACATTTAAGTAAAAAAATAAATAAATACAAAAACACACATACCTTCCAACATTTCCCGAAAACTATCTGGAAAAGGGAGGCTGTTGGTTTAGTCAGGGAGATACAGTGGCAGAGTTGCCGACCAGGGTGGAGTAAGGCGAGGAGTTGGTAGAGCTGGGCAGAGAGATGGTTGGAGCTGGTTTGGGAGTGGGCTGATCAGTGGTGTGGCCTTGGTGAATCAGGATTTTTACAAGGGCTTCAAAAGAGGCAGCTGTCAGAGCTCTCAAACTGTTACAAACCCACACAGTCTATAGTGGTTGGTAGGATTACCACATCAGCCATGTTTTCCTAGTCAGTTATGAGATACACATCCTGCAGGGTGTGCATAGAGGAATATGTATTGTGCCTCTGGACATCACATGAATAGTGCTGCTCGACAGCAAAATACATGTTCCTCCGAATCCTCCCTGTACACCCTGTAACATGTGTAACTCATAACTGTCAAGGAAAACATGGTCAAGGTGAGAGAACTGCACAAACAAACCACTGGTTGTGATTTTGTTTTCTATTTAAACCCCTCCCCCCCCCCACACACACACAGAGACTGCTTCTTAGATCAGTGCAGGAGTGCACTTGCATCTGGCATATACTGAACCCATGCAGGCCCATTTATCAAGCTCCGTACGGAGCTTGAAGGGCTGTGTTGCTGGCGAGTCTTCAGACTCGCCAGAAACACAACTTATGAAGCAGCGGTCACAAAGACCGCTGCTCCATAAACCTGTCCGCCTGCTCTGAGCAGGCGGACAGGAATCGCCGGAAATCAAGCCGATCGAATACGTTCGGGTTGATTGACACCTCCCTGCTGGCGGCCGATTGGCCGCGAGTTAGCAGGGGGCGGCGTTGCACCAGCAGCTCTTGTGAGCTGCTGGTGCAATGTTAAATGCGGAGAGCGTATTGCTCTCTGCATTTAGCGAGGTCTTGCGGACCTGATCCGCAGTGTCGGATCAGGTCCGCAAGCCCTTTGATAAATGGGCCTGATGGACTGCTGTGATACTGCAAAACTCAGCAAACTTTGCAAGACAAATTAAAGTTTTAGATGATTAGTTTCATTCTGGTATTTTACAAAAGACTACTACATTGCCGATGTTCATTACATAGTATACAAAAAAAAGCGTTAATAGCCCTTTAATGTTGCTGGGGATAGTGATTACTGGCAAGATGATAGTAACAACAAAATGTGCTGCCATTTTAAATCAGGGATGTCGTTATTTTCTTCACCTAGCTGTTCTGTAAAAACACTTTCATTTTGACAGCAGCACATGCTGAGTAATTTCTTTCACAATACCTAATAAAGAACAAATTACCCTTTGCGCCATTCATCTATTGCTTTTGTTCTGAAAAAGTAACAATGACCTTATAATGTCATAAATGAACAGGTCTATACAATCCTGACTCCCAGCTGAAAGGAAATTATTGAACGGTCTGATTATCTGAAAAGAATCATATTGCACCTGAGAGTTACAATGACTGCCTAAGGCCTAACAAAATTAGTTAACTAAATTACATAAAAAAAATGATAAAAGACATGCGGTAGAGTTTTATTATGTCTCCTATTTTAGACATTAACCCCTTAGTGACCGGACTATTTTTCAATTTTCTTACCATTTGGGACCAGGGCAGTTTTTACATTTCTGCTGTTTGTGTTTAGCTGTAATTTTCCTCTTACTCATTTACTGTACCCACACATATAATATACCGTTTTTCTCGCCATTTAATGGACTTTCTAGAGATACCATTATTTTCATCATTTCTTATAATTTACTATAAAAAAAAATAATAAAATATGATGAAATTTAGAAATACCCAATGTTTACAAGTTATTTGCTTTTTTTGCAAGTTACAGGGCAATAAGTAAAAGTAGCACTTTGCTATTTCCAAACCATTTTTTTTTTTTCAAAATTAGCGAAAGTTACATTGTAACACTGATATCTATTAGGAATCCCTAAATAACCCTTCACATGTATATATTTTTTTAAAAGAAGACAACCTAAGGTATTAAACTTGGGTTTTTTTTTTACTCTTTTCATTCAACCATTTTACCACCAATATATGCCATAGTGGTGCTTTTTGACACATATAGCAATTTAATAATACATGTACTGAGAACTTTAAGGGTTACTGCCAAAGAGCACCCCAATATGTGTTCAACAACATCTCCTGAGTACATATGCTCATTATGCACCAATGTCCTATTTGGGGCATTTTTGAAGCCAGCCATTGTAATTTACCCCCATCAAACCATATATTTTTGAAAAGTAGACACCCTAGGGTATTTGAAATGCTGGTATTTTAACACTTCCCATGCACTAATTCAACCACCAGTCTTTGTCAAACTTTTGGGTAGTAATTTTTTTGTGTTATTTTTTACATGCATTGTAAATTAGGCATGGATTCTCAGTTCCTGTTATGTGTTACTGCCAAAGAACACCCCAATATGTGTTCAGCAACATCTCCTGAGTACAGTGATACCACCCATGTATAGGTGTGTTGTGTTCTCTGGGGGCTAAAAGGCCTTATTTTTAGGGGGTGCATTCCAGTTTTCCAACTTGGAATTTTCACATCAGGTCATCATGCACCCATGTCCTATTTGGGACATTTTTTAAGCTCGCCAATTTAATTTACCCCCATCAAACCATATATTTTTGAAATGTAGACACCCTAGGGTATTTGAAATGCTGGTATTTTAACACTTTCCATGCACTGATTCAACCACCAGTCTTTGTCAAACTTTTGGGTAGTGATTTTTTTGTGTTCTTTTTCACACACATTGTACTTTAGACATGGATTCTCAGTTCTTCTTATGTGTTACTGCCAAAGAACACCCCAATATGTGTTCAGCAACATCTCCTGAGTTCAGTAATAGCACCCATGTATAGGTGTGTTGGGTTCTCTGGGGGCTAAAAGGCCTTATTTTTAGGGGGCGCATTCCAGTTTTCCAACTTAGAATTTTCACATCTGTCATCATGCACCCATGTCCTATTTGGGACATTTTTGAAGCTGGCCAATGTAATTTACCCCATCAAACCTAATATTTTTGAAAATTAGACACCATAGGGTATATGAAATGCTGGTATTTTAACACTTTCTATGCACTAATTCAACCACCAGTCTTTGTCAAACTTTTGGGTAGTAATTTTTTTGTGTTATTTTTTACACACATTGTACTTTAGGCATGGATACTCAGTTCCTGTTACGTGTTACTGCCAAAGAACATCACAATATTTGTTCAGAAAGATCTCCTGATTACAGTGATACCACCTATGCATAGGTTTGTTGGGTTGTTTGGGGTTTGCAATGCCAAACTTCTGACATATGTTTTTGATTTTTTCAAATTTAACATATCTTCTTTGCCTATCTTGTTTTGTGGGGCTTTTTTACATACCCCAATTTATTTGCTCACCATGAACGTGCATATATTTCAGAAGTTGACACCCCAAGGTATTGTATATGTGGTGTTTGGATGCAACTGTTTTAGCCAAAACTAATTGGAGAAAGTGCGTGGAGATATTGTTTTATTTTTACACACACATTGCTTTTTGGCTGTGATTTAGGAGAGCCTGTTGTAAGTTATTGCAAGAAAATACTGCCAGGATTTTGGGAAGGTTCTGTTAGATTTTTATGACTTGCAATTTTAGTTAAAAGTGAAAGTATTTCTTCTGATAGGCCTATCATTAGTTTGGGGCCTATCGCATACCCCAGTTTTATTTATTGCAATGAAAGTTTATATATTTGAAATGTTGACACCCCAAAGTATTGTATATGGGGTGCTTTGATGCCTTTGATGCAACCATTTTAGCCAAAAAAAGTGTATGGTGGTAATTTTTCAATTTTCATTTTTACACTCAAATTGCTTTTTGACTATGATTTAGGAGAGCCTGTTGTAAGTTATTGCAAAAAAAAAAAACCTCCAGGTTTTTTTCTGCAAGGCCCCCTGAGTACACCCATGCCCCCATGCATAGGTTTGACAGGGGTTTTGGTAAAATTCAGCAACAATTTTAGAACTTAATAGTGAAATGTAAAAATCTGGCACAGTAAAAGTAAAAAAAAAAAAAGATTATAACAGTGAACATAACCAAAAAAAAAAAAAACTGAACAGCAAATTTAAAAAAAAAAGAAACATTTGACTATTGTATGATACTGCTTGAAGCAGTCCCTAATGCAGAGTCCAGGCTGTCCAGGGCAATCAGGACAGTAATATATGGCGTCCTTTCTCTGCCCCATCTTGGTACAGACTCTGCATTTTTTTGAGGTTTCTGCTTTGCCGCAGTAGGGGGGATTTTAAAAATAAAATGGGTAGCCCCAACTCTGCTCTCTCCCATCACCGCCCAAGGAGCAGGTGCATCTTGGTACAAAATCCCGGAAATTATCTGGAGCTGAAACTATTAAAAAATCAGTTTCATTCCGGGGTTTGCTTTTTTGAACAACAAAAAAGCGTTGTGGGTTGCAATCTGCATTAAGTAAATTGCAACCTTTTTGTACCAGGACCTTGTCTTTCGCACAATTAGGTAGGACTGCAGCAGCTGATCTGCCAGATCAACCCCACCCATATGCCGGTTATAAGCCTTGATGCACACTGGCTTTATTGTGCTCTCAGCTCTGCCACGTACAGAGACCTCCACAGTCCTCTCTGTGTGGATGGTGGTAAGAAGGTATTCATCCTTCTTGTCTCTGTACTTAACTGCCAAAAGCTGCTCTTGGCGCAGAGCTGAGGTCTCCCCCCTTCATAGCCAGGTACATGCAAGTTGTCCTGGGAAACCTACGGTTCTTTCTAATTGTACCGCAAGTTACTGTATCAAAGCAATACAGTAGATTGAACAAAAGGACACTTGTATAGAAATTATCTAAATACAAGTGGTACCCTTTGTTCACCAGGGGTAATATCAGGTCCCAGACAATCTTGCCACTGGTTCCCATATGTTCTGGGCAACCTGGAGGGTCAAGGTGGATATCCTTTCCCTCGTACACCCAGAAGGCCTGAGTATACCCAGTCTCGCTTCCACAGAACTTATACACCTTTACCCCATACCTGGAGCGCTTGGAAGGAATATACTGCTTGAATCCCAGCCTTCCCTTATACTTCATGGGCGCGATCACATATACGGCGCAGGTTTCGGCACAAGCGTGGGAACCCACGCCACCCGTAATTTCACCTCGCACATCGGGGTATTACATATACTGCGCCGTTAGATGCTAAACTGGCGTAAGTAGGACAAACTGGCGATCTTCTGAAATGTGCGCAAATACACATTTTAGTCGTCGCAAGTAACTTACGCCAGTATTTTATCCATGGAAAGTGTCAATAAAGAGTAGTTTTATGCAAATTAGGCTAACACTCGTAAAAATGAACCGCGATTTCATATAAAAATGCGACACGTAATTACGCTATTCTAAATTCATATATAAACCCATATATAAAGAGATGAAGGTAATACAATTATGATTTCCCATTGTTTTCTCCTCCAAGTATTGTTGATTGTTTTGAGAAGAAATTTAAAGTAAATAAGCAAGTATATGTCCACAATGTGATAAAGTACCTACAAGCTCAATCCATTTGATTATGTTGTGGCTTCAAACTATTTCAAATACACAAATAAACCTTAAAAAACCAATATCATAGTATACTGTCCCTTTAACCTTGAGATGCTGCTTAAATGTATGTGTTTGTTAAGGCTTCCAGGGAGTTACGTTGGTTTTTAGTCAGTGCAAGGGTTCCTGCGCCTGCAATTTGTGGCGAGATGAGAATGGAGTAGATTTTCTGAATTTTGCGCGCGTAAAGTCCTTACGCTGCATATTGGATACCAAATTGCGCGTCTGTTCTATGTTAGTCTATAGGTATAAAAAATATGTCCGAAGGGTGAAATATACGCGCATAACTTGTATGCTACGCCGTATATGTAATACCAAAATCGCATAAAATCTGGCGTCGCCGGCTTTTGCGGGCAACGCTGCATATGTAATGGAGGCCCATCAGGGATTCATCCACGCATATATTCCTTCCAGGTGTATAAGCCTCTGCAAACCTGGCAGCAAAGTGGGTAATCAAGGGGCGTATTTTATACTCCCTAGGGGGGCACTGGCTGTTGTCGCTAAAGTGCATGAAATTTAGAATCATTTCATACCTCTTCCTTGACATACTCTGGGAGAAAATGGGGGTAGAGCAGATGGGGTTACTGCTCCAGTAGGAGCAAATGGATGGTTTCTTTATGATGCCCATTAGCATAGTCAATATATGGGGCTTTTATATTCAAAAAAATATATATTTTTTTTATTATTTTACTACTTACTGAGTGCCTCGACCCACCGAGGCACTCAGCACACAAGCAGAGCATCGGAAGCCTGTCCAATCGCTTCCAATTATCTGCTAGACTGGAGCGAAACCGGAAGTGATCACTCGTGGAGAGTGATCAATTCGTGGCCCGGCAGTTGGGAACAGTATTGCAGGATGCCTCAACATCCAATCGCTTCCAGCACTCAGATTACCTGAGGACGTACCTTGGTCGTTAACGACTGGTTTATGTAGGACGTACCTTGTACGTCCTCGGTCGTTAAGGGGTTAAAGGGATACTAAACCCACATTCTTTTTCTATATTGATTCGGATAGAGCGTGCCATTTTAAGCAACTTTCTAATTTACTCCTACTATCAATTTTTATTTGTTCTCTTGCTATCTTTATTTAAAAATCAGGAATGTAAAACTTAGGAGCTGTCCCATTTTTGGTTAAAAACCTGGGTTACTCTTGCTTATTGGCAGCTAAATGTAGCCACCAATAAGCAAGTGATATCCAGGGTGCTGAACCTAAAATGGGCCGGTTTCTAAGCTTTACAATCCTGCTTTATAAATAAAGATAGCAAGAAAATGAAAAATAATTTGATAATAGGAGTAAATTAGAAAGTTGCTTAACATTGCATGCTCTATCTAAATCATTAACCCCTTAAGGACCAGCGACGTACCCTGTATGTCGCTGGCCTTTTTTTGGGACTTGATTGTTTTATAGCGCGGTCTTGCCACCAGCGTTAAGACTGCTCTATTCCACAAAGCCTTCTGGAGGGAGTGCATTAATAGCGTGTTCTTGCTAGACTTGTGCTATTATGTCCTGAAAAAACCCTTAACGACCAGTGACATACAGTATCCCTTTAAGGGCATTTTATAGGAACTAATCAATGTTTTAGTGTATATGATAAGCATATACCAGAAGATGCTGTGCAGCTTTTCCTGGAAGTATCAGTGATTGTAAAAATACCTCCACAGCAGAGACATCACTGTGAGCTACAAAGTCTACAGTGATGACACATGATAAAACACTGCAAGTAGAAACACAACACTATGGGCCGCGTGCATTAAACTGTGTGCGGACAAGGTTCTCAACTTGAGAACTTGTTTGCATGGCTTTGCGGCATACGGGGACAGGAGCCTGATCATTTGCTGCCCGTATGCACCATTACACACTCAAGTGAGCATGTAATACCTCCCCCTTCCCTCGCATGACCTTTCCTGAGAGAAGGGCCTGTCCATCACCCGAGCGAGCAGGTTCAGGAAGATTTCTCTCCGCCAACTGTGACCGTTGCTTTTTACATGGCGGGAAGCAGGCTTGCTTACGCTGCTTAGTACATGGAGCCCTATGTCTAACAACTAGAAAAATGTTCTAAAGATAAAAAAAAAATAATAATTTCTAAAAAATATATCTCTGTGAAAATTTCATATAAAAGACACACATTTGATTAATTTACCTTTTAGTCAAACTAGTGTTAAAGCACCATTTAGAAAGACATACTAGTGCAAAAATAAAATGCTCTCTTTTTGCTAGAACATTTTATTTTTAAATGTGATTTTTATTACTATGTTTTTAACTCTTGGAAAACTAATGCTCTTTGTCCCATCAAATAAGGATAAAATGGTAAACCAGTCAAAAGCCAGCATACCTATGTATGTTTTAATTCCTTGCAGGGGCTAAAGGTCCATAAAAGTCAATATTAAACTTGATCCAGATACAGTATGAGATTTTGAGACTTTACAATTACTTCTTTTTCTTAGTATCATTGGTTGAAAAGTATATTTAGCAGCTGCAATGCACTACTGGGATCTAGCTGGTGATTGGTGGCTACACATATGGGTCTTGTCATTGGCTCACCAGATGTGTTCAGCTAGTCCCCAGTAGTGCATTGCTGCTCTGGAACTGATTTGATTACATTTAACTAAATCTGCAAGGGTTAAACACATATTTATATACAAGCAAAATAATGCAAAGGTAAATAATAGTGCAATAATAAAATAATAATAAACTAATGTAAGTAGTTTTTATTGTTTTTAAACAAATAAAAGAGAGATTTATTTTTCACCATAACATGAAAAAAGAATGCATTAATCTCACATTGTTCAGATTTCCTTCATAAACATTGAGAAAGTCGCTTATGGAACCCATTTCTCTCACACCATTGGACCCTATAACTCGGCATTTAGCATTTGTGTTGATAGATAAGGCCACTCATGGCCATAGTGAAAAAGCAGCACCTTGGTAGGCAATAGCAGACTTTCTATGTGCAGGAGCAGACCACTCTTATATAAACCAATATAACCATTATACTTGCCTTGGTCTATCTATTACATGCGTGCATAGCGAAGCGCAAAACCTCCCTACTGAATAGTTTGCTACCTGTATAGCATGAATAACATAGTCAGTGTTAGCTATTTATGCGAGGTTGAGGGAATATGTAGAGTCCTCAGTATTGATACCATGTGGAGCTAGTCACCTGAGGGCTTACCACAAGTTAGTCTAGCTATATAATTAAAAAAAAAGAAAAAGAAAGAGTAGAATACATTGAAAATAAGACAGTATACACTTTGAAAGCCTATACATAAGAATAATACAGAGGCCTCTAGTTATCAACGTGTCTGCCTCAAATACGCTGGAATTCCGCAGCGTATTTGAGGCGAGGCTGATTCGCCTTAGTTATCAAGCCCTAGACACCGGCAAAAGTAGAATTTAGTGACGTAAGCTTCGATCCGCCGGACTCAGTCCGACACAGATCGATTCTTACGTCACTCCAGATGTTCTGCACACAAGTGCGGCACTATCTGACTACTTTTGCTAGTTATCAAAAAACTAGCAGGTACGCTCGGCACTTTTCCGGCCCAGCGTACCTGGTTTTCAAATAGGAATCAATGGGAGTCTGACCATAGCGAAAGTTCATGTTCGCTGCTGCCAGACATCCCATTCATTCCTATGGGAGCTGTCTACACCTAACACCCTAACATGTACCCCGAGTCTAAACACCCCTAATCTGCCCCCCTACACCGCCGCAACTAAATAAAGTTATTACCCCCTAAACCGCCGCTCCCGGACCCCGCTGCAACTATAATAAACTTATTACCCCCTAAACCGCCGCTCCTGGAGACCCCCGCCACGCTAATAAACTGATTAACCCCTAAACCGGCGCTCCCTGTCCCCGCCGCAACTATAATATATGTATTAACCCCTAAACCGCCGCTCCTGGACCCCGCCGCCACCTACATTATACCAAGTAACCCCTATCCTGCCCCCCTATACCGCCGCCACCTATAATTAAGTTATTAACCCCTATCCTGCCGATCCCGGACCCCGCCGCAACTAAATAAATAGTTTAACCCCTAAATCGCCGCTCCCGGACCCCGCCGCAACCTATATTAAACTTATTAACCCCTAATCTGCCCCCCCTACACCGTCGCCACCTATAATACATTTATTAACCCCTATCCTGCCCCAACCTACACCGCCGCCACTGTAATAAAATTATTAACCCCTAAACCTAAGTCTAACACTAACCCTAACACCCCCTAACTTAAATATTAATTAAATACATCTAAATAAATTTAACTCTTATTAACTAAATGAATCCTATTTAAAACTAAATACTTACCTTTAAAATAAACCCTAATATAGCTACAATATAAATAATAATTATATTGTAGCTATCTTAGGATTTATTTTTATTTTTCAGGCAACTTTCAATTTATTTTAACTAGGTACAATAGCTATTAAATAGTTATTAACTATTTAATAGCTACCTAGTTAAAATAAAGAGAAATTACAATTACAACTAACACTACACTATACTTTAATAAATTATTCCTATTTAAAACTAAATACTTACCTGTAAAATAAACCCTAAGATAGCTACAATGTAATTAATAATTACATTGTAGCTATTGTAGGATTTATATTTATTTTACAGGTAACTTTGTATTTATTTTAGCTATTTAGAATAGTTATTAAATAGTTATTAACTATTTAATAACTACCTAGCTAAAAGAAATACAAAATTACCAGTAAAATAAATCCTAACCTAAGTTACAATTAAACCTAACACTACACTATCATTAAATAAATTAAATAAATTAAATACAAATGCCTACAAATAAATACAAATAAAAGTACAAAAAATAAAAAAAGAACTGTTACAAAAAATAAAAAAATAATTTACAAAATATAAAAATATTACAACAATTTTAAGCTAATTACACCTACTCTAAGCCCCCTAATAAAATAACAAAATCCCCCAAAATAAACAGCCAATAGAATGCCAGCTCAATCTGATTGGCTGATTGGATCAGCCAATCGGATTGAACTTGAATCTGATTGGCTGATTCCATCAGGCAATCAGATTATTCCTACCTTAATTCTGATTGGCTGATAGAATCCTATCAGCCAATTGGAATTCGAGGGACGCCATCTTGGATGACGTCCCTTAAAGGAACCTTCATTCGTCGGGAGTTCGTCGTGGAGGAAGGATGTTCCGCGTCGGCGGGATGAAGATAGAGCCGGAAGAAAGAAGGTTGAAGATACTGCTTGATAGAAGACTTCAGCCGGATGGAAGACCTCTTCAGCCCCCGCTTGGATAAAGACTTCAGCCGGATGATGGACCTCTTCAGCCCCCGCTTGGATGAAGAATTCGGCTCGGCTGAGTGAAGACGACTCAAGGTAGGAAGATCTTCAGGGGGGTAGTGTTAGGTTTATTTAATGGGGGTTTGGGTTAGATTAGGGGTATGTGAGTGGTGGGTTTTAATGTTGGGGGGTTGTATTTTTATTTTACAGGAAAAAGAGCAGAATTCTTTGGGGCATGCCCTGCAAAAGGCCCTTTTAAGGGCTGGTAAGGTAATTGAGCTGGTATCTTTTCAATGTAGAATAATGTAGGGAATTGTTTATTTTGGGGGGCTTTGTTATTTTATTAGTGGGCTTAGAGTGGGTGTAATTAGCTTAAAATTGTTGTAATATTTTTATAAGGTTTGTAAATTATTTTTTTATTTTTTGTAACAGTTCTTTTTTTATTTTTTGTACTTTAGTTAGTGTATTTATTTGTAGGTATTTGTATTTAATTTATTTAATGATAGTTTAGTGTTAAGTTTAATTGTAACTTAGGTTAGGATTTATTGTACTGGTAATTTTGTATTTCTTTTAGCTAGGTAGTTATTAAATAGTTAATAACTATTTAATAACTATTCTAACTAGCTAAAATAAATACAAAGTTACCTGTAAAATAAATATAAATCCTACAATAGCTACAATGTAATTATTAATTACATTGTAGCTATCTTAGGGTTTATTTTACAGTTAAGTATTTAGTTTTAAATAGGAATAATTTATTAAAGTATAGTGTAGTGTTAGGTGTAATTGTAACTTAGGTTAGTTTTTATTTTACAGGTAAATTTCTCTTTATTTTAACTAGGTAGCTATTAAATAGTTAATAACTATTTAATAGCTATTGTACCTAGTTAAAATAAATTGAAAGTTGCCTGTAAAATAAAAATAAATCCTAAGATAGCTACAATATAATTATTATTTATATTGTAGCTATATTAGGGTTTATTTTAAAGGTAAGTATTTAGTTTTAAATAGGATTCATTTAGTTAATAAGAGTTACATTTATTTAGATGTATTTAATTAATATTTAAGTTAGGGGGGTGTTAGGCTTAGTGTTAGACTTAGGTTTAGGGGTTAATAATTTTATTACAGTGGCGGCGGTGTAGGGGGGCAGGATAGGGGTTAATAAATTTATTATAGGTGGCGACGGTGTGGGGGGGGCAGATTAGGGGTTAATAAGTTTAATATAGGTTGCGGCGGGGTCCGGGAGCGGCAGTTTAGGGGTTAAACTATTTATTTAGTTGCGGCGAGGTACGGGATCGGCAGGATAGGGGTTAATAACTTTATTATAGGTGGTGGTGGTATGGGGGGCAGGATAGGGGTTACTAGGTATAATGTAGGTGGCGGCAGGGTCCGGGAGCGGCGGTTTAGGGGTTAATACATTTATAAGAGTTGCAACGGGGTCTAGGAGCGGCGGTTTAGGGATTACTAACTTTATTTAGTTGCGGGGGGCTCCGGGGGCACCGGTATAGGGGGTAGAACAGTGTAGTTAGTGTGGGTGCTTAGTGACAGCTTATCAATAAAGCTGTAAAAAAGCCGAAGAGCAGCGAGATCGGATGAGTGATAATTATCACAGTCCGCTGCTCATCGCCCCGTACTTGGTGCACGGTTTTTTGACAGCTTTTTTGATAACTTAGGCGAACGTATTCAGGTCCGCGGCGGCGATGGTAGGCGAGCTTAGGCGGGCGTATTGGGCCGGCGAAGGCAGGTAAAGTAGACGCGTTGATAAGTAGAGGCCATAGCCTGCTTTAATTGTATTGACAAGATTTCCCACGGTAAAGTATGTTTAAAGTATATTCGCACAGGTGAATCTGGCATGGGAGATGAAAACTAATATATGAGGGAAAACAACAGGGGCCAGTAGTTAGTAACAATAACTAAGGACAGTAAATATAGAAACAAGCCACGTTTGACCCAGATCACATTGATAGAAGTCATAACTATTTCTAAATAAACAAACATTATAAAACACAGAACTGATTGAAATATAAAGAGTTACTTAACATTCAGCTAGATTGTGAGTTTGGAGCGCTATAGGGATTTTAACGACCACCACAAAATCGGCGCTATTTCACCTCCCTATAGCGCTGCTATTACAAATTAACAAAAAGCAGGCTTGTGCGGGCGATATGGTGGCATTGAGCTCCATACCGCACCGAAATTTAGCGCTGCTTTGACATGCTTGTGTACGATTTCCCCATAGACATCAATGGGGAGAGCCGGCAAAAAAAAAAGCCTAACACCTGCGATCGTGGAAACAAAAGCTCTGTAACACAGCCCCATTGATGTCTATGGGGAAATAAAAAGTTATGTTTAAACCTAACACCCTAACATAAACCCAGAGTCGCCAATGCCTTGTGGGGCATTGCCTCAAAGATAGCTCTTTTACCTGTAAAAAAAATACAAACACCCCCCCAACAGTAAAACCCACCACCCCCACATCCATCCGGCGTGGAGCGGGTGCATCCTGAAGACATCCGGCGTGGAGCATCCTCTTCATATGGTCGCCGCCGTAAACTGGAACTTCAATGCAAGTGACGTCATCCAAGATGGCGTCCCTTGCATTCCTATTGGCTGAAAGATTTTAATCAGCCAATAGGATTAGAGCTGCCAAAATCCTATTGGCTGTTCCAATCAGTCAATAGGATTAGACCTGCTAAAATCCTATTGGCTGTTCCAACCAGCCAATAGGATTTTTTTAATGTGTAGTTTAGTTTCATTTAATTGGTAGTTAGTTTAAGTGTAGTTTAATAATTATCTTAGTTTAATTGTTAGTTTAAAATTAATTTATTTAATTTGACAGGTAAGTTTTAATTTAATTTAAGATAGGGAAATTGTAATTTTAATATAAAGTTAGGGGGGCGTTAGGTTTAGGGGTTAATAGTTTATTTTAGTATATTTTGTTGTGGGGGGCTTTAGGGGTTAATAGTTTATTTAAGTATATTTCGTTGAGGGGGGCCTGCGGTTTAGGGATTAATAGGTTTATTATAGTGGCGGTGTGGGCAGACGGCAGATTAGGGGTTAATTATATTTAAATAGTGTTTGTGATGCAGGAGGGCGGCAGTTTAGGGGTTAATAAGTTTATTATAGTGACGACGATGTCGGGGAGCGGCAAAATAGGGGTTAAATAGTGGAGGCGATGTCTGGAGCGGCAGATTAGGGGTTAATAACTTTATTATAGTGTTTGCGATGCGGGAGGGCCTCGGTTTAGGGGTTAATAGGTAGATTATGGGTTTTAGTGCACTTTTTTAACACTTTAGTTATGAGTTTTATGGTACAGCTTTGTAACGTAAAACTCATAACTACTGACTTTAGATGGCGGTACGGATCTTGTGTACCGCTCACTTTTTGGCCTCCCAGGCAAACTCGTAATACCGGCGCTATGGGAGTCACATTGAAAAATTACTTTTTTTAAAGTGCGGTACTGACGTTGTGTGACTGGCTAAAAGGTGTGTTGTACACCTATACCGACAAGACTCGTAATAGCAGCGTTAGGGAAAATGAAGCGTTATGGGCCATAACTATGCTATTTGACTCATAACGCAAAACTCGTATCTAGCTGATTGACTTTAATTATTTATTGGATTACGTAGATGGAAATTATTTTAATTTTCAATTTACAGGCCTATTCACTACAGAACTTGTAAATTTTCTGTATTTGGAACTGATGGGGTCAATGGAAGATGAGACTTTTAGAAACTGTTCTGTGCTTCTTCTTATTACCCACAACACCTCATCAATTATATTCCTAAGAGACAGTGGCCTAGATTTGGAGTTCGGCGGTAGCCGTCAAAACCAGCGTTAGAGGCTCCTAACGCTGGTTTTGGGCGCCCGCTGGTATTTGGAGTCAGTGATTAAAGGGTCTAACGCTCACTTTTCAGCCGCGACTTTTCCATACCGCAGATCCCCCTACGCCATTTGCGTAGCCTATCTTTTCAATGGGATCTTTCTTACGCCGGTATTTAGAGTCGTTTCTGAAGTGAGCGTTAGAGCTCTAACGACAAGATTCCAGCCGCCTGAAAATAGCAGGAGTTAAGAGCTTTCTGGCTAACGCCGGTTTATAAAGCTCTTAACTACTGTACCCTAAAGTACACTAACACCCATAAACTACCTATGTACCCCTAAACCGAGCTCCCCCCACATCGCCGCCACTCGATTAAAATTTTTAACCCCTAATCTGCCGACCGCCTCCTACGTTATACTTATGTACCCCTAATCTGCTACCCCTAACACCGCCGACCCCTATATTATATTTATTAACCCCTAATCTGCCCCCCACAACGTCGCCGACACCTGCCTACACTTATTAACTCCTAATCTGCCGAGCGGACCTGAGCGCTACTATAATAAAGTTATTAACCCCTAATCCGCCTCACTAACCCTATCATAAATAGTATTAACCCCTAATCTGCCCTCCCTAACATCGCCGACACCTACTTTCAATTATTAACCCCTAATCTTCCGATCGGAGCTCACCGCTATTCTAATAAATGTATTAACCCCTAAAGCTAAGTCTAACCCTAACACTAACACCCCCCTAAGTTAAATATAATTTTTATCTAACGAAATAAATTAACTCTTATTAAATAAATTATTCCTATTTAAAGCTAAATACTTACCTGTAAAATAAACCCTAATATAGCTACAATATAAATTATAATTATATTATAGCTATTTTAGGATTAATATTTATTTTACAGGCAACTTTGTAATTATTTTAATCAGGTACAATAGCTATTAAATAGTTAAGAACTATTTAATAGTTACCTAGTTAAAATAATAACAAATTTACCTGTAAAATAAATCCTAACCTAAGATATAATTAAACCTAACACTACCCTATCAATAAAATAATTAAATAAACTACCTACAATTACCTACAATTAACCTAACACTACACTATCAATAAATTAATTAAACACAATTCCTACAAATAAATACAATTAAATAAACTAGCTAAAGTACAAAAAATAAAAAAGAACTAAGTTACAGAAAATAAAAAAATATTTACAAACATAAGAAAAATATTACAACAATTTTAAACTAATTACACCTACTCTAAGCCCCCTAATAAAATAACAAAGCCCCCCAAAATAAAAAATTCCCTACCCTATTCTAAATTAAAAAAGTTACAAGCTCTTTTACCTTACCAGCCCTGAACAGGGCCCTTTGCGGGGCATGCCCCAAGAATTTCAGCTCTTTTGCCTGTAAAAAAAAACATACAATACCCCCCCCCCAACATTACAACCCACCACCCACATACCCCTAATCTAACCCAAACCCCCCTTAAATAAACCTAACACTAATCCCCTGAAGATCTTCCTACCTTGTCTTCACCATCCAGGTATCACCGATCCGTCCTGGCTCCAAGATCTTCATCCAACCCAAGCGGGGGTTGGCGATCCATAATCCGGTGCTGAAGAGGTCCAGAAGAGGCTCCAAAGTCTTCCTCCTATCCGGCAAGAAGAGGACATCCGGACCGGCAAACATCTTCTCCAAGCGGCATCTTCGATCTTCTTCCATCCGGAGCGAAGTGGCAGGATCCTGAAGACCTCCAGCGCGGAACATCCATCCGGACCGACGACTGAACAACGAATGACTGTTCCTTTAAGGGACGTCATCCAAGATGGCGTCCCTCGAATTCCGATTGGCTGATAGGATTCTATCAGCCAATCGGAATTAAGGTAGGAATTTTCTGATTGGCTGATGGAATCAGCCAATCAGAATCTAGTTCAATCCGATTGGCCGATCCAATCAGCCAATCAGATTGAGCTCGCATTCTATTGGCTGATCGGAACAGCCAATAGAATGCGAGCTCAATCTGATTGGCTGATTGGATCAGCCAATCGGATTGAACTTGATTCTGATTGGCTGATTCCATCAGCCAATCAGAAAATTCCTACCTTAATTCCGATTGGCTGATAGAATCCTATCAGCCAATCGGAATTCGAGGGACGCCATCTTGGATGACGTCCCTTAAAGGAACAGTCATTTGTCGTTCAGTCGTCGGTCCGGATGGATGTTCCGCGCTGGAGGTCTTCAGGATCCTGCCACTTCGCTCCGGATGGAAGAAGATCGAAGATGCCGCTTGGAGAAGATGTTTGCCGGTCCGGATGTCCTCTTCTTGCCGGATAGGAGGAAGACTTTGGAGCCTCTTCTGGACCTCTTCAGCACCGGATTATGGATCGCCAACCCCCGCTTGGGTTGGATGAAGATCTTGGAGCCAGGACGGATCGGTGATACCTGGATGGTGAAGACAAGGTAGGAAGATCTTCAGGGGATTAGTGTTAGGTTTATTTAAGGGGGGTTTGGGTTAGATTAGGGGTATGTGGGTGGTGGGTTGTAATGTTGGGGGGGGGGGTATTGTATGGTTTTTTTTACAGGCAAAAGAGCTGAAATTCTTGGGGCATGCCCCGCAAAGGGCCCTGTTCAGGGCTGGTAAGGTAAAAGAGCTTGTAACTTTTTTAATTTAGAATAGGGTAGGGAATTTTTTATTTTGGGGGGCTTTGTTATTTTATTAGGGGGCTTAGAGTAGGTGTAATTAGTTTAAAATTGTTGTAATATTTTTCTTATGTTTGTAAATATTTTTTTATTTTCTGTAACTTAGTTCTTTTTTATTTTTTGTACTTTAGCTAGTTTATTTAATTGTATTTATTTGTAGGAATTGTGTTTAATTAATTTATTGATAGTGTAGTGTTAGGTTAATTGTAGGTAATTGTAGGTAGTTTATTTAATTATTTTATTGATAGGGTAGTGTTAGGTTTAATTATATCTTAGGTTAGGATTTATTTTACAGGTAAATTTGTTATTATTTTAACTAGGTAACTATTAAATAGTTCTTAACTATTTAATAGCTATTGTACCTGGTTAAAATAATTACAAAGTTGCCTGTAAAATAAATATTAATCCTAAAATAGCTACAATATAATTATAATTTATATTGTAGCTATATTAGGGTTTATTTTACAGGTAAGTATTTAGCTTTAAATAGGAATCATTTATTTAATAAGAGTTAATTTATTTCGTTAGATAAAAATTATATTTAACTTAGGGGGGTGTTAGTGTTAGGGTTAGACTTAGCTTTAGGGGTTAATACATTTATTAGAATAGCGGTGAGCTCCGATCGGAAGATTAGGGGTTAATAATTGAAGGTAGGTGTCGGCGATGTTAGGGAGGGCAGATTAGGGGTTAATACTATTTATGATAGGGTTAGTGAGGCGGATTAGGGGTTAATAACTTTATTATAGTAGCGCTCAGGTCCGCTCGGCAGATTAGGGGTTAATAAGTGTAGGCAGGTGTCAGCGACGTTGAGGGGGGCAGATTAGGGGTTAATAAATATAATATAGGGGTCGGCGATGTTAGGGCAGCAGATTAGGGGTACATAGGGATAACGTAGGTTGCGGCGGTTTACGGAGCGGCAGATTAGGGGTTTAAAAAAATATGCAGGGGTCAGCGATAGCGGGGGCGGCAGATTAGGGGTTAATAAGTGTAAGGTTAGGGGTGTTTAGACTCGGGGTACATGTTAGAGTGTTAGGTGCAGACGTAGGAAGTGTTTCCCCATAGGAAACAATGGGGCTGCGTTAGGAGCTGAACGCTGCTTTTTTGCAGGTGTTAGGTTTTTTTTCAGCTCAAACAGCCCCATTGTTTCCTATGGGGGAATCGTGCACGAGCACGTTTTTGAGGCCGGCCGCGTCCGTAAGCAACTCTGGTATCGAGAGTTGCATTTGCGGTAAAAATGCTCTACGCTCCTTTTTTGGAGCCTAACGCAGCATTTGTTTGAACTCTCGATACCAGAGTTAAATTTATGGTGCGGCCAGAAAAAAGCCTGCGGAGCGTTAACAGCCCTTTTACCGCCGAACTCCAAATCTAGGCCAGTATTTGCATTTGGGGCATAATACAAATAATGATGAGAGATTTGAATATCAAGTAGACATGTGCACGGCTAAAAAATTCGGTTCGTTTTCAGTTCGGATCGATTCGGACTTTTCGAATTTCGGTTCGGATCGAATCGGTTTCGGCAAAATTTGAATAAATTCGTTTCGGATTTATTCGGATCCGAATAAATTCGTTTCGGATTTATTCGGATTCGGCTGAATTCGGTTCTATTCGGTTCCGAAATTCGGTATGTTTTAGTACACTAACACCCATTTAGTACACTAAGTCACTAACACCCATAAACTACCTATGAACCACTAAACCGAGGCCCCCCCCACATCGCAAACCCTATAATAACATTATTTAACCCCTAATCTGCCGATCGGATATCGCCGCAACCTACATTATAACTATTAACCCCTAATCTGCTGTCCCTAACACCGCCGACCCCTACATTATAGTTATTAACCCCTAATCTGCCCCCCCCAACGTCGCCGCAATCTAACTACAAGTATTAACCCCTAATCTGCCGACCCGATATCGCCGCCGCCTACATTATAGCTATTAACCCCTAATCTGCTGTCCCTAACACCGCCAACCCCTACATTATAGTTATTAACAACTAATTTGCCCCCCCCCAACGTCGCCGCAATCTAACTACAAGTATTAACCCCTAATCTGCCGACCCGATATCGCCGCCACCTACATTATAGCTATTAACCCCTAATCTGCTGTCCCTAACACCGCCGACCCCTACATTATAGTTATTAACCCCTAATCTGCCCCCCCAACGTCGCCGCAATCTAACTACAAGTATTAACCCCTAATCTGCCGACCCGATATCGCCGCCGCCTACATTATAGCTATTAACCCCTAATCTCCAAAAAGACCAAGAAGACTCTCACTAGATTGTGGATATCTCCTGAAAGTATGCACAAGTAAGCACTCTTAGCCTAGACTTTTGAGGCGGTTTTTCCAGACCGGGAAAAAAATAAAATATAACTTTTATTATACATTGCACTTAAAATAAGGGTAACACACACTTTAAAATCGACACTAGCACTATCATGCAATTGGACTGTATATCTTATTTTGGGTGGAGAATTATAATATCAGTGGCCTATGGTGCTTATCTTAATTCCCCCAAAATACTGTAATCTTGAATATGTTATACTTAGAAGAAAAGAGTCCCCCAACTCTGTGTATGTTAGGTGATCCTCTACTATGCACTCTTTATAGGAATGTTTGGGTACCCTAGTAATCCTTATGTATATAGTGTCATCCAGGATTGGTTCTAAATAAACTCCCTCTGTTTCTATACCTGAGAGTTGTGTATTTATTTGTAAAACAGCAGTTGCAATTTTTTGCTGTGGAGTTAGCTAAAGCGCTATATAAATTCAAAATTCTAGAGTTGCCTCTGGTGGCTAGAAAAATGTAACACTATGTTGTGTACATTGGCGTTATAAAAAGTAGTTATAATTTTGGCGCAACTCTGATATCTTGCAAAGTCTGAACGGCTTCGAAATGTAACAATATTTTTATTTTGCGTTTTGGAGACGTTACCCTCTCAGTAATTCCCCAATAAGGCACAATTTATATTTTCTTTTGTATATACTGAGGACTTCCAAATGCCCTTATCTTTGTTTCAAGAGAACATATCTCTGTAATGCCTGTATCAGTATAGTTTGTATTTGGCTATATAAGTCTCTGCATTTTATAAGCAATGTCTTGTGACACAGTTCAATTCGGTTCTGTGTATATTTTTCACAGAGCCTTAGGTGAAATAAGTAACGCTGTTTATAAAGCTTTAAGTTCAGTTTGATTCTTTTGCCGATATCTCTATTATTGTATTTGTACTCTCATTGCGCTTGCTAAGCTTGCCATTCAGCATAACCTCTCTGGTTTAGTTTAAGGGTAGTTTATAGGCTAAATAATTCAGTATTGTATATATTCAACCCTGGCTAAGTCTGGCACAACCCAGACTATTCCACAAATTAACTAAGTATAGTTATAATCATCGTTGGTCTAATTTAACATGAAGTGCTAGGCAGTTAAAAATTTGAGCGCCCAAACGCTCACATAGACTCCTGACTAGTTTCGCCCATCCGGGCTTTGTCAAAGGCGGCGAGCCGCCGATTGTTTGGGGGTGTATACCGGTTAAACCGGAAGTCCCGCCTTGTTGTATTTTCAGTTTGAGTATTGATTGGTCGTCAGTTTTGTAATGACAGCCTAATCTTCCTATCAGTTTTTACTGTTATTACTTACAGTATTATGCTAGGGTTTAGCGAGTTATTAATACATGGCATATTAGATTATCTTGAGCTATTATTTTGATTTCAATTTTGATATTTACAATCATATTGTTACTGGCTAAGTAGCTTATAGAGGTCAGAACTTATTAACACTCACAACTTCTATTCTATTTGATTTGATCTTTTATTTGTTGTATCCTATATATTATATGGGTCTCAATATGATATATTGATCCAATGTTATGATGAATTAGTTATATACTCCAACTATATATATGGGTGGATGATTTATGGTTCGCCATAAGTGTATACGTGACATTTTTCAAAAACTTTGATATTTGTTATTTGTGAATTGTGTTATTAATTTAACGAAATCCTTGTATAGGATGTGTTTTTTTGTGTGTTTTATTATATCCTCTGATTCATACTTTACTACTTATAGTAATTTTGTGTGTGCTATATTAATGGAAGTGTGCATTTGAGATTCTTTGTGCCCCTAATGTATGTAGGAGTCCAGTGAAAATTCTGTGACCTGTGCCATTTATTGAGTGTATGTGCTCTTAACATTTCTGAAAGGGATGTGCAGCCTTTTGATTTGTGTGGGAAGGGGTGAAGTTTTTTTGTGTTGTAGTCTTGAGATGACTTGTATAATATCTTGTTTGTATTATTATTCAACAATGTTATATTTTTTATTTTTGTACCTTTTTGCTTTGTTTGGTCTTATATTTAAATTTCACATTAATGTCTGTACTTAGTCTTTCTTTAGTTCGATGAGTTGTACCTCTCCTGTTTATATGAAGTTTATATGGTTCTTATATACCATTATATTAGTGTTCATTACAGAAAAATATAATAGTTGTTTTGCTCATTTAACCCATGAGGTTGAACTGAGTTCAATAAATATATCCACCGGCTCTCAGCTTTTAGTAGAGCTGTTTCTAAATTGCCTCCCCTCATTCCTAGACTCACTTTTTCTATACCCCAGCATTGTAAGTCATTTTGGTTTGAGTTATGGAATTTTAAGAAATGTGCAGCTACACTAGTTATGGATTTCATCTCTTCCTTGTCTTTCGCTGCATTTTTAATATTCCTTAAATGTTCCATTAATCTCAGATGTAATTTCCTTGAGGTCATTCCCACATAGTACAAATTGCATGTACAGTATAGTACATAAATTACACTCTCTGTATTACAACTGATGTATCTTTTGATGCTGTGTTTCTTACCGAACCTGTCTGTAATAGTATCTGTGTTGCGCATGTATTTACATGTGCTGCAGTTGCCACATTTGTGTGCTCCTGGTTTAAATGCAGTTGTGGTTTTCTTCCTTTGGAAGTGGCTACTAGTTACAAGATCTTTTATATTTTTCGTCCTTCTGTATCCAACTGAAGGCTTATCTCCTAAGAGGGTTTTTAATGTTGGGTCCATCATTAAGATGTTCCAGTGTTTCTGTACAATATTGAGGATTTGTGGTGTCTGGCTATTGTATGTCATGATTAGCCTTGGTACATTTGAGCTGTTCTTATATTTTTTGTGTAGGAGGTCATGTCTTGGAGTGTGTAGAGCTCTATATTTCGCTTTTTTGGTACTTCTTTTACTGTATCCTCTTCTCCATAGTCTCTCCTCCAACTCCTTTGCCCTGTCATTAAATACCCTGTCTTCTGAGCAGTTTCTGCGTAGCCTTAAAAATTCTCCTGTTGGTAAGCTTTTCATTGTGCTTGGAGCATGAGCACTAGTGCTATGTAGCAAACTGTTAGCTGCTGTAGGTTTCCTGTACAGGTCGGTAGTCACATTGCCATCACTTGTTTTGTTAATTGTTATATCCAGAAAAAAATTTTTTGTCAGACTTTCTTCATGTGTTAATTTGATGTTTAAATCATTTTGATTTAGATGTTTTAGGAAATTCAATAAATCATTATGTGTGCCTTCCCAAATAAAGAGGATATCATCAAAATGATTTAAACATCAAATTAACACATGAAGAAAGTCTGACAAAAATAAATTTTCTGGATATAACAATTAACAAAACAAGTGATGGCAATGTGACTACCGACCTGTACAGGAAACCTACAGCAGCTAACAGTTTGCTACATAGCACTAGTGCTCATGCTCCAAGCACAATGAAAAGCTTACCAACAGGAGAATTTTTAAGGCTACGCAGAAACTGCTCAGAAGACAGGGTATTTAATGACAGGGCAAAGGAGTTGGAGGAGAGACTATGGAGAAGAGGATACAGTAAAAGAAGTACCAAAAAAGCGAAATATAGAGCTCTACACACTCCAAGACATGACCTCCTACACAAAAAATATAAGAACAGCTCAAAGGTACCAAGGCTAATCATGACATACAATAGCCAGACACCACAAATCCTCAATATTGTACAGAAACACTGGAACATCTTAATGATGGACCCAACATTAAAAACCCTCTTAGGAGATAAGCCTTCAGTTGGATACAGAAGGACGAAAAATATAAAAGATCTTGTAACTAGTAGCCACTTCCAAAGGAAGAAAACCACAACTGCATTTAAACCAGGAGCACACAAATGTGGCAACTGCAGCACATGTAAATACATGCGCAACACAGATACTATTACAGACAGGTTCGGTAAGAAACACAGCATCAAAAGATACATCAGTTGTAATACAGAGAGTGTAATTTATGTACTATACTGTACATGCAATTTGTACTATGTGGGAATGACCTCAAGGAAATTACATCTGAGATTAATGGAACATTTAAGGAATATTAAAAATGCAGCGAAAGACAAGGAAGAGATGAAATCCATAACTAGTGTAGCTGCACATTTCTTAAAATTCCATAACTCAAACCAAAATGACTTACAATGCTGGGGTATAGAAAAAGTGAGTCTAGGAATGAGGGGAGGCAATTTAGAAACAGCTCTACTAAAAGCTGAGAGCCGGTGGATATATTTATTGAACTCAGTTCAACCTCATGGGTTAAATGAGCAAAACAACTATTATATTTTTCTGTAATGAACACTAATATAATGGTATATAAGAACCATATAAACTTCATATAAACAGGAGAGGTACAACTCATCGAACTAAAGAAAGACTAAGTACAGACATTAATGTGAAATTTAAATATAAGACCAAACAAAGCAAAAAGGTACAAAAATAAAAAATATAACATTGTTGAATAATAATACAAACAAGATATTATACAAGTCATCTCAAGACTACAACACAAAAAAACTTCACCCCTTCCCACACAAATCAAAAGGCTGCACATCCCTTTCAGAAATGTTAAGAGCATATACACTCAATAAATGGCACAGGTCACAGAATTTTCACTGGACTCCTACATATATTAGGGGCACAAAGAATCTCAAATGCACACTTCCATTAATATAGCACACACAAAATTACTATAAGTAGTAAAGTATGAATCAGAGGATATAATAAAACACACAAAAAAACACATCCTATACAAGGATTTCGTTAAATTAATAACACAATTCACAAATAACAAATATCAAAGTTTTTGAAAAATGTCACGTATACACTTATGGCGAACCATAAATCATCCACCCATATATATAGTTGGAGTATATAACTAATTCATCATAACATTGGATCAATATATCATATTGAGACCCATATAATATATAGGATACAACAAATAAAAGATCAAATCAAATAGAATAGAAGTTGTGAGTGTTAATAAGTTCTGACCTCTATAAGCTACTTAGCCAGTAACAATATGATTGTAAATATCAAAATTGAAATCAAAATAATAGCTCAAGATAATCTAATATGCCATGTATTAATAACTCGCTAAACCCTAGCATAATACTGTAAGTAATAACAGTAAAAACTGATAGGAAGATTAGGCTGTCATTACAAAACTGACGACCAATCAATACTCAAACTGAAAATACAACAAGGCGGGACTTCCGGTTTAACCGGTATACACCCCCAAACAATCGGCGGCTCGCCGCCTTTGACAAAGCCCGGATGGGCGAAACTAGTCCGGAGTCTATGTGAGCGTTTGGGCGCTCAAATTTTTAACTGCCTAGCACTTCATGTTAAATTAGACCAACGATGATTATAACTATACTTAGTTAATTTGTGGAATAGTCTGGGTTGTGCCAGACTTAGCCAGGGTTGAATATATACAATACTGAATTATTTAGCCTATAAACTACCCTTAAACTAAACCAGAGAGGTTATGCTGAATGGCAAGCTTAGCAAGCGCAATGAGAGTACAAATACAATAATAGAGATATCGGCAAAAGAATCAAACTGAACTTAAAGCTTTATAAACAGCGTTACTTATTTCACCTAAGGCTCTGTGAAAAATATACACAGAACCGAATAGAACTGTGTCACAAGACATTGCTTATAAAATGCAGAGACTTATATAGCCAAATACAAACTATACTGATACAGGCATTACAGAGATATGTTCTCTTGAAACAAAGATAAGGGCATTTGGAAGTCCTCAGTATATACAAAAGAAAATATAAATTGTGCCTTATTGGGGAATTACTGAGAGGGTAACGTCTCCAAAACGCAAAATAAAAATATTGTTACATTTCGAAGCCGTTCAGACTTTGCAAGATATCAGAGTTGCGCCAAAATTATAACTACTTTTTATAACGCCAATGTACACAACATAGTGTTACATTTTTCTAGCCACCAGAGGCAACTCTAGAATTTTGAATTTATATAGCGCTTTAGCTAACTCCACAGCAAAAAATTGCAACTGCTGTTTTACAAATAAATACACAACTCTCAGGTATACAAACAGAGGGAGTTTATTTAGAACCAATCCTGGATGACACTATATACATAAGGATTACTAGGGTACCCAAACATTCCTATAAAGAGTGCATAGTAGAGGATCACCTAACATACACAGAGTTGGGGGACTCTTTTCTTCTAAGTATAACATATTCAAGATTACAGTATTTTGGGGGAATTAAGATAAGCACCATAGGCCACTGATATTATAATTCTCCACCCAAAATAAGATATACAGTCCAATTGCATGATAGTGCTAGTGTCGATTTTAAAGTGTGTGTTACCCTTATTTTAAGTGCAATGTATATTAAAAGTTATATTTTATTTTTTTCCCGGTCTGGAAAAACCGCCTCAAAAGTCTAGGCTAAGAGTGCTTACTTGTGCATACTTTCAGGAGATATCCACAATCTAGTGAGAGTCTTCTTGGTCTTTTTGGAGTATTTATTTTTATGCATTTAGCACCATTCCCTATATAATATAAATCTTATAAACCAATAAACATTAAGTTTGGAATTATATAATAATAGGGAAATAGCCCTTGTGGTGCCTTTGTTCGTGGGTTGTAACAAAATTAACCCCTAATCTGCTGTACCTAACATCGCCGACCCCTACATTATAGTTATTAACCCCTAATCTGCCCCCCCCCAACGTCGCCACAATCTAACTACAAGTATTAACCCCTAATCTGCTGACCCGATATCGCCGCCGCCTACATTATAGCTATTAACCCCTAATCTGCTGTCCCTAACACCGCCGACCCCTACATTATAGTTATTAACCCCTAATCTGCTCCCCAACGTCGCCGCAATCTAACTACAAGTATTAACCCCTAATCTGCCGAACGCAAATCGCTGCCACTATAATAAATGTATTAACCCCTAAACAGCGGCACTCCCGCCTTGCAAACACTATAATACATTTTATTAACCCCTAATCTGCCCTCCCTAACATCGCCGCCACCTGCCTACAATTATTAACCCCTAATCTCCCGCCCCCAACGTCGCCGCTATAATAAGGTTATTAACCCCTAAACCTAAGTCTAACCCTAACACTAACACCCCCTAACTTAAATATAATTTAAATAAAACGAAATAAATTTACTATAGTTAAATAAATGAATCCTATTTAAAACTAAATACTTACCTGTAAAATAAACCCTAATATAGCTGCAATATAACTAATAGTTACATTGTAGCTATTTTAGCATTTATATTTATTTTACAGGCAACTTTGTATTTATTTTAACTAGGTAAAATAGTTATTAAATAGTTAATAACTATTTAATAACTACCTAGCTAAAATAAATGCAAATTTACCTGTAAAATAAATCCTAACCTAAGTTACAATTACACCTAACACTACACTATCATTAAATTAATTAAATAAATGAATCCTATTTAAAACTAAATACTTACCTGTAAAATAAACCCTAATATAGCTGCAATATAACTAATAGTTACATTGTAGCTATTTTAGCATTTATATTTATTTTACAGGCAACTTTGTATTTATTTTAACTAGGTACAATAGCTATTAAATAGTTATTGACTAATTAATAGCTACCTAGTTAAAATAATTACAAAATTACCTGTAAAATAAATCCTAACCTAAGTTACAATTAAACCTAACACTACACTATCATTAAATAAATTAACTACAAGTACCTACAATTAAATACAATTAAATAAACTAAACTAAAGTACAAAACCCCCCCACTAAATTACAAAAAATAAAAAAAATTACTAGAATTTTAAACTAATTACACCTAATCTAAGCCCCCTAATAAAATAACAAAGTCCCCCAAAATAAAAAAATGCCCTACCCTATACTAAATTACAAAAGTTAACAGCTCTATTACCTTACCAGCCCCAAAGAAAACAGCTCTTTTGCCTGTAAAAAAAAAACACAATACCCCCCCCCACATTACAACCCACCACCCACATACCCCTACTCTAACCCAAACCCCCCTTAAATAAACCTAACACTACCCCCCTGAAGATCTCCCTACCTTGAGTCGTGTTCACCCAGCCGGGCCGAAGTCTTCATACGATGGGGCAGAAGAGGACATCCAGCACGGCAGAAGTCTTCATCCAAGCGGGGCAAGAAGAGGTCTTCCATCCATCAGAAAAGTACCAAAAAACAAACAAACACTAAATTACCAAAAATAATAAAATATTACAATAATTTTAAACTAATTACACCTAATCTAAGCCCCCTACTAGCTATTAATATAGCTACAATATAACTAATAGTTACATTGTAGCTATTTTAGGATTTATATTTATTTTAACTAGGTACAATAGTTATTAAATATTTAATAACTATTTAATAACTACCTAGCTAAAATAAATACAAATTTACCTGTAAAATAAATCCTAACCTAAGTTACAATTACACCTAACACTACACTATCATTAAATTAATTAAATAAATGAATCCTATTTAAAACTAAATACTTACCTGTAAAATAAACCCTAATATAGCTACAATATAACTAATAGTTACATTGTAGCTATTTTAGCATTTATATTTATTTTACAGGAAACTTTGTATTTATTTTAACTATGTAAAATAGCTATAAAATAGATATTTACTGTTTAATAGCTACCTAGTTAAAATAATTACAAAATTACCTGTAAAATAAATCCTAACCTAAGTTACAATTAAACCTAACACTACACTATCATGAAATAAATTAAATAAATTAACTACAAGTACCTACAATTAAATACAATGAAATAAACTAAACTAAAGTACAAAAAAACAAACACTAAATTACAAAAAATAAAAAATATTACAAGAATTTTAAACTAATTACACCTAATCTAAGCCCCCTAATAAAATAACAAAGCCCCCCAAAATAAAAAAAAATGCCCTACCCTATACTAAATGACAAAAGTTAACAGCTCTATTACCTTACCAGCCCTTAAAAGGGCCTTTTGCGGGGGCATGCCCCAAAGAAAACAGCTCTTTTGCCTGTAAAAAAAAACACAATACCCACCCCACATTACAACCCACCACCCACATACCCCTACTCTAACCCAAACCCCCCTTAAATAAACCTAACACTACCCCCTGAAGATCTCCCTACCGTGTCTTCACCCAGCGGGCTGAAGTCTTCATCCGATTGGGCAGAAGAGGACATCCAGACCGGCAGAAGTCTTCATCCAAGCGGGGCAAGAAGAGGTCTTCCATCCATCAGAAGTCTTGATCCAGGCGACATCTTCTCGGTTCATCCATCCGGAGCGGAGCGGCAGCATCCTGAAGAGACATCCGACGCAGAGCATCCTCTTCTTTCTTGATCCGACGACTAAATGACTGTACCTTTAAGTGACGTCATCCAAGATGGCGTCCCTTGAATTCCGATTGGCTGATAGGATTCTATCAGCCAATCGGAATTAAGGTAGGAAAAATCTGATTGGCTGATTCAATCAGCCAATCAGATTCAAGTTCAATCTGATTGGCTGATCCAATCAGCCAATCAGATTGACCTCGCATTTTATTGGCTGATCGGAACAGCCAATAGAATGTGAGGTCAATCTGATTGGCTGATTGGATCAGCCAATCGGATTGAACTTGAATCTGATTGGCTGATTCCATCAGACAATCAGAATATTCCTACCTTAATTCCGATTGGCTGATAGAATCCTATCAGCCAATCGGAATTCAAGGGACACCATCTTGGATGATGTCACTTAAAGGTACAGTCATTTAGTCGTCAGATCAAGAAAGAAGAGGATGCTCTGCGTTGGATGTCTTCAGGATGCTGCCGCACCGCTCCGGATGGATGAACAGAGAAGATGCCGCCTGGATCAAGACTTCTGATGGATGGAAGACCTCTTCTTGCCCCGCTTGGATGAAGACTTCTGCCGGTCTGGATGTCCTCTTCTGCCCCATCGGATGAAGACTTCGGCCCGCTGGGTGAAGACACGGTAGAGATCTTCAGGGGGGTAGTGTTAGGTTTATTTAAGGGGGGTTTGGGTTAGAGTAGGGGTATGTGGGTGGTGGGTTGTAATGTGGGGGGGGGTATTGTGGTTTTTTTTACAGGCAAAAGAGCTGTTTTCTTTGGGGCATGCCCCCGCAAAAGGCCCTTTTAAGGGCTGGTAAGGTAATAGAGCTGTTAACTTTTGTAATTTAGTATAGGGTAGGGCATTTTTTTTATTTTGGGGGGCTTTGTTATTTTATTAGGGGGCTTAGATTAGGTGTAATTAGTTTAAAATCTTGTAATTTTTTTATTTTTTGTAATTTAGTGTTTGTTTTTTTGTACTTTAGTTTAGTTTATTTCATTGTATTTAATTTTAGGTACTTGTAGTTAATTTATTTAATTTATTTCATGATAGTGTAGTATTAGGTTTAATTATAACTTAGGTTAGGATTTATTTTACAGCTAATTTTGTAATTATTTTAACTAGGTAGCTATTAAACAGTAAATATCTATTTAATAGCTATTGTACCTAGTTAAAATAAATACAAAGTTGCCTGGAAATTAAATATAAATCCTAAAATAGCTACAATGTAACAATTAGTTATATTGTAGCTATATTAGGGTTTATTTTACAGGTAAGTATTTAGTTTTAAATAGGATTCATTTATTTAATTAATTTAATGATAGTGTAGTGTTAGGTGTAATTGTAACTTAGGTTAGGATTTATTTTACAGGTAAATTTGTATTTATTTTAGCTAGGTAGTTATTAAATAGTTATTAACTATTTAATAACTATTGTACCTAGTTAAAATAAATACAAAGTTGCCTGTAAAATAAATATAAATCCTAAAATAGCTACAATGTAACTATTAGTTGTAGCTATATTAATAGCTAGTAGGGGCTTAGATTAGGTGTAATTAGTTTAAAATTATTGTAATATTTTATTATTTTTGGTAATTTAGTGTTTGTTTGTTTTTTGGTACTTTTCTGATGGATGGAAGACCTCTTCTTGCCCCGCTTGGATGAAGACTTCTGCCGTGCTGGATGTCCTCTTCTGCCCCATCGGATGAAGACTTCGGCCCGGCTGGGTGAACACAACTCAAGGTAGGGAGATCTTCAGGGGGGTAGTGTTAGGTTTATTTAAGGGGGGTTTGGGTTAGAGTAGGGGTATGTGGGTGGTGGGTTGTAATGTGGGGGGGGGTATTGTTTTATTTTTTACAGGCAAAAGAGCTGTTTTCTTTGGGGCATGCCCCGCAAAAGAAGGTAATAGAGCTGTTAACTTTTGTAATTTAGTATAGGGTAGGGCATTTTTTTATTTTGGGGGGCTTTGTAAACTTTTGTAATTTAGTATAGGGTAGGGCATTTTTTTATTTTGGGGGGCTTTGTTATTTTATTAGGGGGCTTAGATTAGGTGTAATTAGTTTTAAATTCTTGTAATATTTTTTTATTTTTTGTAATTTAGTGGGGGGTTTTTTGTACTTTAGTTTAGTTTATTTAATTGTATTTAATTGTAGGTACTTGTAGTTAATTTATTTAATGATAGTGTAGTGTTAGGTTTAATTGTAACTTAGGTTAGGATTTATTTTACAGGTAATTTTGTAATTATTTTAACTAGGTAGCTATTAAATAGTCAATATCTATTTAATAGCTATTGAACCTAGTTAAAATAAATACAAAGTTGCCTGTAAAATAAATATAAATGCTAAAATAGCTACAATGTAACTATTAGTTATATTGCAGCTATATTAGGGTTTATTTTACAGGTAAGTATTTAGTTTTAAATAGGATTTATTTATTTAATTAATTTAATGATAGTGTAGTGTTAGGTGTAATTGTAACTTAGGTTATGATTTATTTTACAGGTAAATTTGTATTTATTTTAGCTAGGTAATTATTAAATAGTTATTAACTATTTAATAACTATTGTACCTAGTTAAAATAAATACAAAGTTGCCTGTAAAATAAATATAAATCCTAAAATAGCTACAATGTAACTATTAGTTGTAGCTATATTAATAGCTAGTAGGGGCTTAGATTAGGTGTAATTAGTTTAAAATTATTGTAATATTTTATTATTTTTGGTAATTTAGTGTTTGTTTGTTTTTTGGTACTTTTCTGATGGATGGAAGACCTCTTCTTGCCCCGCTTGGATGAAGACTTCTGCCGTGCTGGATGTCCTCTTCTGCCCCATCGGATGAAGACTTCGGCCCGGCTGGGTGAACACAACTCAAGGTAGGGAGATCTTCAGGGGGGTAGTGTTAGGTTTATTTAAGGGGGGTTTGGGTTAGAGTAGGGGTATGTGGGTGGTGGGTTGTAATGTGGGGGGGGGTATTGTTTTATTTTTTACAGGCAAAAGAGCTGTTTTCTTTGGGGCATGCCCCGCAAAAGAAGGTAATAGAGCTGTTAACTTTTGTAATTTAGTATAGGGTAGGGCATTTTTTTATTTTGGGGGGCTTTGTTAACTTTTGTAATTTAGTATAGGGTAGGGCATTTTTTTATTTTGGGGGGCTTTGTTATTTTATTAGGGGGCTTAGATTAGGTGTAATTAGTTTTAAATTCTTGTAATATTTTTTTATTTTTTGTAATTTAGTGGGGTTTTTTTTGTACTTTAGTTTAGTTTATTTAATTGTATTTAATTGTAGGTACTTGTAGTTAATTTATTTAATGATAGTGTAGTGTTAGGTTTAATTGTAACTTAGGTTAGGATTTATTTTACAGGTAATTTTGTAATTATTTTAACTAGGTAGCTATTAAATAGTCAATATCTATTTAATAACTATTGAACCTAGTTAAAATAAATAAAATTTGCCTGTAAAATAAATATAAATGCTAAAATAGCTACAATGTAACTATTAGTTATATTGCAGCTATATTAGGGTTTATTTTACAGGTAAGTATTTAGTTTTAAATATGATTTATTTATTTAATTAATTTAATGATAGTGTAGTGTTAGGTGTAATTGTAACTTAGGTTATGATTTATTTTACAGGTAAATTTGTATTTATTTTAGCTAGGTAATTATTAAATAGTTATTAACTATTTAATAACTATTGTACCTAGTTAAAATAAATACAAAGTTGCCTGTAAAATAAATATAAATCCTAAAATAGCTACAATGTAACTATTAGTTATATTGTAGCTATATTAATAGCTAGTAGGGGGCTTAGATTAGGTGTAATTAGTTTAAAATTATTGTAATATTTTATTATTTTTGGTAATTTAGTGTTTGTTTGTATTTTGGTACTTGTATGATGGATAGAAGACCTCTTCTTGCCCCGCTTGGATGAAGACTTCTGCCGGTCTGGATGTACTCTTCTGCCCCATCGGATGAAGACTTCAGCCCGGCTGGGTGAACACGACTCAAGGTAGGGAGATCTTCAGGGGGGTAGTGTTAGGTTTATTTGAGGGGGATTTGGGTTAGAGTAGGGGTATGTGGGTGGTGGGTTGTAATGTGGGGGGGGGGTATTGCGGTTTTTTTTACAGGCAAAAGAGCTGTTTTCTTTGGGGCATGCCCCGCAAAAGGCCCTTTTAAGGGTTGGTAAGGTAATAGAGCTGTTAACTTTTGTAATTTAGTATAGGGTAGGGCATTTTTTTTTATTTTGGGGGGCTTTGTTATTTTATTAGGGGGCTTAGATTAGGTGTAATTAGTTTAAAATTCTTGTAATATTTTTTTATTTTTTGTAATTTAGTGTTTGTTTTTTTTTGTAATTTAGTGGGGGGGGTTTGTACTTTAGTTTATTTAATTGTAGATAATTGTAGGTACTTGTAGTTAATTTATTTAATGATAGTGTAGTGTTAGGTTTAATTGTAACTTAGGTTAGGATTTATTTTACAGGTAATTTTGTAATTATTTTAACTAGGTAGCTATTAATTAGTCAATAACTATTTAATAGCTATTGTACCTAGTTAAAATAAATACAAAGTTTCCTATAAAATAAATATAAATGCTAAAATAGCTACAATGTAACTATTAGTTATATTGCAGCTATATTAGGGTTTATTTTACAGGTAAGTATTTAGTTTTAAATAGGATTCATTTATTTAATTAATTTAATGATAGTGTAGTGTTAGGTGTAATTGTAACTTAGGTTAGGATTTATTTTACAGGTAAATTTGTATTTATTTTAGCTAGGTAGTTATTAAATAGTTATTAAATATTTAATAACTATTGTACCTAGTTAAAATAAATACAAAGTTGCCTGTAAAATAAATATAAATGCTAAAATAGCTACAATGTAACTATTAGTTATATTGTAGCTATATTAGGGTTTATTTTACAGGTAAGTATTTAGTTTTAAATAGGATTCATTTATTTAACTATAGTAAATGTATTTCGTTTTATTTAAATTATATTTAAGTTAGGGGGTGTTAGTGTTAGGGTTAGACTTAGGTTTAGGGGTTAATAACCTTATTATGTAGCGGCGACGTTGTGGGCAGGAGATTAGGGGTTAATAATTGTAGGTAGGTGGCGGCGATGTTAGGGAGGGCAGATTAGGGGTTAATAAAATGTATTATAGTGTTTGCGAGGCGGGAGTGCGGCGGTTTAGGGGTTAATACATTTATTATAGTGGCGGCGATTTGCGGTCGGCAGATTAGGGGTTAATACTTGTAGTTAGATTGTGGCGACGTTGGGGGGGCAGATTAGGGGTTAATAACTATAATGTAGGGGTCGGCGGTGTTAGGGACAGCAGATTAGGGGTTAATAGCTATAATGTAGGCGGCGATATCGGGTCGGCAGATTAGGGGTTAATACTTGTAGTTAGATTGCGGCGACGTTGGGGGGGCAGATTAGGGGTTAATAACTATAATGTAGGGGTCGGCGGTGTTAGGGACAGCAGATTAGGGGTTAATAGCTATAATGTAGGCGGCGGCGATATCGGGTCGGCAGATTAGGGGTTAATACTTGTAGTTAGATTGTGGCGACGTTGGGGGGGGCAGATTAGGGGTTAATAACTATAATGTAGGGGTCGGCGGTGTTAGGGACAGCAGATTAGGGGTTAATAGCTATAATGTAGGCGGCAGCGATATCGGGTCGGCAGATTAGGGTTTAATAAAATAATGCAGGTGTCAGCTATAGCGGGGGCGGCAGATTAGGGGTTAATAACTATAATGTAGGGGTCGGCGATGTCAGGGACAGCAGATTAGGGGTTGATAGCTATAATGTAGGTGGCGGCGATATTCGGTCGGCAGATTAGGGGTTAATAAAATAATGCAGGTGTCAGCGATAGCGGGGGCGGCAGATTAGGGGTTAATAAGTGTCAGATTAGGGGTGTTTAGAGACTCGGGGTACATGTTAGGGTGTTAGGTGCAGACTTAGTGTTTCCCCATAGGAAACAATCGAGCTGCGGTGTTAGTTTTTTTTTCAGCCTAAACTCCCATTGTTTCCTATGGGGAAATGCCGAATTTTACCGAGCTAATTCGGATTTATTCGGAGATATGGCAGCTATTTCGGATTCATTCGGTAGATTCGGAAGTATTTTAATTCGGAAATCCGAATCGATCCGAATCTCTGAATTTACCGAATTTTCCGAATTTCCGAATAAATACGAAACGAACCGCACATGTCTAATATCAAGACAATTGATAAAAAAGATTGGATTACCGGGGGATGACTCTTGGGTTTTAAACAAAGCAATAAATGAAGTCGGCAGACAGCAGAATTGTATAAGTAAAGATAATAAAAAAAAGAATGTGTAAAGGAAAAATACAAAGGAACTTTTTGGAAAATAGCATTGTATTCTCAACAGGATACTCCATGCAATTTAATTAAGTGGTTGGCATCCTAAAGAAGCACTTGGGCATTTTGAGAGGGAATGACTTGTTGCCTCCATATATCCCTCATTGTATATTTGTGGCAAAAAGAGCTAAAACATTATTCTCTAAGTTGACACCGAATGTAATAATGAGTACTAAGCAACAGTAGCTGAATTGGCTCAGGAGGAAGGGTCATTTTAGGTCTAGCACTAGTAGTTGGTTATCATGTGAAGTTATTGCACAGGGGAATAGATAAAGTAGCCATATAACTGGTGAGGAATTTGAGATGTCTTTTTATGCTAAGTGCAGATCCAAGTTTGTTGCTTATCTTCCTGAATGTAGCTTTTTTTTTTATTAAAAAAGGAGTGAATTATGGATATCTATAACTTATTTCCCATTAAATTTATCTATCCCCCTTTAGTTATATCCCTTTAATTATATCCCTTTTACTGATGAAAGATATAAGTGATTAGTAACGTTTTCAATAAATGGAATGATATTTTGTGATATTGTAATAGCTCAGTAGTGCTAATTTGAGGAATAGTCATGAATCTTAGATGTTTCAAAGTTCGTACAAGATATGATATTGTCCCTTTGTTATTTTATTGTGTAATTTATTATGTATGTATTTTAAAATGTTTACTATGCTTCTGTTTTCAGTATATATTAGTGCAGCACAACGTGTGCGCCTTTGCAAAGAACTGGTTAAGTGAAGGTTAAAACGTCCACAAATATCATTGGTGGAAGCAGATGTTAAATGGTGACATTTGGAGGAGATGAATATCTGTGATTATGTGCAGTTGCGTCATGAAACACATCAGTTTGTTTTTCTCCATGCATAATATGTTTTTAATATGTGGCTAATAAACATTTGAAGTTTTAATCCAACTCCCTACTAGAGTGCAATCACTTTTTTGTTTTTTTGGCAAATGTATCCAAAATGACATCAGTTGATGCATGATGATATGTTGAGTTACCGCTGTAAGAATTAGAGTTGGATGTCTTCAAGATAAGTTGATTCAGGGTAAAAGTGTAAAAGTCTAAAACTACTGCATAACTGAAATAGATAATAGAGCTTTAGTCAGGAGCTGATCTGTATAAAAGCTGTCAAACTATGACCAGCAACTATCATTAGATCGTATCAGGATTCCTTGGTAACATAATTGTTTATACTTATTTCATTTGTGGTTAATTTAGAAATCTGTGTAAATCAATATGTGGAATTCTATTAGCTCTTTTTAATCTGTTAAATATCCAGATTACAACACAGTTATATTATGGACTAGGACAATAGAGCTGGAAGGGTGAGACTGAGCAAGTGCAACATGGCAGTCAAATACAAGCCTTCCATAAATGTGCAAGTGTTCCCATCCTGTATGATCTGGTCTACACCTCTCAGCTGTCTTTATCACTTCCTTTCCACAACCACTTTTTGTTCTTCTTCTGTGCTACAATTATTCTGATGTGCTCCCTACTTTGTTGTGTTCAACGCTCTAAATACTTTTCATAGATCTATATTTTATTTAGAAATGCAGCTTTTCTGAGAAGCTTGACACCTAATACACGGACTGCCAAATCTTTTTGTAAGTATATGCCCACATTAATGATATTCTTCTAAAAAAATATATATTTTTATTTAAATCCATAATTTGCATACAAATAAGGCTTTGTTGCTGGTATTTAGCATGGGCTTATAAGAAATATAATGTACTAAACAGTTCAATTGCAGCCAATGACACTAGCAGCATGTTGGTAGCCCAGATTGTGACGTGACAGCATATTTGTTATGAGTACCACCCTGGTCACACATTATAGCTTCACCACCTTTGCCCTAGTAGATCATTTTTTATCGCCCCCATCCTCCCATTGTAAATGGTGATTTATGATTTCTCAAATTACATTTTTCTCAGTTCCTCCTGTAGCTGTAGTTTTTGTTGGTGTTCTATTAGAATGTTATTATATACATTTTGTAATTTGAACTGTATGTGTAAAATGTTGCAGAGTCTTATTTGAGTGGTATTTCAAATGTGTACATATCAGTATCAGTACATACCAAGGAAACATCAAATTAAAATGATCGGACAAGCTTGACATGGAGCAGCATTTGCCATTCTAGAAGTAAAGAGATTCATGAAAAGTCTGAGCTTCTCCCTCATGGGTTTAACAAGAAGTGGCTGCCCAGCCTGGAATCATGAGGTAGTGGAACTTCCAGTCATCCTCCAATATGCAATATTATCACAAATTAGTTGTCCTGTCTGCTAAATTTGGAGCTTTGTCTTACTGAACTCCTGTTTATGGTCCAAATTCTCAAACTCACCCAGAAATGTCCAAACCCTAACCAGACCACACCCCACACCGATTAGCCCAACTGCACTCCATACCAGTTTTGGCACAGATCCTACACCAGGCCACCCTGGTCCTTTACTCCCATTCCCCATTTTAAAATTGTGTATGAAGGGAAGTCTGCACTTTGAGCTCATATTTAGACAGATGAGCCTGTAAAGTTGCAGCAAAGGCTATAAATGCAATAATATAGAGCAAGCTGTAAATGCAGGTTAATGGAATATGAAACACTTTTAGATTGTAATATAAAACATTTACCTTTGAGTAGCATGAAAAAAATGATGCAGTATATTTTCATTATTTTTTTCACCTGCTTTTGCTGTGAACGACCTGGCTTTTATGTCCCACATTCCCTTGAAAGGCAGAAAAGCGAACTCTTTAATCTAGGTTTCCTTAAAAATGCTGCAAATTGCCTAAACCAGCTTAATACTAGACAGTGATTGCTTAGACCAGAGGAAAGACTTATTTACAGATATCTCTAGCTGGAGGTAAGATAAACATGTTAACTGGACATTTCATGTAGTTTTGCAAATCATTCATAAAGTAACAGTTTTAAAAACTTTCAGAGCATTTATTTTGTATGTAGGTCTTTTGCAGTTCAGTAAAGGGACGGTAAACACCTTGCAATTACAAGATTTGTTTGCAGTCTTAAAGCAAAATAAAGTAAATGTTTGGAATGCATTATGACACTAGTTTTCTAGAAGCCATACTCCAGCCAACACTTGTCTCATTTAGAGGAATCAATCTGGACTTATTGTTGGAGTAGATAAAGCTAGCCACGGTCATTTTGTTTCCAAAGTATTATTTTTCTTTCACTTCTAATTTCTGATGAAGCCAGTGATGGACAAATGTTGCACAGTGTTTTTGTTGGTGAAGTCTCACATTTGCAGTTTTTTTAATAGTTTTTAGAAACTACATTTTCAGACTTTACAGGAAAATGGAACAAAATAAATGATGAAAGTATACTGCAAAGTAGTTTTAATACACATAATAAGTTTATAGTACAATCTAAAAGTATTTACTGGTCTTGTAATTACTTAACTAAACTAAGCAAAAATAAAAAAAATGACTTAAATATATCTTTTAAACAAACTGTCTGCTGTGGTGCTTAGCTCCTCTGCGCTCTTCTCACTGACTGACCTCTGCAGTATGCACTTCCAGCACACAGAGAAGAGACAGAGCAGGTAAGCAGAGAGTGGTAGATGGATCATTTGTACACACTGTTCTGTCTCACTCTTCACTTTGTGCAGGTCCCAACCATTGCCTTGATCTCATACACTGTCAGAATTGTATAGAAAACCTATATTTGCTGTAGTTCATTGATGTAATGTCTTTGTGCACCCTGTACAGTGATGGATATAAGTGCTTAGGATAAAGAAGGGACAGTTCTTGCAAAATAACAACCCTAATTTAATTATAAAGAGTATAAGGCACTAGAGAGCTGGGATATACATATTTTAAATTTAAAGGTGAAATGTTTCTTTTTAAAAAGTTAAAAGAATTGTGCATGGCAGATAATATCTAGTCAAGTCCTTTGGTTATGGTAACAAGCTTACTGTATATATGGTAAAATAATATAAATACCAGTAAGGGATACATGCAGGGGTTAAAGAAATATTAACCTAAAATGTATTTCCCTAGTTTGGGCTAGATTATGAGTGGTGCGCAAACAGATGCACGCAAGCGAAAAGGGTTTATAGTATAATAATAAATAATAATAATAACACTGTCTGATAAAAAAAAAAAAATATTTAAAAGAATATTGCACAGACATAAAGGTTATAAGAGCTCAAAGATATGAGGTTTCAGGTGTTAGAGAAAAAAAAGGACTGCAAAGGGCTTTACATAAAGATACATATATATATATATATATATATATATATACTTTTATAAATATATATAAATATATATATATGTATATATGCATATATATGTTTAAATATGGGATATATTTCCCGCCACTAGGAGGAGATCAAAAACCCATTCAAGAGCTTTAAAACCCTTCCACCTCTCATCTCTCTTTAGTTTTATGTATAGCCGAGTAGTAGGGTGACCATATTGCCACTTTAAAAAGGGACACATATGAAAAATACATATGTCAGGGTTCTTACACAAAACATTTTTTAAACAGCCCTGAAAACAGCCCTGACATATGTATTTTTCATATGTGTACCTTTTTAAAGCGGTAATATGGTCACCCTACCGAGTAGAGAATAGGAAAGAAAGGTAGGAAAGGCAAAGCAGGTTCTATAGAGGTGTCTTTAAAACTGTCGCCTATAAAGCGGACGCAGCCTGTGAACCATCGTCATTCTGAAAGAAAATAATTCATCAGGTAAGCATAAATGTTGTTTTCTTTCGTAAAATTATGGTGGTCCACAGCCCTCCATAACATATGGGATTAATTCCTATGGTCTATGTTACGTACAGGGTCGAAAATACTTTCACTGGCCAAAAGCTGCTTGTGAAGAAGCAAAGACATCAAAATTATAACATTTGGAAAAAGTATGTAAGGATGACCGTGTGGCAGCTTTGCAGATCTGCTTCAAAGATTCGTCATCCTTAAAGGTATATGATGTTGCCACTGCTCTGGTAGAGTCAGCTGTAATACGTTTAGGGGGTGACTTACCCACACCAAGTAAGCCTTGTGAATAACTTATTTACCCCCTTAGTGATCAGACCGTTTTTCAATTTCTGCTGTGTTTGTGTTTAGCTGTAATTTTCCTCTTACTCATTTACTGTACCCACACATATTATATACCGTTTTTCTCGCCATTAAATGGACTTTCTAAAGATTCCATTATTTTCATCATATCATATCATTTTCTATAAAATAAATTATAAAATATGATGAAAAAATTGAAAGAAAATATTTTTTTCTAACTTTGACCCCCAAAATCTGTTACGCATCTTCAATCACCAAAAACCCCATGCTAACTAGTTTCTAAATTCTGTCCTGAGTTTAGAAATACCCAATGTTTACCCCCTTAACCCCTTCTTCAAAAGACCAGAGTATTTTTAGCATTTTTGCTATCACTACATTTAAACAGAAATAGAGCCTTGTTTTATATTTACCTATCAAAACTATATATTTTTTTAGTAGACAGCCCAAAGTATAGATCTAGGCCCATTTTGGTATATTTCATGCCACCATTTTACCGCCAAATGCGATAAAATAAAAAAAATCGTTAACTTTTTCACAAACTTTAGGCCTCTCACTGAAATTATTAAAAAAAAACAGCTTGCGCAATCATGGTAGAAATGGTTTTAAATGCTTCTCTGGGATCCCCTTTGTTCATAAATAGCAGACATATATGGCTTTGGCATTGATTTTTTGTAATTAGAAGGCTGCTAACTGCAACTGCGCACCACACTTTTATTATTCCCAGCAGTGAAAGAGTTAATTAGGTAGCTTGTAAGGTTAATTTTAGCTTTAGTGTATAGATTACCCTCCCACCTGACCCTTCTCACCACCTGATCTCTCTCAAACAGCTCTCTTCCCTCCCCCACCCCCAATGGTCATTCCCATCTTAAGTACTGGCAGAAAGTCTGCCAGTATGAAAATATAAGGCTTTTTTTTTTTTAATAAAATTAATTTTTTTCTATTTTCTGCAGTGTAGGTTCCCCTCTTACCCCCCAACCTCCCTGATCCCCCCAAACAGCTCTCTAAACCTCCTCCCTCTACCTTTAAGCCACCATCTTAGTATTTTTAAAAAATCGAATGCTATTTAGTTTTCGAATGTCACTTTTGAATTCAAATGTTTATAATTATATTGAATGTCCACATTCGAAATTTCGAATTTAACATTCTATTTAACAAATACTATTCAGAAGTTCAATAGTTCATGTGGTAGGGAGGGAGGGAATCTAGTAAATTGATACATAATAGATACAAATATATCATTTTGAATGTTTCTATATAGAATATTGCATAATTCGAATATTACATTTAAAGAAAGCATTAGAAATACTATTACAAACATATAAATTCGAATTTTTCGAATTCGAATATTGCATAAATTCGAATATTACATTTAAAGAAAGCATTAGAAATACTATTACAAATAGAAATTCTAATTTTTTTAAATGAATATTTTCGAATGTAATCGTAAAATTCGAAACCGAACATTTTGAAAATCGAATGTTAGAATGTTATGTAAACAGAACGAATGTGTTAAAATTAATTTCATTTTTCGAATGTTGCGAAACATTCGCCCATCAGTAATTGTGGCACTACACTAAGAGCGGCTGAAGCGATCACTGATTGCTTCCTGCGCCTATTTTTACTGGATGACGTGCCAGGAACGTCCATAGTCACTGTCATGAGATGCAGGACACATGCAGGACACAGCAAAGATGGTACAACTCTATTTTATTGTAGAGCATGGAAATATACATCTGGTAGCATTGATCTCACTAAGTAACTATGACACAGACAAATGGAACTAAGCCCCGCCCCCAATCTGGTGACATCACTTCCCACTCTCATCACATCTTTCCCCTTTTCAAAGGACAAAACATACATTTTTTTTTTCATTTGAATATAACAAATAACAAGGTATACAATAACAGTTTTGTATAGTATATAACAAATAACAGGGTACAGAAAATATTAACAACATGAATTACATCGGGGTAGACTACCCTAGTCCACAGTGACCATGGGATTATTCTGTCCATACTTCCGGTCACTGTTCTAACTAAAGTTAGTGGCCGGACGTTTCACCACTCTTCCGCTTGATGTAATTCTACATGAACTGATACAGAAGAAGGTGATTGAGAGTCTGCTGTAGCCAAAGACATATCCCCGCTGTGATCTTGCTGAGGGGAAGGCACTCCTTTTAAAACAGGGGATCCCACTGGAGGTGGTACTGAGGCACCCAGTTCCAAACTCTCAGGTACAGGCTGAAGATGTTTTTGATTACGGCGTGTAACTGTCCCTCCATCAGTAAGGACTACATAAGACCTTGGTTCTGGAGAGCATCCAATTACCGTAGCAGGCGTCTTCCATTTCTTCTCATCGTCCAGTTTAATTCTGACACTTTGCCCCGCATTCAGCTCCTGCAAGGGCCTCACAGAATGTCTCCTGTCATAGAAGAATCGATAGCCCTTTTTTGCCTCATCATCCCTCCTAAGGACTTCGTCCCGAGGAATAGAGCTGGATGGCTGGAAGACACCCACAGAGGGTAAGGTGGTGCGAATCTGGCGTCCTAGCATCAGCTGTCCCGGGCTAAACCCTATGGCTTGAATGGGAGTTGCCCTATAGGACAAGAGGGCCAGTTACAGCTCAGATTGTTTCAAAATGAACTTTGTTGTTTGAACTGCCCTTTCAGCCATTCCGTTGGCCTGCGGGTAATGTGGACTTAACGTTGAATGTACAAAATCATATTCTCTGCTGAAAAAACTGAACTCTGTGGAAGCAAACTGCATTCCACTATCACTCACCAGCTCCATTGGTATGCCCCACCGGGCGAACAAGCTCTTGAGACGAGTGATAACGGCTTGACTTGTGATTTCATTCAAAGGTGCAATTTCCAAATACCTGGAATAGTAGTCGATCACGACTAAGAACTTTTTTCCTTGCAGTTCGCACAAATCAACAGCTATTTTCTGCTATGGGCCTGCAGGCAGCGGAGTAGAAATCAAGGGCTCCCTTCTCTGAGTAGGCCGGCATTCCCGGCAAAAGGCACATTTAGACACATGGCTTGCAATGTTGGAACTGATCCCAGGCCACCATACTGCCGTAGCTGCCCTTTCTCTGCACTTTGTAATGCCTAAGTGGCCATCATGAATCCTGTTTAACATCTCCTGCCTCATGCTGACAGGAATAACAATGCGGTCCTGGAACAGCACCAACCCATCCAGCTCTGTGAGCTGCGACCTCTCCGACTGGTAAGAACTTAAAGACATCCAGGCTGCCCGACTCTCTGGCCAACCTTCTTTTATGTACTTTATAACTTCTTGAAGGTCTGTATCTAAGTATGTCTCTTTCTTTATTTGTTCTAGCTTCCCTTAAGAGATGGACTTGGAGGCCAGAACTGAATCTACATACACTTTCACATCCAATTCCATTGAAGACTCTTCAGCAGCAGCCAGCGGGAGCCTGGACAGTGTATCCGCCACAACCAGTTGTTTCCCCGGCACATGCACTGCCAGAACGTTGAACCTGAGCAGCCTCATTAGAAGTTTCTGGCATCTTAGGGATGTTTTGTCAATATCAGAGAAGTTGATTAGAGGGACTAGCGGTTTATGGTCAGTCTCCAGACTAAATTTCTCTAAACCCACTAGGTAACGCCGAAAGCGCTCACAGGCCCAAACTGCAGCCAGGCATTCTTTCTCAATTTAGGCATATTTTGACTCAGCAGCCGTCAGTATACGGGAACAGTAGGCGATGGGCTGTAGTTTGCTTCCATTCAGCTGCAGGAGGGTGGCCCCTAATCCATAACTGCTCGCATCAGCACTAACCACAGTCTTTTTGGAAGGGTCATAGAACCCCAACACTGGGGCAGACCCCAGCAGGCACTTGACCTGCATAAAAGATTCTTCCTGTGAAGGTCCCCAGACCCAGGCAACATCTTTCTTTAGCAACTCTGTGATAGGGTGTAGTATTGTGGATAAATCTGGAAGGAACCTGCCCACATAATTTACAAGGCACAATATTTGTCTCAGCTCATGTACATCAGAAGGACTTTTCATCTGTTCAATGGCACAAATGTTCTCGGGGTCTGGCTTGATGCCATCCCCATTGATGATATGCCCAAAGTAACATAACTCAGCTTTCCTAAAATGGCATTTCGCAGCTTCAGCCCGGACTCTCTGATAGTCTGCAGCAAACAGCTCAATCGCTGATCATGTTCCTCCAATGTAGACCCATACACCAAGATGTCGTCCATGACGACTGCTGTGCCCACGTGGTCTCTTAGGAGAGAACTCATTTCTCTTTGAAAGATTTCAGGAGCAGAGGATATCCCGAAGGGGAGTCTGCAGAAGCAAAACCGACCTGCCGGTGTAATGAAGGTAGTCAGTTTGCGGCACTTTGGATCTAGATGTATCTGCCAGAAGCCGCTAGAAGCATCCAATGTAGAGAAGATCTTCACCTCAGCCAATTTTGTCAGCACGTATCTCTCTCTCTTCATCGCCTCATTCAGCCTTTTCAAGTCTATGCAGATGCGTACTTTCCCATTTTTCTTCGCAACAGGCACAATGGGGGCACACCAGTCAGTTGCTTCAACAACCTTTTCTGCTTCAACAACCTCTTCAATAACCCCCATATTCTTCATACACAGAAGCTCCTTCTCCACTTGAGGCATGAGCGGGAACGGAATTCTACGGGGAGTGGTAATGCTGTATGGGACTGCGTCACCTTTAAGTGATATGTGGACTGGGTTGCAATTCAGTAGGCCCAATTCACCAAACATATTCCTTAATATATTCATTCTTACACACCACTTCAAAATGGCCCATCCTGTTACATTTTCTACATCTTTTGTCTTTAGCAGGGCATATGACACTCTGATCATGGGCACGGTTGCACCGTGTGCATCGGGCATGCTGCGTCCATCCACTTCTAGGCCTATCTGTTGTCTTAGGTCTACCCCTCACACTGTGCCTTTCACTAGCAGCTCTCCTGAACTGCTGCACTTCATCCACAATATTCTCAGACCTCAGATCAGCACTTTGCTTTTCCACCAGTTCACTCTGGCGGGTCATCCTAATAGCCCCATCTAATGTTAAATCAGACTCTAACTGTAGCTTCAGTGAGACTTCAGCATCTGCAATTCCAATGACTATTCTGTCTCTGATTTGCTCTTCTTTAGCAACACCAAACTCACAGAATTCAGCTAGTTCATACAGGCTGCGCACAAATGACTCCACAGATTCTCCCACACACTGAGCACGTTTGTGAAAACAAGCCCTCTCATGAATCACATTTCTTTTGGGCACAAAGTGGGCACTGAGTTTATTCATAACTATTTCAAAGTCAAATTCTTCCCCCTTCTTGGAAAGTAAAAGCATTGAACACTGGCTCCACATATTTCCCCATAGAGTATAAAAGAGAATTAACTTGTACTTCACCACTCTCCTTGTCTATCTTAGAAGCAATCCTGAAGCGCTAAAACCGCTGACGCCATGTGGGCCAAGCTGCAGGCTGAGAGAAATCAAAAGGATCAGGTGGGGTAAACTTTGACATCGCCATCAATCAGGAAATAGAAGTGCAAGCAAGAACTTCTGACACCATGTCATGAGATGCAGGATACATGCAGGACACAGCAAAGATGGTACAACTCTATTTTATTGTAGAGCATGGAAATATACATCTGGTAGCATTGATCTCACTAAGTAACTGCGACACAGTCAAACGGACCTAATCCCCGCCCCCAATCTGGTGAAGTCACTTCCCACTCTCATCACAGTCACTAACTGACAGTTTTTCCATGAAGTACCATTGAAGTCTATCAGGGAATATGTTAACGCAGTCCCAATATTTGAAGTTTGGCTTTTTGTTTTTGCGTACATAGCACACAAGCCAAAACTTTTTACTTTTACCTTATATACACGCGCAAACCCAACACTCGAAAAAATGCAAAGTATAGTGGGAATAACGCTCGAGTGGGAGTGCAAACTACCGATCCACTCGTAAACTAGCCCAAAATGTTTCATTATACTTATAAACCAAATTATGTAATTTCATTGTTTATTTGACTGCTCTTATTGTAACTAATCTTTGAAAACTGTGTTGTTTTTTTACTGCCCAGAGAGGCTGCAGTGGGTTCTACACAATTTAGAACTGTTACCCTTCAACATGCTAGACAGTTCATTCATATCTGTGCCTAATTGCCCACAGCAAAGGAGACAATAAAGATATTCAAGGGATCTTTGAAGTGGTGTTTCCCTGAACTGCAAAAAAAGCACATTTTTAAAAACCTACATTTTGTGAGCACATCTTGTGTAATGCTTAACTGTATATACTATGCTAATTTTAAAATGATATATTTGAATGTCCCTTTGCCCATTTAAGATAGTGATACTGGATTTTCTTTTCACAGGGCTGTTTGATAACATAGTAAAAATTCTACTAAAACTAAAATGTACAGATAAACTTCAATTGACAAATGCTTAGCAAAATATATGGCATTGATTATGCTTGCAAAAAACCTACAAAGTCCCAGAAACATATACAGCCAGATAACATACGGAGCGCAACTTTGCACTTTCACTTATCTGCCCTCAATTTTTTTTTACGTGAGCCGTACATATTTATTAATATATACACATATAGATGCATAATTATGTATGTAATCATTTCTATACATATATATTTTAATAGATAGAAATATTAGTAAATGTGTGATAATGAATCTCTATGTAAAAGCACTTTCAGGGGAAAAAAATTCGAACACCTGACATATCATAACTTTCACCCTTTATAACTTTTTGAAATGCAATAAAATGTATTTGTCATTTTTATCAGTGTTAATATGAGTGTTTTTCTCCTGTCCATTGTATTTTCCATGTGTTTTGTGCCACTTTTTGCGATTTGAATATCATCAGCTTTTTCAGAAGCGGTGTTAAAAAAAAAAAGTGCAAACTGCATATCGATGCCGCAATCACATTTACAAACAACTTGTAATGTAAGTAAAATTACAGTCAAAGTTTTGCCCAAACGCAAGCGCACAGAAGCGTGCCCTCAACTTGTAATCCAGCCCATAGAGTACATTTTATTCCCTAAGAGAGGACAGGAATGAGCCAGCTGCAGATAGGAGGTGCAGATTATTTTGCAACTCAGCTTCCGGCTGTATAGATAAGATGAGCACTCAGCAGGAAGGAGTATAGAGTAGACTGGTATCTAGGCTAAGTACTTGGCTAAGATTGTGTAAACAAGCACTACATAAGTCAGCTTGGTGTGGCATTGCAGATCCAGTATTATAACATACAACTATACAGACACACACATTGCACAATGTGGGGACATGAGGAGAAAGATAAAGTGCACCGAGGACGCATTATGGCCATGGGGCCTTAGACTGGACATCTTGGTAATCAGCACAAATATTCTATATGCTTATTTAATAACTACATAAACATCTCTTCTGGTTTACTTTACAAAAAAAATCATGATTTCCTCATTGGCACATTTATGCTTTCATTCCATCAAGACAAAGCATAAGAATGTTTAAGAGAGTATTCTGTGATACAGATCTAAATGGAGACTGAACGGCCTTGGAGCACTAAGCTGTGATATCTGCAGCAATCGGTACACTGTCATGGCATTCTGCCCATCCATAATCACTTTACTTGCCCATCTACATTCCTACAGACGTTCTGTGACATTATTTCATTCACAGCTCTCGTCAATGATTTTAGAACAACACTGCCCTCCAGTGGTGCTCTTTATTTGTGTTCACTGCCTGCAAATCCGCTGATGGTCTGAAAAAAAATATAAAGTTACACATGTCAGTTTATTGAAAAGTGAAACCTGAAGCATTTTTATACTAGCGTTGGAGGGGAAAAAAATATCTATTTGTTGACAGATGCTGACAGTATGAAAGATGCTGTCAAGTATAACCTATTTTCTTTGCACATCAACATTTCCCCAACACCATTTTTACAATAATTATTTCAAGTCATAGATAACATTTTACAACGCAAGCAAACAAGAATATGAGAAAACTAATTATTTTATTATGGTGCATACACTTATTGTGTTAAAAATGCCTAATTATTAAAGGGAAATTAAAGGTCAATGCTTTAGGGCATTTTATTATTGCACTATTGCTTGCAGAGAGTGTGAATTAAACACATGGGGCGGATACTGCGGTCCAGGCTTGCTTTTGCAACTAATAATATTACACTTTACTGTATGTAAACTTCTCATTCAACTCATTTCAATGTTTACATATTTTTTTAATTTATTCCAATCCATAGGTGTTTGCAGCGGTTTTTACAGACCTTTACCGAAGCATAAGATAACATGACCAAAGAGGAAGAGAAAATGTCAGCTAATTAATTCAATATAGGAAATGACAGCCTAATATGGAGTTTTATACAATCAGTATCATTAGCAATAAGGGGCCATATTACAAATGGAGTGGTACTTATCAAGAGCTAACTCCGCTAGAAGTAAGTTTTTTGCGCGCATTGGGTAGTGCTCATATTACAAGTTGAATGTAAAAGGTTTTTGCTTGAACACTAACCCGATGCGCACAAAAAGTCAAAGTTAGGATATTACGAACTGTACTAACATATTCCCCCATTGAAGTCAAAGGAGGAAGTTGAGAAACAGTTAACCAGAGCTCTGAGGTCGCACTATCCCGACGAGCGTTTAATTCAATTGCACTCAAACGATCACATTAACTTTCAACTTGTAACACGAGTGCTACATCCAATGTGCAAAAGCAGCCACAATAGACCTGATATCGCTCAGGCGGAACTGTTAGAGCGCCACTCGTAATCTTGCCCAAAGTTTTTAAACATTTAAAGGTAATTGCAACAATAAACTAGCATTCTGGTTATTGTATTTAGTTTATTGTATTTTATTGCACCATTGCTTTTTTATATGAATGTATTAAAAGGGACAGTAAACACCTTGCAATAACAAGGCATGTGTTGTTTTGCTATAGAATAACATATCCCCCCAAGTCTTAACATTTCTAAAACAAATTAACATTCTTTTTACTGCTGTTACTTTTCAATAGCCAAAGTCCACCCACCATTTGCTTTATTTAGAGGAGCCAATCTGGGCTTTAGTCTGCAGGCAACAAGGCTAAGGTCATAGGGCTCCATGTACGAAGCAGCGAAAGCTGCTCCAGAGCCTTTGCAGGGCAGGTTCGCATATGCGAGCCTGCTTCCCGCAATGTAAGAAGCAGCGGTCATTAGACCGCTGCTTCCTACACCCTACGCCACCTCTTAGGTGGCGAAGCAAAATCACAGAGAGCACGCTCGCTCTCGGTGATTGACAGCCCCTTCAGTCGCGTGATTGGTCGCGCGATTGAAGGGGTGGGCATTACACACTCCGATAAGTGTGTAATGATACATACAGGCAAGCGGATCAATAGATCCGCTTCCCATGTGTAGCGGAGGCGGGCGGACAGCTTCGCGAGTTAAGAAGCTGTCCGTCCGCCTCTTAGTACATGGCGCCCATAATGTTAGTATAAAGTGAATTGTTTTACAGTTGTTATCTGATATAGCCAATAATTAGGGGCAGATAAGTTGTTTCATTAAGCATAACATATTATATAAAATCTCAAGGTGTTTATTGCTTCTTTAAACCCTGTAAAGGATTAAACGCATAGTTAAAATCAGCTCAAACGCAGCAATGCACTACTGGACCTAACCAAGCACATCTGGTGAGCTAATGACAATAGACATAGGTGTGCAACACCCAATCACCAGCTAACTTCCAGGAGTGCTTTGCTGCTCCTTTGTCTGCTTATGTGTGCTTTTTAACAAAGGATACCAAGAGAACCAAGTAAATTTGATAATATAAGTAAAATAAATAGTCTCTTAAAATTGCATCTCCTACCTGACCCATGAAACTTTAATTTTGACTTTCATGTTTCTTTAACGTGTAAATATATGAATATGCACTAAGCTTGGTTAGCAGAAAAATGTATCTTCTATATAATTAGGGATATGGGGCCCGATCACATATGTGTCATCGGGCGCAAAAGCCGGTTTCATCAATTTTTAGTCGGATCGAGCTATTACATGGCGCTGCATACAAGTGCGCCACATATATTTCCATATATGTATAGCATGTAAAAGAGTCCAAATGTATTTTCAACTGGTCAAGGTATTAGATAAATTAAACAATAATAAGATACTCTCGTCTGGAGTTTACCAAGTATTACACAAAGGTAATAAAAACTCATGGGTTAAGACAGATTTGAATTTGATAAACACATAAAATCATGTGCAAATCACATTTTTTAACAGTGTTGGAATAGATGCCACTATGTATACGGTCATATATAAGTCCATATGATTCATATCTTTTCAGAATTTCTTTAGTGATTTTCAGTTCACCTTAAACTAGAGCCAACTGCATTGCCTGATTCTAAAAAGCAAACACGTCCACAAATAAAAATCCAATCATGTCTTTGAAGTCAAAAAGTATTTATTTTACAAGCAGAAAATTCAAATTATATATGATGCTTTTGAATTTTGAACCATATTCAACAGTTTCAAGACATATATATTAAAATACATTGTGAAAAAAACATATCCTTTCTCCGATGCTTTATTGTATACAGTTCCAATTGTGGCAATGCAGGGAAATCAGAAATCACCATGGTTACGGCTGAGTGTGGAACTGCTGATCAAAACCACAAGACCCATGGGTAAAAAATAAAAAGGCAGAGAATTTTCTCCAACCTGCTTACATTTATTTCCATGTAATTGACTGGACAAATAAAACCATTACATAGGTGATCACAAGAGGAGCATATGGAACAGTATGAAGACAGATGCTCAGATGTTGGAAAGGATGTAGCATATAAAGAAGTATATTTTAAGGATGAAGAAATAATAATGATTATATCATTATGAATTTCATGGTTATTCCTCTATCTGCTATAAATTTATGTATCATTTTGTGGATGTTTCTTTTTCTTTTTTATGCTACAAAAAAAGCAGATATCTAAGCATGCATGTGGTGCATAAAGGGGGTCAGTCACACCTACTTGTGACCAGAGTTTAAGAAGTCACACTGCAACTCTGTTAGGTATACAAACTGAACCAATTGCACCCCAGGAAACTGCGCTCCACATTACTTTATTTAAATTCAACGTGTAAAAAACAGTGTTACAGGGAACACCATTTGCTAAGCCCCATCTGTTAACATTTCATGCTTGTTGTGGGCACTTTCTCATGGATTACTTAGCTAAACAATTTAAGCAACAGCTTGTAATACCCTATAAAGTGTTGTTGACTGTGTGAGGGAGAGCACAAAATAACACACCAAAAATTATTAACTGCGTTCAACATGTATTCTAGCCCTGTGTGTGTTGTAAAGGTATTAGGGCATTATTACCAGAGGTCCAATGAGTGTGGATCAAATCAAGCACATGACTTAAGGGTACCCAGTCAGTATTTTGCCACCACAGCAACTATTTTTATTAGTGTGGCTGATGTTGGTATTATATCATATAAAGTATGCGCAAAATTTGTTATTTGGATATTCATTTGTCAAACAAATTCTGAATATGGCCGTGGGTAGCTGCATTTGGCTGTTTTCAGAGCTAGATATGACAGTGTTAAAGTGAAACACACACAGATCTGTGCACTTTAACTCCAGTGCCAAAAATAGCAGAACCAAATACCAAACTTATTAACACCCCCCCCCCCCCCCCGATACTGTGGAGGAGCACTGGGAGGAGGTGGGAGGCCATTTATTTGGTGATCTGAGATTTAACTTTAGCTTGGTTATCGACATGAGCACTAGCTGCAGGCACGCCTGGAAACTTGCTGTGTTTGACCAGAATCCTCCAGGTTTAAGTGTCGTCTTTCAGGGCAGGAGAGGAACAAACAAGCTGTAGCTGTGCCTTTCATCCTTGCATTGCCTCTGATTGGTTGAAGGGCAGAAACAACCCTTGCTGACTGTAATCTCCCATCTATTGCTCCTTTAAAGTTCAGAGTAGGTCCTATTTGACTGATTTGCTATTATGCACTGGTTGGTCATGCAATTGTATTGTATTTAATGGCCCTTTAATTCAACCTCATTTTATTTATTTCTATAAAATTTTCAGATGTATTTGAAAGTGCAATAGTAACAGCTAATAGATAATAAAATTACTGGAATATAATAAAGCATACACACATGAAATATGTGTATGTATATTCCTGGGGGTGCATACCTCTAAAATATCTGTGATAATCAATGTGACATAAGGAGAAAATAAAAATAAAAAAATAATAAAAATAAATGTGATAAAGATTCTTGATAGAAAGCTAAACAAAACAGGCTATTCACTGTGGTCTGCTCCACTTGATACCGCTGGTATGGAGATATGGTCTGTACAAGATAAAGAAAAGAAGGGGTGCCTCATAGCATAGCCATTTATCAGATAAAAGGTGACTTTTAAATGGTGGAAAATCACCTACAATTGATGTTGGCACCAACTTCTGGGGTGAAAAAAAGGCTGTCTGATGATCATAGAAGTCACCTCGTTGTTTTCCGGGTGGTGTCACTAGATTCAGACCTTATGGGATACCGTCTCCTTCCCTGTAATGTGGTTCTCCTTCAGTGTGGCGTGATTCACTCGATAGTGCGGCACAGGAGATCTACTATGTTACACGATCCTATATGTAATCTCCAATATCGAGTGTGTTAAATAGAAGGACACTTCAATAATGAAACAGGATTGGCTAGATAAAAGAAATGTGCTTTTTATATATAACGCGTTTCTCGGCTCAAAAAAGCCAGAGGAAACTGCTATTTTGAGCCGAGAAACGCTAATAGATAATACTAGGTTTTTAAAAAAGACAAAATTTCAGATAGCATACCATACCATGTGAGTGCAACTTGAAGCATGCCCCAGATACAATTTAAAGGGACATGATACTCAAAAAACTTTCTGTACCATCACAAATAGAAAGTTCCAAAATGTATTAAAACTTTGGTTTTTGAAAAATGGATGTTCCGGTGCAGAACAACTTATTTACAAAGCGAAGTATAAACCTACATTAAAACCCCAAACATGGGTGGATTTTTAATAAACCTTACCCATTTAACCCTTTTTAAAACACACAAGTCAATGAATAATACTGGGTATGTACTGTGTAATGTGAAACTAAAGAAGAAAAACTTCAATAAAAAAATCAAAATTAATGCCTGATAAGTTTAAAAATAATAATAATAGTGCTTGCTTACCTATTGCAAGATTTATTTCATAAAGTACATATATGTTCATGGTTTAACATAATTAATAACAGCAGTTTATAAAATTCAGATTTAATCGCTTAGAGGATTGTGATTGTACTCTACATGTCACAAAGATACGTTGACAAATGCCTAGGTTCATTAAAATCTGCCTATGTGCAGCAACCTGAAATCCCTGCTTGGTTAGCAGAGAAACTTATTTTCTATTTAATTAGGGACATGATATTGAATCACACAACTGTCACTGCTGTAATTATACAACTTCAGTATTCAAATAATGTAGTTTTCCTGCAAACAAATTCCTCTGGGTACAAGATATATATAAGATCATTTTTTTTTCAATTACTATTTTATGATTATTATGTAATGTTTTGTTCTAATAATTTCCCAGATACACGTTGCACTTAAAATAAAGTTGATAGGTACTAAGGTCCCTTTTCTACATGTAGAAAACATTGAACACTTTGGGGTTTATTGCAATGTCTGCGGTATCTCAATAAGGTTCACAATACCCTTGGTATGTGTACTTTCTTGGAAGCAATTATTTGCAGTTGATTACTAAATTTATTTTTTAAAGCTCTGAATTATCCTCAGAGACTAGCAATTTTATTATCAAATTCAGAGCTTGTAAAAATATATCTACATACTGTATATGTATTTATATTTTAGAAATCAATTGAGATAATTAAACAGAGACATAAAACAACCTGAGATAGTAATATAAATGTTGAATTATACATAGTAAAATATATTTGCAATATACTTTCAGTAATCGTTAATGCATAATTTTTCTCACAAAAACAGATGCTCTTTAATCCTAAACTTCAAATGCATAAGCTTTTTATTGGTGTGATGTTTGTGACAAATATCTACAATAAATAACAAATTTCGAATTACAGTTTAAATGTAATTGGAAGTGGAAAAAGTATATGAGTTTTGCTAGACAGAAATGTTTATCCTAATATAGGTCCAGAATACAAGTATGTATATGCACACCTATATACATAACAACAACAAGAACTCAGCGCTCCTTTAGGAGGGATAATATGTGTTTGATTAACCAGTACAAAGTTTAGAAGTGATATAGTAAGTAGTGTGGCGGGGAGGTGTGCTATTAATTAGGGCACAAAGAAAATTGTTACTCCCTCAAAAAGAAATAATCAGATAAATCTTGATTGCATTAAGGTAGAATAGTTCTATGCAAACTGTCTTACATACAATTTAGATACATTTCTTTTGAATACATACTTTCATATAAAATACTACTGAACAAATTTTTACTGCACAATTTTTAGAATAACCACACAGAAATGTTCTTACGTATAACAGTCTCTGGGAATTCTTTCAAATAGTAAAGTTGTAAGTAGTGATTTTGAATCCACACCTGAAAGGGTGTATGCTGCTCTCCTTGGGCTGTATTACCAGAGACCCCTTTTAGTGAAGAAGAAAAAAGCTGAAAAACATGGAAGGAAAAGCGCAACTGGACTCAAGTGAGAAGTTTTTAGAAAAAAAAGAGTTTAATTACACAATAAAAATTGTTTCAAACCAATAGGTATTATGCTTACCAGATTAAAAACAAATTAACCATGTAAGCATTGTGCTTTGTTGTAGAACAGGTGAATCCAACAGGTGACTGGCAGGAGAAACAAATAGGAGTGCTTACAACTAAAACACGCTGAACAGACAAGCCCGTGAAAGACAACTGCTGATTAGCACCATACTATTTGGGGAGCATCTTACACAGCGTATCACCGTAAAATCTACAGCTGATCTGGGTATGAGAACCGGCTAACAGGCTGAGAGGAAAACTTGAGAATAGCAGTAAGAATCCTTGGTGTTGAACTACTGACAAAGCACACTGCTTACATGCTTAGTTTGTTTTTAATCTGGTACGCAGAATACCTATTGGTTTTAAACAATTTTTATTGTGTAATTAAACTCTTTTTTTCTAAGAACTTGCGCTTTCCCTTCCATGTTTTTCAGCTTTTTTCTACACCTATATAGATATATACACATTATCATATATGCAATTATGCACTTTTGAGTCCTTCACAGTCATATACCTTGAAATATGCAATGTCCTTTTTAAACAATTTTAATAGAAATACTTGAAATTCCTATGTTCTTCACTTAGAATAAAATGTTATTTTTATTTTTACATATATACTGTAGGCAAGACACACTTGTTTTTGTACTCCTCACCTGGTTGCCGCCACACACACTTAACACCATCTGAACCAAATAAGTTTATCTTGGTCTCATCAGACCACAGGACATGGTTCCAGTAATCCATGTCCTTAGTCTGTTTGTCGTCAGCAAACTGTTTGCAGGCTGTCTTGTGCATCATCTTTAGAAGAGGCTTCCTTCTGGGACGACAGCCATGCAGACCAATTTGATGTAGTGTGCGGCATATGGTCTGAGCACTGAAAGGCTGACCCCCTACCCCTTTAACTTCTGCAGCAATGCTGGCAGCTTTCATATTTGCCAAAGACAACCAATGGATATGACGCTGAGCACGTGCACTCAGCTTCTTTGGTCGACCATGGCAAGGCCTGTTCTGAGTGGAAACTGTCCTGTGAAACAACTGTATGGTCTTGCCCACCGTGCTGCAGCTCAGTTTCAGGGTCTTGACAATTTGCTTATAGCCTAGGCCATATTTATGTACAGCAGCAATTCTTTTTTTCAGATCCTCAGAGAGTTTTTTGCCATGAGGTGCCATGTTGAACTTCCAGTGACCAGTATGAGAGAGTGTGAGAGCGATAACACCAAATTTAACACACCTGGTCCGCATTCACACCTTTGACCTTGTAACACTAACGAGTCACATGACCCCGGGGAGGGAAAATGGCTAATTGGGTCCAATTTGGACATTTCCACTTAGGGGTGTACTCACTTTTGTTGCCAACGGTTTAGACATTAATGGCTGTGTGTGAGTTATTTTGAGGGGACAGCAAATTTACACTGTTATACAGGCTGTACACTCACTACTTTATATTGTAGCAAAGTGTAATTTCTTCAGTGTTGTCACATGAAAAGATATAATAAAATATTTACAAAAATGTGAGGGGTGTACTAACTTTTGTGAGATACTGTATATATATATATATATATATATATATATATATATATATGTTTGTGTGTGTGTGTGTAGATATATATATATATATATATATGTAAATAAATATATACATACATGTTTATGTATATATATATATATATATATATATATATATATATATATACAGTGGGGCAAAAAAGTATTTAGTCAGCCACCAATTGTGCAAGTTCTCCCACTTAAGAAGATGAAAGAGGCCTGTAATTTTCAAATTTTCATCATAGGTATACCTCAACTATGAGAGACAAAATGTGGAAACAAATCCAGACAATCACATTGTCTGATTTGGAAATAATTTATTTGCAAATTATGGTGGAAAATGAGTATTTGGTCAATATCAAGTTCATCTCAATACTTTGTTATATATCCTTTGTTGGCAATGACAGAGGTCAAATGTTTTCTGTAAGTCTTCACAAGGTTGTCACACACTGTTGCTGGTATGTTGGCCCATTCCTGCATGCAGATCTCCTCTAGAGCAGTGATGTTTTGGGACTGTCACTGGGCAACACATACTTTCAACTCCCTCCAAAGGTTTTCTATGGGGTTGAGATCTGGAGACTGGCTAGGCCACTCCAGGACCTTGAAATGCTTCTTACGAAGCCACTCCTTCGTTGCCCGGGCGGTGTATTTGGGATCATTGTCATGCTAAAAGACCCAGCCACGTTTCATCTTCAATGCCCTTGCTGATGCAAGGAGGTTTGCACTCAAAATCTCACAATGCATGGCCCCATTCATTCTTTCATGTACACGGATCAGGCGTCCTGTTCCCTTTGCAGAGAAACAGCCCCAAAGCATGATGTTGCCACCCCCATGCTTCACAGTAGGTATGGTGTTCTTTGGTTGCAACTCAGCATTCTCTCTCCTCCAAACACGACGAGTTCTACTTTGGTTTCATCTGACCATATGACATTCTCCCAATCCGCTTCTGGATCATCCAAATGCTCTCTAGCATACTTCAGACGGGCCCGGACATGTACTGGCTTAAGCAGGGGCACACGTCTGGCACTGCAGGATCTGAGTCCCTGGCAGCGTAGTGTGTTACTGATGGTAGCCTTTGTTACGTTGGTCCCAGCTGTCTGCAGGTCATTCACTAGGTCCCCCGTATGGTTCTGGGATGTTTGCTCACCGTTATTGTGATCATCTTGACCCCACGGGGTGAGATCTTGCGTGGAGCCCCAGATCGAGGGAGATTATCAGTGGTCTTGTATGTCTTCCATTTTCTAATTATTGCTCCCACAGTTGATTTTTTCACACCAAGCTGCTTGCCTATTGCATATTCAGTCTTCCCAGTCTGGTTCAGGTCTACAATTTTGTTTCTGGTGTCCTTCGACAGCTCTTTGGTCTTCACCATAGTGGAGTTTGGAGTGTGACTGTTTGAGGTTGTGGACAGGTGTCTTTTATACTGATAATAAGTTCAAACAGGTGCCATTAATACAGGTAATGAGCGGAGGACAGAGGAGCCTCTTAAAGAAGAAGATACAGGTCTGTGAGAGCCAGAAATCTTGCTTGTTTGTAGGTGAACAAATACTTATTTTCCACCATAATATGCAAATAAATTCTTTCCAAATCAGACAATGTGATTGTCTGGATTTGTTTCCACATTTTGTCTCTCATAGTTGAGGTATACCTATGATGAAAATTACAGGCCTCTCTCATCTTCTTAAGTGGGAGAACTTGCACAATTGGTGGCTGACTAAATACTTTTTTGCCCCACTGTATGTATATATATATATATATATATATATATATAATAAAGTTCAGAATCAAGCACTCATGTTTGCCAGTGTTTCCGGGGTGCAAGTACATAAAACACATATATCAACTTCTTTCAGAGACAGCACTCGCCGGACTTTTTTTAAATTTATTTAAATAAATTGCGATTATTCACTTTTGAAAAAAAACACACACACATATATATATATTTTTATATACTGTATATATATATATATATATATATATATATATATGAATACACCTATAAAAGGGACTAGGCAAACTGCAATCTACCCTATATAAGAAAGAGACAGACAGAAATTCTCTACTCTATTATACTAGTTGCCATCCCCCAGCTCTTAAGAAAGCACTGCCCAAATCCCAACTGCAGAGAGTTGTAAGGAACAACACTGAGGAAATAAATACCAGAAGACAACTGGACGAGATAAAGAACAGATTCATACAGCGGGGGTATCCAGTAGAGAAACTGAACAATATGGAACAAGGGTTGATGGAAACCCCACATGCAAGTACCGATGAGCAAGTACAACCCAGACTCACTTTTACCACCACTTATACTCATGACAAGCAGGGCTTAGCGGCCAGTCTGATGAAAAATTTGCAAATATTAACCACGGACCCTATGCTTCCGTTCCAGAACCTTGCCCCCCCTAGAGTGGGCTTCAAAAGAGCAAGATCCTTACATGACCGACTGGGCCACACAGACCCTACTCATAGTTATAAAAGATGTCCTGGCTACAGACCAAAAAACTGGCTGCTACAGGTGCTTGGGTTGCACCACCTGCAGTGCATTAATTACAGGTCCTTACTTCTCACATCCATATAAAAATAAGAAATATTTCCACAGACATTGGATGCCGTGTACTACCACAAATGTGGTGTATCTTCTACACTGCATTTGCGGATTGTTTTATGAAGGAAAAACCACTGATGATCTCCGCACAAGGATGGCCAACCATAGATCATCAATTAGTACAGCCCTGGATAAAGGAACTTGGGAGCAACCCGTTGCCTGTCATTTCCTCCAAGCTGGCCACACAGTCAAGGACCTAAAATACACCCTGAATGATCATGTTCCACCCACCACCAGAGGGGGTGACAGGGGTAAAAGACTCCTACAACTGGAAGCCAGGTGGACTTATGAATTCGGGACACTGGTCCCTAAGGGACTAAACACCCACCTTGGCATTGTTACCTATGAATAAGATATATATCTGATTAATTATCCCTCACCTGATAGCTCCTCCCCTTAAAACCATACTCTCATGTCCTTGTAACATTCATCTTTAATGTGTAACTTCACTGCTCCAAGAGAGCAAAATTCTGTACCCTTATGTCCATTATAGATTGGAACCCAGCAGCTAGATTTAGAGTTTGGCGTTAGCCATCAAAAGCAGCGTTAAGGGGTCCTAACGCTGCTTTTGGCCGCCCGCTGGTATTTAGAGCAGCCAGGAAAGGGTCTACCGCTCACTTCCCTACCGCGATTCCAGGCTACCGCAGATCCCCTTATGCCAATTGCGTATCCTATCTTTTCAATGGGATCTGCCTAACGCCGGTATTTGGAGTCTTGGGAGAAGTGAGCGGTAGACCCTCTACCGACAAGACTCCTACTGCCAAAAAAAGTCAGTAGTTAAGAGCTTTATGGGCTAACGCCGGAATATAAAGCTCTTAACTACTGTGCTCTAAAGTACACTAACACCCATAAACTACCCATGTACCCCTAAACCGAGGCCCCCCCACATCGCCGCCACTATAATAAAATATTTTAACCCCTAATCTGCCGACCGGACACCGCCGCCACCTACATTATACCTATAAACCCCTAATCTGCTGCCCCTAACATCGTCGACCCCTATATTATATTTATTAACCCCTAATCTGCCCCCCCAACTTCGCCGCCACCTAACTACACTTATTAACCCCTAATCTGCCGACCGGACCTCGCCGCCACTATAATAAATGTACTAACCCCTAAACCGCCGCACTCCCGCCTTGCAAACACTATAATAAATCGCCGCCACCTACCTACAATTATTAACCCCTAATCTCCCGCCCGCAACGTCGCCGCTACTATAATAAAGTTATTAACCCCTAAACCGAACTCTAACCATAACACCCCCCTAACATAAATATAATTTAAATTAAACGAAATAATATTCCTAAAATTAACTAAATTAATCCAATTTAAAACTAAATACTTACCTATAAAATAAACCCTAATATAGCTACAATATAAATAATAATTACATTGTAGCTATTTTAGGATTTATATTTATTTTACAGGCAACTTGGTATTTATTTTAACTAGGTACAATAGCTATTAAATTGTTAATAACTATTTAATAGCTACCTAGTTAAAATAAGTACAAAATTAACTGTAAAATAAATCCTAACCTAAGTTACAAATACACCTAACACTACACTATCATTAAATTAATTAAATAAATTACATACAATTAGCTAAAATAAAATACAATAAAATAAACTATACTATAATATAAAAAAACAAACACTAATTACAAAAATAAAAAAGAATTACAAGCAGTTTAAACTAATTACACCTAATCTAAGCCCCCTAATAAAATAAAAAAGCCCCCGAAAATAAAAAATTCCCTACCCTATTCTAAAATACAAAAGTAATCAGCTCTTTTACCAGCCCTTAAAAGGGCTTTTTGCAGGGCATTGCTCCAAAGTAATCAGCTCTTTTACCTGAAAAGAAAAATACAATACCCCCCAACATTACAACCCACCACCCACACACCCCTACTCTAACCAACCCAAACCCCCCTTAAATAAACCTATCGCTAACCCCCTGAAGATCATCCTACCTTGAGTCGTCTTCACCCAGCCGAGCCGAATTCTTCATCCAAGGTGCGCAGAGGAGGTCCATGATCCGGTAGAAGTCTTCATCCAAGCAGCGTCTTCAATCTTCATCCATCCGGAGCGGAGCGGAGCCATCTTCAACGGAGCCGACGAGGAGCCATCCTCTTCAAACGACGGACTGACGACGAATGAAGTTTCCTTTAAGGGACGTCATCCAAGATGGCGTCCCTTCAATTCCGATTGGCTGATAGAATTTTATCAGTCAAATGGAATTAAGGTAGAAAAATCTGATTGGTTGATGCAATCAGCCAATCAGATTGAAGTTCAATCCGATTGGCTGATCCAATCAGCCAATCGTATTGAAATTGCATTCTATTGGCTGCATCAGCCAATCAGATTTTTTCTACCTTAATTCCGATTCGCTGATAGAATTCTATCAGCCAATCGGAATTGAAGGAACGCCATCTTGGATGACGTCCCTTAATTGAACCATCATTCGTCGTTAGTCCGTCGGTTGAAGAGGATGGCTCCACGTCGGCTCCGTTGAAGATGGCTCCACTCCGGATGAATGAAGATTGAAGACGCCGCCTGGATGAAGACTTCTACCGGATCAAGGACCTCCTCTGCGCACCTTGGATGAAGAATTCGGCTCGACTGGGTGAAGACGACTCAAGATAGGATGATCTTCAGGGGGTTAGTGATAGGTTTATTTAAGGTGGGTTTGGGTGGGTTAGAGTAGGGGTGTGTGGGTGGTGGGTTGTAATGTTGGGGGGGTATTGTATTTTTCTTTTCAGGCAAAAGAGCTGATTACTTTGGGGCAATGCCCCGCAAAAAGCCCTTTTAAGGGCTGGTAAAAGAGCTGATTACTTTTGTATTTTAGAATAGGGTAGGGAATTTTTTATTTTGGGGGGCTTTTTTAATTTATTAGAGGGCTTAGATTAGGTGTAATTAGTTTAAACTGCTTGTAATTCTTTTTTATTTTTTGTAATTTAGTGGGGGGTTTTTTGTATTATAGTATAGTTTATTTTATTGTATTTTATTTTAGCTAATTGTATGCAATTTATTTAATTAATTTAATGATAGTGTAGTGTTAGGTGTATTTGTAACTTAGGTTAGGATTTATTTTACAGGTAATTTTGTATTTATTTTAACTAGGTAGCTATTAAATAGTTATTAACTATTTAATAGCTATTGTATCTAGTTAAAATAAATACAAAGTTGCCTGTAAAATAAATATAAATCCTAAAATAGCTACAATGTAATTATTATTTATATTGTAGCTATATTAGGGTTTATTTTATAGGTAAGTATTTAGTTTTAAATAGGATTAATTTAGTTAATTTTAGGAATATTATTTTGTTTAATTTAAATTATATTTATGTTATGGGGGTGTTAGGGTTAGGGTTAGAGTTAGGTTTAGGGGTTAATAACTTTAGTAGCGGCGACGTTGCGGGCGGGAGATTAGGGGTCAATAATTGTAGGTAGGTGGCGGCGATGTTAGGGAGGGCAGATTAGGGGTTAATCAAATTTATTATAGTGTTTGCGAGGCGATAGTGTGGCGGTTTAGGGGTTAATACATTTATTATAGTGGCGGCGAGGTCCAGTCGGCAGATTAGGGGTTAATAAGTGTAGGTAAAGTGGCGGTGACGTTGGGGGGGGCAGATTAGGGGTTAATAATTATAATATAGGGGTCGGCAGTGTTAGGGGCAGCAGATTAGGGGTTCATAGGGATAATGTAGGTTGCGGCGGTGTCCGGAGCGGCAGATTAGGGGTTAATAGTATAATGCAGGTGTCGATAGTCGGGGCGGCAGATTAGGGGTTAATAAGTGTAAGGTTAGGGGTGTTTAGACTTGGGGTTCATGTTAGGGTGTTAGGTATTGACTTAGAGAGTGTTTCCCCATAGGAAACAATGGGGCTGCGTTAGGAGCTGAACGCTGCTTTTTTGCAGGTGTTAGGTTTTCTTTCAGCCCAAACTGCCCCATTGTTTCCTATGGGGATATCATGCACGAGCACGTTTTAGCTGTTTACCGCTACCGTAAGCAACGCTGGTATTGAGGGTTGAATTGGAGCTAAGTTAGGCTCAATGCACCATTTTTTTAGCCTAACGCAGCCCCTCAGACAACTCTAAATACCAGCGTTGTCTTAAGGGTGCGTTGGGAAAAAAAGCAGCGTTAGCTACGCGGGTCTTTACCGACAAAACTCTAAATCTAGCCGCTAGTCTATTGATTTATTGTTTCTTGGCTCCATTCCCCAAGTGTTATGGTTATCTTCAGCCCTAGGAACAGGATTATTCCCATTATTCATGGGCCATTTAATATACAGTACAGCCTTATATTACCTGCCTTCCCCCCTCTTTTACTTATGCGAATATCTACTATGTAGATGCCCTACTCTCATTTTTCATTTTTAGCTTCTTAGCACTAGTTTACTTCACAGAAATCCCTCATAGAAACACATTCCCACGAACAATAGCATAGATGTCACATATGCTACTATGATGTTAATATTGTATTTCACATATAGTATCACCTAATACTTTGTTTTTGTATTTTTGTAGTTCTGCCACACAGGGGCGGTTTGAGCGCTACCGGCGCTGACGTGATGACGTAGTGACGCCTTCGGCTACACTTCCGGGTTCCTCCTGGTGAGACAGCGTGGGGGCCGGTGGCGCTGGTACTGTCTGCTGGCTATATAAGACACGGTGTGGTAAGTGTAATGTGCACTTGTTTTTTTCACAGGAGTCTGAGGACGGGGGCTGTTCCCCGAAAACCTTAACTCTCTTATTAAACACGTTTGTTTTCACTGTGAGTGCTCTCTTTGGATATTTATTTCTATATATAAATATAAATATATGGATCCCATAACCTTTAGAGCCAGTAGCCATGACATGCACTATTCTGGTGCTTGTGTGTTGCCCAAGTGGGCTTGCTTGTTGAGGCTCAGTGTGCTCACCTGGTTACTGCTCCTTATCACCCACAGCTGCTGACTGGTTAACTTAGCCACCCCTGCCCCCAACAGTGTTTGAACTTGTTTTTTGAGGACAGCTACCATTTGCCGGCCCGGTGTCCTGCACCTCGGCTCCCTCCTTGTCACGGTGCTGTAGGGGAGGGGCTTGCGGTGTGATTGCTAAGCGTTTGGAGCTAATCTCCCTCCCGGTACACTGGCTACTATTCTCTGGACTCAATCCAGTCCAGCGTGGTGGATTAACTGCGGTTGCAGCACGTGGTGGGTGGGAGACTCCATTTGTAGGGTGGGCAACTGTGGAAGGGAGGTGAAGCAAAGTGGGTGCATGGAAGATAGGGCATGCCATGGGTGGGAGACTCCATAAGTACACGCAAGTGAGGACTGGAGAGTGGAATCAAGCTCCTACAGAGGCTCCAAAAAGTGTCGCCCCCTCCTAAGCTGCCGCACTAGGCACTTGCATTGTCTGCCTAGGTGGTAATACACCCCTGATGCAGATATATATAAATATATATATTTAAAATTAAAAAGAACACTTTTTTCTTATTAATGAAAATAGGTAATAGGTAATGAAAATAGGTTAGCACGGCTGATTCTTTTTCTCTACACACAACATTTTTACTTTCAACTTGCAATACCAGCACAAACATGGGAGTGCTATTTATTACTCAATGTGCTCAAGAGCGTTAAAAATATTTTATCATTCCACTTGTAATCTAGGCCATAGTGTGTCAGCTCCTACATCTTAAATATGGGATTTATAATTTGACCAATTTTAGTTTATATTTAGCATTGCAAATTCCCATTCAGACACAATACACATCTACAAACTGAAACAGAATATAGAGGTATAACATCATTAATTAGTATAAAAAATGTCAATGGAAATTGCACATGGGCCCTGCTCTAATATTAGAATTCTTTAGTAAAACTAAGAAAATATGAATATCCAGTGACAAAAATTGTAATTGTCAAAATAACAATACATTGAAGCAGTCCTAAATTATAAAATAAAATAAATCTATATTATGACGTGCTAATGCATGTTACACAAATGTTCAACCATATTCCAACATAACAGACAACATGATATATTAAACAGTTAAAATCTCATTTGTCATGTAATCTTACATGTATTTTGGTATTTACATAAATTATCCATACTACCACCTTTTTAAGGATTTGTTCCCTATCATTCTTCACAAACGTCTCACAATGGGCCTGATAATATAAATCTCTATGCTTAGACAAGAATATATAAAATGGTCCTCCAGCACTGTGAGATCCCGCACGAGATGTATATGCAGTGTAAATACAGCAGTGTATTTAGGATTGTAATTTTACACTCAGATTATACTTTTTATACTTATTTGTATCTTTTACAAATGACATTGCACTTTGTATTTCTTCTATTTAAAATAAAATTGAAAAACTGATTGATAGCTTCAGTTTCCCAGAGCACTTTGTTACTTTTTATGGACCTAAAAAATCAAAGATTCTCTTGTTTGGAGAGAAAATATAATGCAGGCTTCACAGGGGTTGAACTGACTAAATCCTATAAGAGAAAGGGTGGAACCTGGAAGTCCCAGAAAGATGAAAGATGCCCTCCATAGAAAGTAATGAGGCTCTCGGATACAAAATTCCACAGGGTAGAGAGAAGTTAACAGGAGAACACCTGGGACTAATATAAAATCTCAGCTTACAGAACATACTAATTAAACTGAAATGTTTTCACTATAATTTAAATTGTTTTCACCTCTAGTTCTATCAGTTAAACAAGTATTTTGTGAATTTTGAGCAAAACTCACCTTTGTACAGCTGGCAACATAATTCAGTTAGACCAGCTTGTAATAACTGCTTACAGCATTTCATGAGAATTTTTAGAGAGCTTCAGACATACCCTCCCATGTTCAGCCACGGGAACTCCCCGTTCCCCCACTTACTGAAGCTGGGTTTTATTTTAAAATAGAGCAAATACAACATACAATGTAATTTGTAAAAGATACACAGAAATACAGAAAGTATGATCCTAATTTGTTAAAGTAACAAAGAAACAGAATTTGTAAAATCACTGCTGGATCTTAATCTAAATGCATTAATACAGGGAGTGCAGAATTATTAGGCAAATGAGTATTTTGACCACATCATCCTCTTTATGCATGTTGTCTTACTCCAAGCTGTATAGGCTCGAAAGCCTATTACCAATTAAGCATATTAGGTGATGTGCATCTCTGTAATGAGAAGGGGTGTGGTCTAATGACATCAACACCCTATATCAGGTGTGCATAATTATTAGGCAACTTCCTTTCCTTTGGCAAAATGGGTCAAAAGAAGGACTTGACAGGCTCAGAAAAGTCAAAAATAGTGAGCTATCTTGCAGAGGGATGCAGCACTCTTAAAATTGCAAAGCTTCTGAAGCGTGATCATCGAACAATCAAGCGTTTCATTCAAAATAGTCAACAGGGTCGCAAGAAGCTTGTGGAAAAACCAAGGCGCAAAATAACTGCCCATGAACTGAGAAAAGTCAAGCGTGCAGCGGCCAAGATGCCACTTGCCGCCAGTTTGGCCATATTTCAGAGCTGCAACATCACTGGAGTGCCCAAAAGCACAAGGTGTGCAATACTCAGAGACATGGCCAAGGTAAGAAAGGCTGAAAGACAACCACCACTGAACAAGACACACAAGCTGAAACGTCAAGACTGGGCCAAGAAATATCTCAAGACTGATTTTTCTAAGGTTTTATGGACTGATGAAATGAGAGTGAGTCTTGATGGGCCAGATGGATGGGCCCGTGGCTGGATTGGTAAAGGGCAGAGAGCTCCAGTCCGACTCAGACGCCAGCAAGGTGGAGGTGGAGTACTGGTTTGGGCTGGTATCATCAAAGATGAGCTTGTGGGGCCTTTTCGGGTTGAGGATGGAGTCAAGCTCAACTCCCAGTCCTACTGCCAGTTTCTGGAAGACACCTTCTTCAAGCAGTGGTACAGGAAGAAGTCTGCATCCTTCAAGAAAAACATGATTTTCATGCAGGACAATGCTCCATCACACGCGTCCAGGTACTCCACAGCGTGGCTGGCAAGAAAGGGTATAAAAGAAGAAAATCTAATGACATGGCCTCCTTGTTCACCTGATCTGAACCCCATTGAGAACCTGTGGTCCATCATCAAATGTGAGATTTACAAGGAGGGAAAACAGTACACCTCTCTGAACAGTGTCTGGGAGGCTGTGGTTGCTGCTGCACGCAATGTTGATGGTGAACAGATCAAAACACTGACAGAATCCATGGATGGCAGGCTTTTGAGTGTCCTTGCAAAGAAAGGTAGCTATATTGGTCACTGATTTGTTTTTGTTTTGTTTTTGAATGTCAGAAATGTATATTTGTGAATGTTGAGATGTTATATTGGTTTCACTGGTAAAAATAAATAATTGAAATGGGTATATATTTGTTTTTTGTTAAGTTGCCTAATAATTATGCACAGTAATAGTCACCTGCACACACAGATATCCCCCTAAAATAGCTAAAACTAAAAACAAACTAAAAACTACTTCCAAAACTATTCAGCTTTGATATTAATGAGGTTTTTGGGTTCATTGAGAACATGGTTGTTGTTCAATAATAAAATTAATCCTCAAAAATACAACTTGACTAATAATTCTGCACTCCCTGTATAAAAAAAGAAAGTTCTGAAAGATTGTGCAGTGCTGGAAGACCATTTTAGATCACCGTATCCAAGTGGAGAGCTTTATAGGAGGCATCTTTCATCCCTCTGGGATTTTTATGTTCTGACCTTTTTCTTTTAGTGGACCTATAAAGAATATTGCCACATATTTTGAAATGTCTTAATATAACAGTAGTAAATTAAGTAAAATAAATCTTCTATGAATTTTTGCTTTTCTATATTGGGCATGGTATGCGTCCCAGGTATTGGATGTGGCATTTTGCACACTAACAATAACAAAATCAGTTAATAATATAATTAACAAGTTATGCAAATATTGTTGAAGGGACATTGTACACTAGATTTTTATTTGCATAAATGTTTTGTAGATAATCCATTTATAAAGCCTATCTGGGAGTGTTTTTGTAACAATGTATAGTTTTGCTTACTTTTTAATAACATTGTGCTGATTTTCAGACTTCTAACCAAGCCCCACAGTGTCAGGTGAATACTCACGTTAACAGACTACTTGTGACTCCTGTTTATGTTATCTGTCTTTTCATATGCAGGGAATTAGGGGAAGGGGGGTATGTCTGTCCTTCTTGTTTTTCCAACCCCTTTTCACTGGGTGTGCCTGTCAACCTCATCAACAGTTCTAAACTGGGAGCTTCTAAGTAAGTTTTTAAAAAGGTTTTATACTGGCTTTTTAGATCAATGTCTCTGCATATTCTTCTTTATAGTAGATGGTACTGTAACATTTAATAATATAGTATGAGTTAATGTTTGGTACTGTAACATGTTATAGTATAGTATGAGTTAATGTTTGGTACTGTAACATTTTATAGTATAGTATGAGTTAAGGTTTGGTACTTTAACATTTAATAGCATAATATGAGTTAATGCTTGTTACTGTAACATTTAATAGTATAGTATGAGTGGATGCTTGTTACTGTAACATTTTATAGTATAGTATGAGTTAATGTTTGGTACTGTAACATTTAGTAGTATAGTATGAGTTAAAGTTTAATTGTTGTAATTAAAAAGAACTAAGCAATGGGTTGTACATTGCAAGGTGTTTTTAACTTCTTTGACATTGTCCATTACTCGGATTACTCCCTGTGGGCTATGGTCTCTACAGGAGTAGCTTTTCCTTTGAAGTGGTTGCTAGGAGACACCTGCACTAGACTTTTGGAGCAAAACTCATGTGACAGTAGAACTTAAGTTTTTTTTTAATGGTAGCTTCCTAATCTCACTAAAGGCAGTGGCTGCACTGAGAATTTCGAAGTGCTCGTTTTGCGCAAAAAGAAAATTTGTTTGCTGCTGTCTTATGTTTACATTGATTTAAGTTTCATGTAATTTAGCTCTGAAAATTTAGAAGTTTCTAGTTCTCAGAACTTGAAATTCATATCTATCCCAAATTGGCTTTATGAGATTCTAACTGCAAAACAATGCACTCTATACTACCATTATAGCCAGAACTGCCCTTGTTGTCTGTAGACTAAAGCCCAGATTGGCTCCTCCAAATAAGGCAAATGGTGGGTGAAGTTTGGTTATTGAAAAAAAAAAAAAAAAAGTGACTTACTTAGTGAAAAGTTATTATTTAGCAACACAACATAAATGGCTTGTAATTACAAAGTGTTTACTGTCCCTTGTATGCAATATCCTTTGTATGCATAAGTCACTGTCTGCATAACCAAGTTTAGAGCTATAAAATATTGAGACTAGCAGTTTAGTCCAGATTTCTCTTCTGTAAAATAAACCTGGAATGATCCGAACTCCTTTAGCGCAAGTGCATTACACGACACAAAATGAAATAAAATATGTAGTAAGATGTGACGTTACATATCCTTAACAGCAAGACAACAAGTTCTCTCAATGAAGGTCTTAATGCATATTAGACATGTGCACCGCTAAAAAATTCGGTTCGTTTTCGGTTCGGATCGATTCGGACTTTTAGAATTTCGTTTCGGATCGAATCTGATTCGGCAAAATTTGAATAAATTCGTTTCGGATTTATTCGGATCCGAATAAATTTGTTTCGGATTTATTCGGATTCGGCTGAATTCGGTTCTATTCCGTTCCGAAATTCGGTATGTTTTTAGTACACTAACACCCATTTAGTACACTAAGTCACTAACACCCATAAACTACCTATGAACCACTAAACCGAGGCCCCCCCACATCGCAAACCCTATAATAACATTATTTAACCCCTAATCTGCCGATCGGATATCGCCGCCGCCTACATTATAGCTATTAACCCCTAATCTGCTGTCCCTAACACCGCCGACCCCTACATTATAGTTATTAACCCCTAATCTGCCTCCCCCAACGGCGCCGCAATCTAACTATAAGTATTAACCCCTAATCTGCCGACCCGATATCGCCGCCGCCTACATTATAGCTATTAACCCCTAATCTGCTGTCCCTAACACCGCCGACCCCTACATTATAGTTATTAACCCCTAATCTGCCTCCCCCAACGTCGCCGCAATCTAACTATAAGTATTAACCCCTAATCTGCCGACCCGATATCGCCGCCGCCTACATTATAGCTATTAACCCCTAATCTGCTGTCCCTAACACCGCCGACCCCTACATTATAGTTATTAACCCCTAATCTGCCTCCCCCAACGTCGCCGCAATCTAACTACAAGTATTAACCCCTAATCTGCCGACCCGATATCGCCGCCGCCTACATTATAGCTATTAACCCCTAACCTGCTGTCCCTAACACCGCCGACCCCTACATTATAGTTATTAACCCCTAATCTGCCTCCCCCCAACGTCGCCGCAATCTAACTACAAGTATTAACCCCTAATCTGCCGACCGCAAATCGCTGCCACTATAATAAATGTATTAACCCCTAAACCGCCGCACTCCCGCCTCGCAAACACTATAATACATTTTATTAACCCCTAATCTGCCCTCCCTAACATCGCCGCCACCTACCTACAATTATTAACCCCTAATCTCCCGCCCCCATCGTCGCCGCTACTATAATAAGGTTATTAACCCCTAAACCTAAATCTAACCCTAACACTAACACCCACTAACTTAAATATAATTTAAATAAAACGAAATAAGTTTACTATAGTTAAATAAATGAATCCTATTTAAAACTAAATACTTACCTGTAAAATAAACCCTAAGATAGCTGCAATATAACTAATAGTTACATTGTAGCTATTTTAGCATTTATTTTTATTTTACAGGCAACTTTGTATTTATTTTAACTAGGTACAATAGTTATTAAATAGTTATTAACTATTTAATAACTACCTAGCTAAAATAAATACAAATTTACCTGTAAAATAAATCCTAACCTAAGTTACACTAACACCTAACACTACACTATCATTAAATTAACTAAATAAATGAATCATATTTAAAACAAAATACTTACCTGTAAAATAAACCCTAATATAGCTGCAATATAACTAATAGTTACATTGTAGCTATTTTAGCATTTATATTTATTTTACAGGCAACTTTGTATTTATTTTAACTAGGTACAAAAGCTATTAAATAGTTATTGACTAATTAATAGCTACCTAGTTAAAATAATTACAAAATTACCTGTAAAATAAATCCTAACCTAAGTTACAATTAAACCTAACACTACACTGTCATTAAATAAATTAACTACAAGTACCTACAATTATCTACAATTAAATAAACTAAAGTACAAAACCCCCCCACTAAATTACAAAAAAAAACAAACACTAAATTACAAAAAATAAAAAAATATTACAAGAATTTTAAACTAATTACACCTAATCTAAGCCCCCTAATAAAATAACAAAGCCCCCCAAAATAAAAAAAATGCCCTACCCTATACTAAATTACAAAAGTTAACAGCTCTATTACCTTACCAGCCCTGAACAGGGCCCTTTGCGGGGCATGCCCCAAAGAAAACAGCTCTTTTGCCTGTAAAAAAAAAACACAATCCCCCCCCCCCCACATTACAACCCACCACCCACATACCCCTACTCTAACCCAAACCCCCCTTAAATAAACCTAACACTACCCCCCTGAAGATCTCCCTACCTTGAGTCGTGTTCACCCAGCCGGGCCGAAGTCTTCATCCGATGGGGCAGAAGAGGACATCCAGACCGGCAGAAGTCTTCATCCAAGCTGGGCAAGAAGAGGTCTTCCATCCATCATACAAGTACCAAAATACAAACAAACACTAAATTACAAAAAATAATAAAATATTACAATAATTTTAAACTAATTACACCTAATCTAAGCCCCCTACTAGCTATTAATATAGCTTCAATATAACTAATAGTTACATTGTAGCTATTTTAGGATTTATATTTATTTTACAGGCAACTTTGTATTTATTTTAACTAGGTACAATAGCTATTAAATAGTTAATAACTATTTAATAACTACCTAGCTAAAATAAATACAAATTTACCTGTAAAATAAATCATAACCTAAGTTACAATTACACCTAACACTACACTATCATTAAATTAACTAAATAAATGAATCCTATATAAAACTAAAGACTTACCTGTAAAATAAACCCTAATATAGCTGCAATATAACTAATAGTTACATTGTAGCTATTTTAGCATTTATATTTATTGTACAGGCAACTTTGTATTTATTTTAACTAGGTACAATAGCTATTAAATAGATATTTACTGTTTAATAGCTACCTAGTTAAAATAATTACAAAATTACCTGTAAAATAAATCCTAACCTAAGTTACAATTAAACCTAACACTACACTATCATTAAATAAATTAACTACAAGTACCTACAATTAAATACAATTAAAAAACTAAACTAAAGTACAACCCCCCCCCCACTAAATTACAAAAAATAAAAAAATATTACAAGAATTTTAAACTAATTACACCTAATCTAAGCCCCCTAATAAAATAACAAAGCCCCCCAAAATAAAAAAAATGCCCTACCCTATACTAAATTACAAAAGTTAACAGCTCTATTACCTTACCAGCCCTGAACAGGGCCTTTTGCGGGGCATGCCCCAAAGAAAACAGCTCTTTTGCCTGTAAAAAAAAACAAAATCCCCCCCCCCCCACATTACAACCCACCACCCACATACCCCTACTCTAACCCAAACCCCCCTTAAATAAACCTAACACTACCCCCCTGAAGATCTCCCTACCTTGAGTCGTGTTCACCCAGCCGGGCCGAAGTCTTCATCCGATGGGGCAGAAGAGGACATCCAGACTGGCAGAAGTCTTCATCCAAGCGGGGCAAGAAGAGGTCTTCCATCCATCAGAAAAGTACAAAAAAAACAAACAAACACTAAATTAGCAAAAATAATAAAATATTGCAATAATTTTAAACTAATTACACCTAATCTAAGCCCCCTACTAGCTATTAATATAGCTACAATATAACTAATAGTTACATTGTAGCTATTTTAGGATTTATATTTATTTTACAGGCAACTTTGTATTTATTTTAACTAGGTACAATAGCTATTAAATAGTTAATAACTACCTAGCTAAAATAAATACAAATTTACCTGTAAAATAAACCCTAACCTAAGTTACAATTACACCTAACACTACACTGTCATTAAATTAACTAAATAAATTAATCCTATATAAAACTAAATACTTACCTGTAAAATAAACCCTAATATAGCTACAATATAACTAATAGTTACATTGTAGCTATTTTAGCATTTATATTTATTTTACAGGCAACTTTGTATTTATTTTAACTAGGTACAATAGCTATTAAATAGTTATTGACTAATTAATAGCTACCTAGTTAAAATAATTACAAAATTACCTGTAAAATAAATCCTAACCTAAGTTACTATTAAACCTAACACTACACTATCATTAAATAAATTAACTACAAGCACCTACAATTAAATACAATGAAATAAACTAAACTAAAGTACAAAAAAAACAAACACTAAATTACAAAAAATAAAAAAAATTACAAGAATTTTAAACTAATTACACCTAATCTAAGCCCCCTAATAAAATAACAAAGCCCCCCAAAATAAAAAAATGCCCTACCCTATACTAAATTACAAAAGTAATCAGCTCTATTACCTTACCAGCCCTTAAAAGGGCCTTTTGCGGGGGCATGCCCCAAAGAAAACAGCTCTTTTGCCTGTAAAAAAAAACACAATAGCCCCCCCCACATTACAACCCACCACCCACATACCCCTACTCTAACCCAAACCCCCCTTAAATAAACCTAACACTACCCCCCTGAAGATCTCCCTACCTTGAGTCGTGTTCACCCAGCCGGGCCGAAGTCTTCATCCGATGGGGCAGAAGAGGACATCCAGACCGGCAGAAGTCTTCATCCAAGCGGGGCAAGAAGAGGTCTTCCATCCATCAGAAAAGTACAAAAAAAAAAACAAACACTAAATTAGCAAAAATAATAAAATATTACAATAATTTTAAACTAATTACACCTAATCTAAGCCCCCTACTAGCTATTAATATAGCTACAATATAACTAATAGTTACATTGTAGCTATTTTAGGATTTATATTTATTTTACAGGCAACTTTGTATTTATTTTAACTAGGTACAATAGCTATTAAATAGTTAATAACTACCTAGCTAAAATAAATACAAATTTACCTGTAAAATAAACCCTAACCTAAGTTACAATTACACCTAACACTACACTGTCATTAAATTAACTAAATAAATTAATCCTATATAAAACTAAATACTTACCTGTAAAATAAACCCTAATATAGCTACAATATAACTAATAGTTACACTACCCCCCTGAAGATCTCTCTACCGTGTCTTCACCCAGCGGGCCGAAGTCTTCATCCGATGGGGCAGAAGAGGACATCCAGACCGGCAGAAGTCTTCATCCAAGCGGGGCAAGAAGAGGTCTTCCATCCATCAGAAGTCTTGATCCAGGCGGCATCTTCTCTGTTCATCCATCCGGAGCGGAGCGGCAGCATCCTGAAGACATCCCACGCAGAGCATCCTCTTCTTTCTTGATCCGACGACTAGGTGACTGTACCTTTAAGTGACGTCATCCAAGATGGCGTCCCTTGAATTCCGATTGGCTGATAGGATTCTATCAGCCAATCGGAATTAAGGTAGGAAAAATCTGATTGGCTGATTCAATCAGCCAATCAGATTCAAGTTCAATCCGATTGGCTGATCCAATCAGCCAATCAGATTGAGCTCGCATTCTATTGGCTGATCGGAACAGCCAATAGAATGCAAGGTCAATCTGATTGACTGTACCTTTAAGTGACGTCATCCAAGATGGCGTCCCTTGAATTCCGATTGGCTGATAGGATTCTATCAGCCAATCGGAATTAAGGTAGGAAAAATCTGATTGGCTGATTTAATCAGCCAATCAGATTCAAGTTCAATCCGATTGGCTGATGGAATCAGCCAATCAGATTGACCTTGCATTCTATTGGCTGTTCCGATCAGCCAATAGAATGCGAGCTCAATCTGATTGGCTGATTGGATCAGCCAATCGGATTGAACTTGAATCTGATTGGCTGATTGAATCAGCCAATCAGATTTTTCCTACCTTAATTCCGATTGGCTGATATAATCCTATCAGCCAATCGGAATTCAAGGGACGCCATCTTGGATGACGTCACTTAAAGGTACAGTCACCTAGTCGTCGGATCAAGAAAGAAGAGGATGCTCTGCGTGGGATGTCTTCAGGATGCTGCCGCTCCGCTCCGGATGGATGAACAGAGAAGATGCCGCCTGGATAAAGACTTCTGATGGATGGAAGACCTCTTCTTGCCCCGCTTGGATGAAGACTTCTGCCGGTCTGGATGTCCTCTTCTGCCCCATCGGATGAAGACTTCGGCCCGCTGGGTGAAGACACGGTAGAGAGATCTTCAGGGGGGTAGTGTTAGGTTTATTTAAGGGGGGTTTGGGTTAGAGTAGGGGTATGTGGGTGGTGGGTTGTAATGTGGGGGGGGGTATTGTGTTTTTTTTTACAGGCAAAAGAGCTGTTTTCTTTGGGGCATGCCCCCGCAAAAGGCCCTTTTAAGGGCTGGTAAGGTAATAGAGCTGATTACTTTTGTAATTTAGTATAGGGTAGGGCATTTTTTTATTTTGGGGGGCTTTGTTATTTTATTAGGGGGCTTAGATTAGGTGTAATTAGTTTAAAATTCTTGTAATTTTTTTTATTTTTTGTAATTTAGTGTTTGTTTTTTTTGTACTTTAGTTTAGTTTATTTCATTGTATTTAATTGTAGGTACTTGTAGTTAATTTATTTAATGATAGTGTAGTGTTAGGTTTAATAGTAACTTAGGTTAGGATTTATTTTACAGGTAATTTTGTAATTATTTTAACTAGGTAGCTATTAATTAGTCAATAACTATTTAATAGCTATTGTACCTAGTTAAAATAAATACAAAGTTGCCTGCAAAATAAATATAAATGCTAAAATAGCTACAATGTAACTATTAGTTATATTGTAGCTATATTAGGGTTTATTTTACAGGTAAGTATTTAGTTTTATATAGGATTAATTTATTTAGTTAATTTAATGACAGTGTAGTGTTAGGTGTAATTGTAACTTAGGTTAGGATTTATTTTACAGGTAAATTTGTATTTATTTTAGCTAGGTAGTTATTAACTATTTAATAGCTATTGTACCTAGTTAAAATAAATACAAAGTTGCCTGTAAAATAAATATAAATCCTAAAATAGCTACAATGTAACTATTAGTTATATTGTAGCTATATTAATAGCTAGTAGGGGGCTTAGATTAGGTGTAATTAGTTTAAAATTATTGTAATATTTTATTATTTTTGCTAATTTAGTGTTTGTTTGTTTTTTTGTACTTTTCTGATGGATGGAAGACCTCTTCTTGCCCCGCTTGGATGAAGACTTCTGCCGGTCTGGATGTCCTCTTCTGCCCCATCGGATGAAGACTTCGGCCCGGCTGGGTGAACACGAGTCAAGGTAGGGAGATCTTCAGGGGGGTAGTGTTAGGTTTATTTAAGGGGGGTTTGGGTTAGAGTAGGGGTATGTGGGTGGTGGGTTGTAATGTGGGGGGAGGGATTGTGGTTTTTTTTTACAGGCAAAAGAGCTGTTTTCTTTGGGGCATGCCCCGCAAAGGGCCCTGTTCAGGGCTGGTAAGGTAATAGAGCTGTTAACTTTTGTAATTTAGTATAGGTTAGCGCATTTTTTTTATTTTGGGGGGCTTTGTTATTTTATTAGGGGGCTTAGATTAGGTGTAATTAGTTTAAAATTCTTGTAATATTTTTTTATTTTTTGTAATTTAGTGGGGGGGGGTTTGTACTTTAGTTTAGTTTTTTTAATTGCATTTAATTGTAGGTACTTGTAGTTAATTTATTTAATGATAGTGTAGTGTTAGGTTTAATTGTAACTTAGGTTAGGATTTATTTTACAGGTAATTTTGTAATTATTTTAACTAGGTAGCTATTAAATAGTCAATATCTATTTAATAGCTATTGAACCTAGTTAAAATGAATACAAAGTTGCCTGTACAATAAATATAAATGCTAAAATAGCTACAATGTAACTATTAGTTATATTGCAGCTATATTAGGGTTTATTTTACAGGTAAGTCTTTAGTTTTATATAGGATTCATTTATTTAGTTAATTTAATGATAGTGTAGTGTTAGGTGTAATTGTAACTTAGGTTATGATTTATTTTACAGGTAAATTTGTATTTATTTTAGCTAGGTAGTTATTAAATAGTTATTAACTATTTAATAACTATTGTACCTAGTTAAAATAAATACAAAGTTGTCTGTAAAATACATATAAATCCTAAAATAGCTACAATGTAACTATTAGTTATATTGAAGCTATATTAATAGCTAGTAGGGGGCTTAGATTAGGTGTAATTAGTTTAAAATTATTGTAATATTTTATTATTTTTGGTAATTTAGTGTTTGTTTGTATTTTGGTACTTGTATGATGGATGGAAGACCTCTTCTTGCCCCGCTTGGATGAAGACTTCTGCCGGTCTGGATGTACTCTTCTGCCCCATCGGATGAAGACTTCGGCCCGGCTGGGTGAACACGACTCAAGGTAGGGAGATCTTCAGGGGGGTAGTGTTAGGTTTATTTAAGGGGGGTTTGGGTTAGAGTAGGGGTATGTGGGTGGTGGGTTGTAATGTGGGGGGGGGGTTGTGTTTTTTTTTTACAGGCAAAAGAGCTGTTTTCTTTGGGGCATGCCCCGCAAAGGGCCCTGTTCAGGGCTGGTAAGGTAATAGAGCTGTTAACTTTTGTAATTTAGTATAGGGTAGGGCATTTTTTTTTATTTTGGGGGGCTTTGTTATTTTATTAGGGGGCTTAGATTAGGTGTAATTAGTTTAAAATTCTTGTAATATTTTTTTATTTTTTGTAATTTAGTGTTTGTTTTTTTTTGTAATTTAGTGGGGGGGTTTGTACTTTAGTTTATTTAATTGTAGATAATTGTAGGTACTTGTAGTTAATTTATTTAATGACAGTGTAGTGTTAGGTTTAATTGTAACTTAGGTTAGGATTTATTTTACAGGTAATTTTGTAATTATTTTAACTAGGTAGCTATTAATTAGTCAATAACTATTTAATAGCTATCGTACCTAGTTAAAATAAATACAAAGTTGTCTGTAAAATAAATATAAATGCTAAAATAGCTACAATGTAACTATTAGTTATATTGCAGCTATATTAGGGTTTATTTTACAGGTAAGTATTTTGTTTTAAATAGGATTCATTTATTTAGTTAATTTAATGATAGTGTTAGTGTAACTTAGGTTAGGATTTATTTTACAGGTAAATTTGTATTTATTTTAGCTAGGTAGTTATTAAATAGTTATTAACTATTTAATAACTATTGTACCTAGTTAAAATAAATACAAAGTTGCCTGTAAAATAAAAATAAATGCTAAAATAGCTACAATGTAACTATTAGTTATATTGCAGCTATCTTAGGGTTTATTTTACAGGTAAGTCTTTAGTTTTAAATAGGATTAATTTATTTAACTATAGTAAACTTATTTCGTTTTATTTAAATTATATTTAAGTTAGTGGGTGTTAGTGTTAGGGTTAGATTTAGGTTTAGGGGTTAATAACCTTATTATAGTAGCGGCGACGATGGGGGCGGGAGATTAGGGGTTAATAATTGTAGGTAGGTGGCGGCGATGTTAGGGAGGGCAGATTAGGGGTTAATAAAATGTATTATAGTGTTTGCGAGGCGGGAGTGCGGCGGTTTAGGGGTTAATACATTTATTATAGTGGCGGCGATTTGCGGTCGGCAGATTAGGGGTTAATACTTGTAGTTAGATTGTGGCGACGTTGGGGGGAGGCAGATTAGGGGTTAATAACTATAATGTAGGGGTCGGCGGTGTTAGGGACAGCAGGTTAGGGGTTAATAGCTATAATGTAGGCGGCGGCGATATCGGGTCGGCAGATTAGGGGTTAATACTTGTAGTTAGATTGCGGCGACGTTGGGGGGGCAGATTAGGGGTTAATAACTATAATGTAGGGGTCGGCGGTGTTAGGGACAGCAGATTAGGGGTTAATAGCTATAATGTAGGCGGGGGCGATATCGGGTCGGCAGATTAGGGGTTAATACTTGTAGTTAGATTGCGGCGACGTTGGGGGGGCAGATTAGGGGTTAATAACTATAATGTAGGGGTCGGCGGTGTTAGGGACAGCAGATTAGGGGTTAATAGCTATAATGTAGGCGGCGGCGATATCGGGTCGGCAGATTAGGGGTTAATACTTATAGTTAGATTGCGGCGACGTTGGGGGGGCAGATTAGGGGTTAATAACTATAATGTAGGGGTCGGCGGTGTTAGGGACAGCAGATTAGGGGTTAATAGCTATAACCCCTTAACGACTGAGGACGTGCAGGGTACGTCCTCAGAAAAAAGGCAGTTAATGCCTGAGAACGTACCCTGCACGTCCTCAGTGTGGAAAGCAGCTGGAAGCGATCCTGCTCGCTTCCAGCTGCTTTCCGGTTATTGCAGTGATGCCTCGATATGGAGGCATCCTGCAATAACCTTTGTAAGCCATCCGGTGCAGAGAGAGCCACTCTGTGAGATCGGTGGCTTACTGCGTTGGTGGGTGGGAGCCGGACCGGGAGGCGGGTGGCGGCCATCGATGGCCCTGGTTATGTGAATGGGGGGCGGGATCGTGGGCGGGGGTGGCTGGGGGCGCGCACGGGCGCGCGCGCGTGCACGGGAGGGTGGGGGCGGGCGCGTGCACGGGGAGGGAGCGGGTGGGAACCGCTACACTACAGAAACTTTTGAAAATTAAAAATGCTGAAAGTAAAAAAAAAAACAAAAAACAAACGATCAGCAAGGTGGTGGGGGTTTGTCTGTGTGGGGGTGGGGGAAGCTACACTACAGAAAAGAAAAACAAAACAAAAAAAGCACTTTTTATTGCACTTTTTATTGCAAACTGGGTACTGGCAGACAGCTGCCAGTACCCAAGATGGCCCCCAATAAGGCAGAGGGGAGGGTTAGAGAGCGGTTTTGGGGGGGATCAGGGAGGTTGGGGGCTAAGGGGGGGATCCTACACAGTAGCATATGTACATATGCTAAAAAAAAATTTTTATTTTTTTTTAAAACCCCTTTTATTTTAGTACTGGCAGACTTTCTGCCAGTACTTAAGATGGCGGGGACAATTGTGGGGGAGGGAAGGGAAGGGAGCTGTTTGGGAGAGATCAGGGGGTGGGATGTGTCAGATGGGAGGCTGATCTCTACACTAAAGCTAAAATTAACCCTGCAAGCTCCCTACAAACTCCCTAATTAACCCCTTCACTGCTAGCCATAATACATGTGTGAGGCGCAGCAAGATTTAGCGGCCTTCTAATTACCAGAAAGCAACGCCAAAGTCATATATGTCTGCTATTTCTGAACAAAGGGGATCCCAGACAAGCATTTACAACCATTTGTGCCATAATTGCACAAGCTGTTTGTAAATGATTTCAGTGAGAAACCTAAAATTGTGAAAAATTTTAAGTTTTTTTTAATTTGATCGCATTTGGCGGTGAAATGGTGGCATGAAATATACCAAAATGTGCCTAGATCAATACTTGGGGTTGTCTACTACACTACACTAAAGCTAAAATTAACCCTACAAGCTCCCTAAAAGCTCCCTAATTAACCCCTTAACTGCTGGGCATAAAACACGTGTGGTGCGCAGTGGCATTTAGCGGCCTTCTAATTACCAAAAAGCAACGCCAAAGCCATATATGTCTGCTATTTCTGAACAAAGGGGATGCCAGAGAAGAATTTACAACCATTTATGCCATAATTGCACAAGTTGTTTGTAAATAATTTCAGTGAGAAACCGAAAGTTTGTGAAAAAATTTGTGAAAAAGTGAACGATTTTTTGGATTTGATCGCATTTGGCGGTGAAATGGTGGTATGAAATATACCAAAATGGGCCTAGATCAATACTTTGGGATGTCTACTAAAAAAAAATACATACATGTCAAGGGATATTCAGGGATTCCTGAAAGATATCAGTGTTCTAATGTAACTAGCGCTAATTTTGGAAAAAAATGGTTTGGAAATAGCAAAGTGCTACTTGTATTTATGGCCCTATAACTTGCAAAAAAAGCAAAGAACATGTAAACATTGGGTATTTCTGAACTCAGGACAAAATTTAGAAACTATTTAGCATGGGTGTTTTTTGGTGGTTGTAGATGTGTAACAGATTTTGGGGGTCAAAGTTAGAAAAAGTGTGTTTTTTTCCATTTTTCCTCATATTTTATCATTTTTTTTATAGTAAATTATAAGATATGATGAAAATAATGGTATCTTTAGAAAGTCCATTTAATGGCGAGAAAAACGGTATATAATATGTGTGGGTACAGTAAATGAGTAAGAAGAAAATTACAGCTAAACACAAACACTGCAAAAATGTAAAAATAGCCTTGGTCCCAAACGGACAGAAAATGGAAAAGTGCTGTGGTCATTAAGGGGTTAATGTAGGCGGCGGCGATATCGGGTCGGCAGATTAGGGGTTAATACTTGTAGTTAGATTGCGGCGACGTTGGGGGGAGGCAGATTAGGGGTTAATAACTATAATGTAGGGGTCGGCGATGTTAGGGACAGCAGATTAGGGGTTAATAGCTATAATGTAGGTGGCGGCGATATTCGGTCGGCAGATTAGGGGTTAATAAAATAATGCAGGTGTCAGCGATAGCGGAGGCAGCAGATTAGGGGTTAATAAGTGTTAGATTAGGGGTGTTTAGAGACTCGGGGTACATGTTAGGGTGTTAGGTGCAGACTTAGTGTTTCCCCATAGGAAACAATGGGGCTGCGGTGTTAGTTTTTTTCAGCCGAAACTCCCATTGTTTCCTATGGGGAAATGCAGAATCTTAACGAGCTAATTCGGATTTATTCGGAGATACGGCAGCTATTTCGGATTCATTCGGTAGATTCGGAAGTATTTTAATTCGGAAATCCGAATCGATCCGAATCTCCGAATTTACTGAATTTACCGAATTTCCGAATTAATCCGAAACGAACCGCACATGTCTAATGCATATTTAATACTAACATTCACCTAGATTACAAGTTTTGCGCTATAGAGGTTGCAACACGAATGCAACCAAAGTTGAGTTATTTCACCCTCCATAGCGCTGCCATTACAAGTTTCTAAAAAGCCTCCTTGTGCGTGTGATATGGTGGCGATGAGCTCCATACCGCACAAAATCCAAAGGCTACTTTGACATGCTCGTGCATGTTTTCCCCCTAGACATCAATGGGGAGAGAGTGTTAGAAAAAAAACTCCTAAAGCGATCTCTGTAACGCAACCCCATTGATGTCTATGGGAAAAAAAGTTACATTTAAACCTAACCCCTACATCAGCGACACCTAAATAAAGTTATTCTCAAGATTTTATTTAATTGGTAGTTATTTTAATTTTAGTATAATAGTTATGTTAGGTTAATTGTTAGTTTAAACTTAGTTTTTTTTTATTTCACAGGTAAGTTTTTATTTATTTTAAGATAGGAATATTGTAATTTTAATTTAAAGTTAGGGGGTTGTTAGGTTTAGGGGTTAATAGTTTAATTTAGTTTTTTTGCGATGTGAGAGGCTAGCGGTTTAGGGGTTAATAGGTTTATTTAGTGGCGGTGATGTGGGAGGCCAGAGGTTTAGGGGTTAATAACTTTATTTAGTGGCGGCGATGTTGGGGAGTGGTGGAATAGGGGTTAATATCTTTATTATAGTGTTGGCGATGTTGGGGTGCAGGCGAATAGGGGTTAGTAACTTTATTATAGTGGTGGCAATGTCGGAAGCGGCAGATTAGGGGTTAATAACTTTAATTTAGTGTTTGCAATGCGGGAGGGCGGCGGAATAGGGGTTATTAGGTAGTTTATGGGTGTTAGTGTTATACCACAACCTGTAATACTAGCGCTATGGAAATTCCAGGCAAAAACATCATTTTTTTTTAGTCCTGGGTTGACGTTGCGTTACAGGCTAAAATGCTTGCGGTATAGCTATACCGACAAGACTTGTAATGGCTGCGTTACGGTTTAAACACTGAAATGGCCATTTTTTCAGCATTAAAACCGTAACACAAAACTTGTAATCTAGGTGAAGATGAGCTAATAAATGTGAGCTACTAGCTCTAAACACTGAGCACAAGTTACCAAAATCTAACATGTACATTTACTTTCTGAAAAAAGGTTACTTGCCCATAGAATTTTTTAGACCACAATAGCTTTCCTGTGTCTGTAGCTAAAAAACATATGAGATACATTTGATTTTTCATGATGACATACAATATTTAATATATATATATATATCTCCAAACCTGCTTTCAAATCTTCTATCATTAGCTTTGCATACGGAGCTTGCTAAATAATTGTAATGTGGTTTGCTGCATATTTCTGGAATATTGAACCAATAGCTCCCCCTAGTGATTCAATTAAATGAATGCATTTAATAACATGCAGGATTTGATCTGGTTAGAAAGGTAGTGAAAATTACATTGCAACAGTTTACATATAGAGAATCAATATCACCCTTTAAAATACATTTACATTTATCAAATAATGTATCAAATACACACACACACACAATATATATATTATGCACATAAATATTTTAAAACATTTATTTTATATGCATGTTTTGTAGGGCATGTAAATATACAGTGTATATATATATATATATATATATATATATATATATTTATATGGATATCTATATATGGGGTCTATATGCTTATTTTGGAGGGGCTACTGCTCCATGCTTATAATGCTGATGTATATATATATATATACATATATATATATGTATATATAGAAATATAACTCATTGTGTAGTTCATTAACAAATCTAGACAGGCCCAGAGGCTTGTTTTCCCACAGAAAACCTCTGAATTACATTGTTTCCAATGCAGCAAAGGATTCTGGGTAAATTAAGTACACAATGACACACCTTTTTACTTTAGTCTGCTTTTCAGCAGGTTCCCTTTACGCCAAAGTATCACTGTTCACACAGCTTATAAACTTAGCTAGGGTTAGTGCAGTGATTCATAACCATCCCAGGACAGACTGTTTCATGGTTTTTGCCACTCATCAGCTGGGAGAAGGTTAGAATCACTGCTGGGTGAAGTTGATTCCAGGCAGAATACAACAACATTTTAAATTAGGGGGAGATAAAAGGCGGGTTTAAAATCCTCCACTACGCACAAAATATAGAAATATAACTCATTGTGTAGTTCATTAACAAATCTAGACAGGCCCATATATATATATATATATATATATATATATATACTACAAGAAAAAAGTATGTTCTAGCCGGAACAAACACATAACCTATCATAAGATAGAAATTGATTGATACCCTGGGTCATTTTGGTGAAGTGACTAACCCCTTGAGAAAGCCGTACAGAATCGCCCTGCGGCGAAACACGTGTTGCGTGATCACATTGTTTGTCTAAACAGTCGTGTTAGGCCGACCGGGCTGTTCCTATCCGACTCTGGCAATTTCTTTGGGGACAATCCTGATCTGGAGACCATACGTAAGCACAACTATCCTTTAAAGCAGTAGCAAGGTATGAAAAGGAGTTCCGGCAACAATGCAAGTTGCAGCACGCTAAAAGGAAAGAAAAGGGGATCAAAAGTAAAGTAAGTGGAAATTGCAGCTGAGAGATATATCAATGCTGATACTGTGTTCCAATGACCTATACCGTATGCCCTGTGACTGGGATCCTTTAACGAGGGTATGACTCTCAAAAGGTAGCACCCTAGGGGTTGAAGAGGTTGAAGAGGTTGATGAATATGATTGAAATATTAATTGCAGCTATACATGGTTGTGATAAATGAATACACGCTTACAAAGACATGAACACACTGTGCTTGACTGTGCTGCCAAAGTCTGGTTTCCATATATAGGTCCACCGCCTGAGATCTTACTCCACCTTCTCAAGTTTTGCCTGACTACCAACTATTTCAGGTTCAAACATCTGTTCTATCTTCAACTAACAGGTACAGCGATGGGGTCCAGTGTGGCCCCATCGTACGCCAATTTTTTTATGGCGTGGTTCGAGGAGTTTGAAACTGAATTATTTCAACATGAGAAAATCCTCTTTTTTAAGAGATACATAGACGATTTGCTCCTAGTTTGGTCAGGTTCTTCGGAAGAACTGGAGGAATGGTTCGAACAACTCAACAGGGCGAATAAAGCATTACAATTTAAGATACATTATGACATAAAACAAGTAGATTTTTTGGACATTCGTTTATATAAACAGCAATGCAAGTTACAGTCAACATTGTTCTGAAAAAGTACCGACAGGAACTCGTTATTACATTTTACAAGCTGTCATCCACCTGCAACCAAGAGATCTCTGCCGAAGTCACATCTACTAAGGGCGGTAAGGAATAAAACCGAAGAGGAAAACAAAGACAAACAACTGGACGAGATGATTCAAAGATTCCGGATGAGAGACTATCCTGAAAAACTTTTAGCAATTCAAAGATCCAACTTAGTTGAGACTGATGGGCCAGCAGTAAAAGAGATAGATCAGTGTATGACATTTGTCACTACTTTTACTGGTGACAAAAACACCTTCCCGGAAGTTTTCAAGAAACATTGGAACATTATCACTTCTGATACATCTCTTCCTCTTACTCAGTTACCAGCACCAAGAATAGGCTTTCGCGGATCAAGATCACTGAGAGATTTTCTCGTTAAAACGGATCCGATTGAATCCTATAAACAAACCACTTGGCTGGATCACAAAAAACCCGGCGTATTCCGCTGTCTTGGCTGCGTCACCTGTAGTGGATTGATCACGGGTCCATCTTTCACTCACCCCCACAGACGTCAGGTGTACAAACACAAATATTGCCTCACATGTACCATGACCTACATTGTGTACTTGTTACACTGCATCTGTGGTCTGTACTATGTGGGCAAACCTCTGACAATCTCCGGACTAGGATGGCGAACCATCGCTCCGCCATCCGGACAGCTTTTAAACAGGGGTGTTCTGAACAGCCAGTGGCACGGCACTTTTTGGAATGCAAACACAAGGTTACAGACTTAAAATATACCATTATTGATCACGTTCCCCCTATGTCCAGGGGGGGTGATCGCAACAAACTATTGCTACAGAGAGAGGCGATATGGATTTTTAAATTAGAAACTATTACACCAAAGGGACTCAATGTACACTTGGATTGGCAGGTGTTTCTCTAAGCCTGGGAATTGCCTACCAGAGAGCCATAATCCATTGGCTTTATGACGTGATATCCTATTGGTTTGAGTCCCTTGTCCCCTATCTTTGTCTAGCTAATAGTTAATATCTGACATCATTTTGCACTTCTTAAAAAAATTTTAAGCTTGTTTAAAACTTTGATATGTCTCCTTTAGTTGGATCTTATGATATAGATGTCGTTTTATAATGCATCCATTGGTTTATCGCCCTTATGTGCATTACTGTCCCGCTTGGTATTGGCGTATTTTACTGCCTGCTGTTTCGTTGACAGTTTCCTTGGCAACCTTCCAATTGCCGGTTTTGTACAAATGGCATATAAACATCGGGATAGCAGCCCATATTGGTTTCCAGCTTACAATTTGAGGTTGGATCAACCCGCAAAAACTGTTTGGATGATAGGTTAATCTTTAAGATGTGTTTACAACAATTGTTGGCTGTGTACTATTTGCCTTTCTTGACTTACACACCTGTGTGATGCTCTCGCTTTGGTGTTTGTGTAGCTTACTGTCAGCTGATTAGACTGATGGGTCCTTTGGCAACCATTGGGGTGCCAGATATATTATAGCTGCACACACTCATCACATGATTATCACACATGTGGTGATCCTGTGTGTTGATTCATTGTGCTTGATTCTTTTTTCTTTGCGGTATCAACAACTAATGTGTTTGCTCTATTTTCTTTTGTAACAGGGACATCAGTTGTGTTCTTATTTAGATGTATTTGACATAAAATAATCGGCACATATGTGTTAGAGGTTCACTCTGACGTCTATGCAATTCAATGTCAGCTGTTTTGGTTGACAGTTGCCTTGGCAACCATGTAGTGGATGCATTTGTAGTAATTGTCCAGATGCGCTGTGATAGTTCTAGATATTTGTCCCTGTTTGTGCTGGATATCTGTACTGTCGTACTAACCGCATTGTTTTTAATTTTATTATATCACTTATTTAAGTATTTTATGTTAGTTTGTAATGAGCTACGTTGGCACGGCTGACCACTCCCACTTTGGGGAGTGCCTACTGTGTAGAGAGTGACGCTCTTGTTTGATGTGTATGAAGCTATGGTGGCGGTTAGAGCATCTGTAAAAATTTCTGTTTGTCTGAGGACGAGCTTTTGTGGCTCAAAAACGTTTATACATTAAAGTGGAAATATTATCAAGACCTTAGGAGTGCGCTTTTCTTCAGGACTATGCATTGTTTTTTGCTGCACCCAAGGCTTTTGTGAGGTTTAGAGTGCCACTCTCAGGTCTTTTAGTGAAGAAAATAAGCAATCTTTAATGGAACGTTTTCAGGGACTTCCTCCCCATCATCAGCATAAAAATTAAAATGCAACAAGCAAACATATATACAAAATAAAGTGATTAGTAATGTCAAATACCTGTGTAACTTTGTGTGATTTCAGTGAGGTGGCGCCAAACAGTGTGTGTGGAACGCATATCCTGCGTTCCACTGTGCAGACCGGAAGGAGTTAGTCTAGTTATATTTCTGGTTTTTGCTGTCATAAATTAACCTAAATGTAGTGCATCAACTGTGGCTGGAAACTGTTAAGTGTACATATCTTACATTGTGTCTATTTCTGCAAGATGTGTTTATATCTCTCTTTCTGCAGCATGTGTCTCTCTTTTGTGCATCTGTGCCCGTGTCCTTTCGTGTTAATGTGCACATCTGTGTACTGCACATTATCTATTATCTCACCGCTCAACATTTTCATGTCTTACATGAGTGATTCCCGATTTCATCTAACTTATGTGCGGCACCGCTATTTGTTATCCTGGTTGGTATGGGGATCAGTCGTAACCGGATCTACTTGGCGGATTGTTCTATAAGCTGTGTTTGAAATAATCTTATGTATCCTTGGTTGGTATGGTAACCACCGGGTACTAGTTCTCCTTAGCGTGTTTGTCCTGTACGCTACATGTATCTTGAACCTACCCTATGGTCCTTCTGTTTATTATTGCTATGACAACATTCTGTGTAAGGGCACTTTTTTACCAGGGATATATATAGAAATGTTTTTACTGAGTACTACATATTGGTTTACTTCCATATCTGATCTCAAGTTATATATGTCACTTGAGTATCTATGTGGGCACATTTCTGTGTGTAAATACAGAATAAAATTAAATACAAATTAAAAATAAAAATTAAAAGTAAAATAGGTAAAAGCTTCTCAGGTGCTTTTACTCCTATGTACACCAGGTTTCTGTGCTGTGTTATTTGGTTTCAGTACTACAATATGTTATGTCAAATCTGGTCTATAGAAGCTAAACTATAATCATTGTAATCTTCCTTACATATTAAGTTTCCCCCTCGCTGACTGTTTGTATGTTCTTATTATCCCATCAAATCTTAAACAAGATGTTAGTTACATATTAAGACATATTGTTGGATACATATTCCTTCAGGTTACTACCTGTAATTCTGACTATATGGTTAATTATAATATAGTCCCAGGTTTGTTGACCCTATTAGATGTCCATTCACAACCTGACTTGTTTGGTGCATGGAACGGGGTTATTTCCATCCTCTAGGCTTTTATCCTCTAGTTTTTTATTTCCGTCCGTGGTCCGCTTTTGTGTATCTCTGTGTCGTCTTTATTTGTCTCCCATGCTCTATAACTCGACGTCTTCATCTGGCTGTTAGTATAGGTGAATGTTGACTATAAGGTTGCTCATTGCTTTAGGTTTTCATGAGTATATATGTGGGCAACAGGCTTAGGGGGACCGTGGGCTGTTAATTGGAGGGGATCACCTCCGTGTCCCCCCCCAAAAAAACAGGATTGTGCGCTCTGTGCTGAATAGTCTACCCCACAGGGGGCCTGACCACCAGCTCCTAGCCACAATATTCTCCACGTCCACTCACCATGCCCCAGTTTGTATCTCTGCTTAAATGAGCGCCTTAAAGTCTGGGGGGGAATTTAATCCTCCTGGGGCTACCGTGCCCAACATATACATCCACTCTGCCTCTCGCCTTAGCAGGGCCTTGTTGCGATCACCCTCCCTGTCCAGGGGGGGGATATGATCAATCAGAATGTACCTTATGGTAGATACTTGATGTCCCAATCTAGCACAATGTCTGGCGACCGGTTGGTCCGACTCTCCTTGGGCTAGTGCTTGTCGTATGGCCCGTCTGTGGTTGGCCATCCTTTCGCGGAGTGTGCCGCTCGTTTTTCCAACATAGAACCGGGCACATGGGCAGAATAGCAGATATACTACGAACGTGGTGTTACAAGATATTGATTGTTTGATCTTATACACTTTGTTAGTATGTGGATGGTGGAAATTTTTGGTTGCCATGAGTCCATTGCATGTTGTGCACCCCAGGCATCGATATGAGCCTTTGATGTTTATATGTGTTGTGTCCATATAGCTTGGTTTAGGGTCTGTTCGTACTAGGATGTCCCTGAGGTTGGTGCCCCTCCGATATGCTACCATGGGTGTCAGGTTGTGCGTAAATGTAAATTTAGGGTCCGTTTTAACTACTGGCCAATGTTCTTGTAGTATTTTTCCAGCCATAGTAGTGTTGGGTGAGAAGGTTGTTGCCATGATCAATTTGTTTTTTTTCTCTGTTGGACTGTCCTTGTGTATAAGGCTGTCCTGTGTGTGTGGTAGGACTTCTTTTAAGGTGCTGTCAACTGTCTGTTGTTTGTAGCCCCGCTGCGGGAATTTGTCCCTCATCAGTTGCAACTGTGAGACCCCTGTGGCAGTACTGGAATTGTTGCGTATAACCCTAGTCATCTGTGACTTGACTATGCCCCTTAGTAGGGCCGGGGGGTGACAGCTAGTAGCATTCAGGATTGAGTTTCTGTCAGTGGGCTTGCTAAAGAGCGTGGTCCCTAGGACATTACCTTGTATTAAAATATTGAGATCTAGGAATTGTATCTCATTTTCATGGTGTGTCATTTTAAACCTCACTGGTGTGGGGGTGTTATTCCAAATTTCAAACCAATCTAGTAATGTTTGTCGCCCCCCCCCCCCCGCGCAAGACCATGAACACATCGTTGATGTATCTTACATAGAAGATCACCGGCGATGTGTCAGTGTTCCACAGGAATTGTTTTTTGAACTGAGACATGTATATATTGGAATACGATGGGGCCATATTAGACCCCATCGCCGTGCCTGTTAACGGCAAATAAAAGGATGTCTCAAAATGGAAATAGTTCCTGGTAAGACAATATTCCATAGGTGTCAAGAAAAAATCAATAGGGGGTCCCTCATATTGTGTACTGTCAATGAGGTGTTGTTTTGTTGCCAGCAGTCCAGCATCATGGGGGATGATAGTGTAGAGACTGTTGACATCCAGGGTGACCAGGATGTCACCAGTCTCCACACGCACATCCCTCATTTTCCTGATCAAATCATTAGTATCAGATATGTACGATCTGACATTCTTTACTATAGGCTGAAGGAGAATGTCTATTACTTTTGCTACGGGTTGCGTAAGCGACTGTACAGCTGAAACTATCGGCCTCCCAGGTGGGTGGTCCAAAGTTTTGTGTATTTTTGGGGTCGTGTATAGGATTGGGATTCTTGGGTATGTGGTAGTGCAATATTCAAAGATTTGTTCAGTTAAGTATCCTTGTTCAAAACCTAATTTTAAAATGCCATCCAGTTCTTTTTTGAACTTGGTCGTGGGATCATTAGGTAACTCTTTGTAGGTGTGGCCATCTGTCAGTTGTGTAAGTATGTCAACTCTGTAATCCTCATAGTCCATGAGGACTATGGCTCCACCTTTGTCGGCTGGGCGAATGACCAAAGTATGGTCATCTAGTAGTGATTTAATAGCTGTTCTTTCTGTATGTGTAAGATTGTGGCTCCATTTGTTATTAGTTCTTTGTAGTTCCATGTCTTGTGCTATTAGCCTTATAAAGGTCTTAGTGCTAGCACTACTGTTAGATGGCTCAAATGTGCTAGGTTTTTTGCATTTTTGTACAGGGCTAGTGTGTTCTGGTCTTATGGGGGCATGTTGAAAATATTCCTTTATTTTCATAGTGCGATTTAACTTGTACAGATCTAACTTTAGATCCATTTCTGTGGTGTTATGACTGGGTACGAAAGATAGGCCTTTGTTAAGCATGTTTTTTTCTGCTATTGTAAGGACATGCTTACTAAGATTAACCACTATATCCTCCGTCTGTTGCGGCGTGTGGGTCTGTATCTGCCCCCTTGCCCTCCTAATGTGTGGTCTGGAGTTCCTCCCCCTCCTCTGCGTGACCCCTAAAAAATGATCTGGGGTAGATTGTCCCCGATGCATATATGGGGGATGGTATGGAGGTTGTGTGGTGTACGTATTGGGAGATGTTGACAGCACCTTAAAAGAAGTCCTACAGCACACACAGGACAGCCTTATACACAAGGACAGTCCAACAGAGAAAGAAAACAACTTGAGCATGGCAGCAACCTTCTCACCCAACACTACTATGGCTGGAAAAATACTACGAGAACATTGGCCAGTAGTTAAAACAAACTCTAAATTTACATTTACGCACAACCTGACACCCATGGTAGCATATCGGAGGGGCACCAACCTCAGGGACATCCTAGTACGAACAGACCCTAAACCAAGCTATATGGACACAACACATATAAACATCAAAGGCTCATATCGATGCCTGGGGTGCACAACATGCAATGGACTCATGGCAACCAAAAATTTCCACCATCCACATACTAACAAAGTGTATAAGATCAAACACTAAATATCTTGTAACACCACGTTCGTAGTATATCTCCTATTCCGCCCATATGCCCGGTTCTATGTTGGCAAAACGAGCGGCACACTCCGCGAAAGGATGGCCAACCACAGACGGGCCATACGACAAGCACTAGCCCAAGGAGAGTCAAACCAACCGGTCGCCAGACATTGTGCTAGAATGGGACATCAAGTATCTACCATAAGGTACATTCTGATTGATCATATCCCCCCCCTGGACAGGGGGGGTGATCGCAACAAGGCCCTGCTAAGGCGAGAGGCAGAGTGGATGTATAGGTTGGGCACGGTAGCCCCAGGAGGATTAAATTCCCCCCCAGACTTTAAGGCGCTCATTTAAGCATAGATACAAACTGGGGCATGGTGAGTGGACGTGGAGAATATTGTGGCTAGGAGCTGGTGGTCAGGCCCCCTGTGGGGTAGACTATTCAGCACAGAGCACACAATCCTGTTTTTTTGGGGGGGGGACACGGAGGTGATCCCCTCCAATTAACAGCCCACGGTCCCCCTAAGCCTGTTGCCCACATATATACTCATGAAAACTTAAAGCAATGAGCAACCTTATAGTCAACATTCACCTATACTAACAGCCAGAGGAAGACGTCGAGTTATAGAGCATGGGAGACAAATAAAGACGACACTGAGATACACAAAAGCGGACCACGGACGGAAATAAAAAACTAGAGGATAAAAGCCTAGAGGATGGAAATAACCCCCGTTCCATGCACCAAACAAGTCAGGTTGTGAATGGACATCTAATAGGGTCAACAAACCTGGGACTATATTATAATTAACCATATAGTCAGAATTACAGGTAGTAACCTGAAGGAATATGTATCCAACAATATGTCTAAATATGTAACTAACATCTTGTTTAAGATTTGATGGGATAATAAGAACATACAAACAGTCAGCGAGGGGGAAACTTAATATGTAAGGAAGATTACAATGATTATAGTTTAGCTTCTATAGACCAGATTTGACATAACATATTGTAGTACTGAAACCAAATAACACAGCACAGAAACCTGGTGTACATAGGAGTAAAAGCACCTGAGAAGCTTTTACCTATTTTACTTTTAATTTTTATTTTTAATTTGTATTTAATTTTAAGGTTCAAGATACATGTAGCGTATAGGACAAACACGCTAAGGAGAACTAGTACCCGGTGGTTACCATACCAACCAAGGATACATATGATTATTTCAAGCACAGCTTATAGAACAATCCGCCAAGTAGATCCGGTTACGACTGATCCCCATACCAACCAGGATAACAAATGGCGGTGCCGCACATAAGTTAGATGAAATCGGGAATCACTCATGTAAGACATGAAAATGTTGAGCGGTGAGATAATAGATAATGTGCAGTACACAGATGTGCACATTAACACGAAAGGACAGATGCACAAAAGAGAGACACGCTGCAAAAAGAGAGATATAAACACATCTTGCAGAAATAGACACAATGTAAGATATGTACACTTAACAGTTTCCAGCCACAGTTGATGCACTACATTTAGGTTAATTTTTGACAACAAAAACCGGAAATATAACTAGACTAACTCCTTCCGGTCTGCACAGTGGAACGCAGGATATGCGTTCCACACACACTGTTTGGCGCCACCTCACTGAAATCACACAAAGTTACACAGGTATTTGACATTGCTAATCACTTTATTTTGTATATATGTTTGCTTGTTGCACTTAATTTTTATGCTGATGATGGGGAGGAAGTCCCTGAAAACTTTCCATTAAAGATTGTTTATCTGAGACCTGAGAGTGCATCCGTTTGTTCAGCAATATACATTGCATGACTGCACCCAGGCAGATGACCATAGGAGGGTAACACTGTACTTTGGACGGTATATATATATATATATATATATATATATATACACACACACACTAATACAGATGCATACATACACACTAATACAGATGCATACACACACTAATACAGATACACACACTCACACACACACACACAAATTAACTCACACACACATTAAAACACATTAACATACACACACATTAACACACACACATACACACACATTCACACACACACATTAAAACACACATTCACACACACACACATTAACACACACACACATACACACATTCACACATTAACACACACACACATTCACACACACACATTCACACAAACACACATTAACGCAAACACACAATAACACACACATACATTAACACACACACATTAACACACACACGCATTAACACACATACACATTAACACACACATTCACACACACACATTCACACACACACACATTCACACATTCACACACACACACATTCACACACACACTAACACACACATACACACATTCACACACACATTAACACACACATACACAAGGTAGTACTAGTAAATATTTACACTGTGATAGAACGGACCAGTGACACCTGCAGGCAGAAATTAAAAGTGCAGGCATTTTTTTTTTTTTTTTTTTTTTACTGTCACGGACAGTCTTTCTGCAGACACACTACAGTTTCTGCTATGAGATAGCACATTGCACACTTTTCTGCCTTGGGGACCCCGCTCATACAGCGGGTTAGGGACCGGAGCCCAGCTATAAAGTGAAAACCGCCTTAAAGTGAAACAAGGCGGTTTTAGCTTTCTTTTCACTTGCCAGTGTGTTTAAAGACTTGAAAACATGTTTGAACTAACATATATTAGGGGTGCAATAGCACTACGTTTAGTTTAACACTAGTACAGCACAGTATTCAATTAGTATTCAATAAATACTGTACCTGTAAAACGGTGACAATTACTGTAGTACAATTTGCCAGTCTGTAATGATATAAACAGAGTAAACTAAGCATAACAAAATGGTGCCAGTCACTTTTCTCGCAATCTTACGATGATTACAGCACTGTTTCTAAATTAAATCCTTGGAGGTTGAACTTCATCTCCACAAAGCGTTGTATTAGCGAAGGGCTGTAAAGTGAGGTATACCTGCATACCTGTATGCACAGTGTATATATATATATATATATATATATATATATATATATAAATATAAACTGTATATATACACACACACAATATAAATATTATGCACGTAAATATTTTAAAATATTTATTTTGTATATATATCTTTAGCAATGCAGTCATTAATTGCTCATTAATACAAAGTGTGTGTGTAGATAGATAGATAGATAGATAGATAGATAGATTATAGATCGATAGATAGATAGATGATAGATATAGATTTGACTTTAATGTACTAACAGCTATAAAAATGAACAAGGCTTTTTATGGATTAGTATTGTCTTTTTATCTTTTAGAAGATTATATATATATTTATGCCCTAGATTTTGTATATAAAATTATTCAAATACAATTTTATTTTCAGCTGAATCCACCTCAGTGTGATTAAAATGTGTTTGGACAAAACAATTTAAAGCCGATGCTAAACTTCACATACACATGCTTGCAACAGAAATATATTAGAAAACAACAGGGAAAATGAATTCAAGCTGGTGTCACCATTGATTTTACAATTGCACCACTCAATGTTCACTTGCAGAGGAGCTGGGATTCACGGTGTTTGGGATTTAAAATCAATAGTGCTCTTCCCTGCAGACAGCATCAAGTGTCCCTTTTATGTTGTCCTCTACAGATCAAGGGTCTGAGATGTGAAAGAAACAACACCAACAAGGTTATTAGAGAAACTGAGAAAGCTTGTACAAAATGTGACACATGTACAATAAATAGATTTGGCAGTGACTGTATAGTCATAGTGTGTCCTGCCAAGTAACATAGGATAAACAGTAACGTCAATGTGAATTAGAGAAAGTAAACTCAATTGTAAATGTCTCCATAATATAAGCAGTTACTATTAAAATGCTAGTTACAGACACCCTTCTCCCTAAAAAAAGAAAATCTGTGCAATTCAATTCATAAAGGGATGTTCTACACACAGAATTTCAATCATCTATATGTAAGAGCGGCATCTAAGCAAGATTTTTTTCTGGAAAAAAATGTGAAGGAATTTTTTTTTATTTTGTGATTCAGGCAAAGCCTACAATTTTAACCAACTTTCCAATTTACTCCAATTATCTAATTTGTTTCATTCTCTTGGTATCTTTTGTTGAAAATCATACCAAGGAGGCTCAGAAGCAGAAATGCACTACAGGGAAGTAACTGTTGATTCGTAGCGGCACCTGTATGTTTATTGTCAATGGCTCATGTAGTTTGTTCACCAAAGCCCCTGTCGAGCAGTGCTGTTCCTTAAAACCAAAGGTACCAAGAGAATGAAGCAAATTTGATAATAAAAGTAAATTTGAAAGTAGTTTAAAATTGTATGTTCAATCAGAATCATGAAAGAATTTCTTTGGGTTTCATGTCCTTTAAGGAGGTATCAGTTGAGTACCTACTAATGCTAATTAGCTTATGGGTAAAACTCCTAAAGTTTAGTTGGTAGAGATTGACACACACCTCTGCAGATGAGGAACATGTATTTATTAAAAAAAAGTGTCCTCTTTTATATTTTAAAATGATTTATAGATGTGGTGGAACTTTCCACTGTTTCCAAACACCTTTAGCAGCATAATGGCTGGTTGTTATTGGAAGAAATACCATCGGCTAGATTACACGTCTTGCGTTAGGCTGAAAAAGCAGCGTTAACAGGTCCTAACGCTGCTTTTTCACTACCGCTGCTATTACGAGTTTTGCAGGTTTAGGGGCACCGCACACTTCTTTGGCCTTACCGCAAAACGACTTACGTAAACTTTGTAAACCCTTTTTTCTATGGGACTTCCATAGCGCCGGTATTACAAGTCTGTCCTGGGAGGCCAAAAAGTGAGCGGTACACCCTCTACCTCCAAGATCCGTAACGCATTTTAAAGTTAGTAGTTAGGAGTTTTATGGTACAACGCCGTAGCATAAAACTCATAACTAAAGTGCTCAAAAAGTACACTAACACCCATAAACTACCTATTAACCCCTAAACCGAGGCCCTCTCGCATCGCAAACACTAAAATAAAATGTATTATAGTTGCAAACACTATTTAAATAATATTAACCCCTAATCTGTCTCCCCTAACATCACCGCCACCTACATTATACTTATTAACCCCTAATCTGCCGCTCCGGACATCACCGCCACCTACATTATTTTTATTAACCCCTAATCTGCCGCCCCCAATGTCGCCGCAACCTACCTACACTTATTAACCCCTAATCTGCCGCCCCCAACGTCGCCGCCACTATTCTAAATTTATTAATCCCTAAACCTAAATCTAACCCTAACACCCCTTAACCTAAATATAATTTAAATAAATCTAAATAAAATTCCTATCATTAACTAAATAATTCCTATTTAAAACTAAATACTTACCTATAAAATAAACATTGTAGCTAGCTTACGGCTAGATTTAGATTTTTGTCGGTAAGGACCCGCGTAGCTAAAGCTGGCTTTTTTCTGGCCGCACCTTTAAAATAACTCTGGTATTGAGAGTCCACAGAATGGCTGCGTTAGGCTCCAAAAAAGGAGCGTAGAGCATATTTAACGCCACTGCAACTCTCGATACCAGAGTTGCTTACGGACGCGGCCAGCCTCAAAAACGTGCTCGTGCACGATTCCCCCATAGGAAACAATGGGGCTGTTTGAGCTGAAAAAAAACCTAACACCTGCAAAAAAGCTGCGTTCAGCTCCTAACGCAGCCCCATTGTTTGCTATGGGGAAACACTTCCAACGTCTGCACCTAACACTCTAACATGAACCCCGAGTCTAAACACCCCTAACCTTACACTTATTAACCCCTAATCTGCCGCCTCCACTATCGCTGACCCCTGCATATTATTATTAACCCCTAATCTGCCGCACCGTAAACCGCCGCTACTTACATTATCCCTATGTACCCCTAATCTGCTGCCCCTAACACCGCCGACCCCTATATTATATTTATTAACCCCTAATCTGCCCCCCACAACATCGCCTTCACCTGCCTACACTTATTAACCCCTAATCTGCCGACCGGACCTGAGCGCTACTATAATAAAGTTATTAACCCCTAATCCGCCTCACTAACCCTATAATAAATAGTATTAACCCCTAATCTGCCCTCCCTAACATCGCCGACACCTAACTTCAAACATTAACCCCTAATCTGCCGACTGGAGCTCACCGCTATTCTAATAAATGTATTAACCCCTAAAGCTAAGTCTAACCCTAACACTAACACCCCCCTAAATTAAATATAATTTTAATCTAACGAAATTAATTATCTCTTATTAAATAAATTATTCCTATTTAAAGCTAAATACTTACCTGTAAAATAAATCCTAATATAGCTACACTATAAATTATAATTATATTATAGCTATTTTAGGATTAATATTTATTTTACAGGTAACTTTGTAATTATTTTAACCAGGTACAATAGCTATTAAATAGTTAATAACTATTTAATAGTTACCTAGTTAAAATAATAACAAAATTACCTGTAAAATAAATCCTAACCTAAATTACAATTAAACCTAACACTACACTATCATTAAATTAATTAAATAAAATATCTACAATTACCTACAATTAAACCTAACACTACACTATCAATACATTAATTAAATACAATATCTACAAATAACTACAATGAAATAAACTAACTAAAGTACAAAAAATAAAAAAGAACTAAGTTACAAAAAATAAAAAAATATTTACAAACATAAGGAAAATCTTACAACAATTTTAAACTAATTACACCTACTCTAAGCCCCCTAATAAAATAACAAAGCCCCCCAAAATAAAAAAATGCCCTACCCTATTCTAAATTACTAAAGTTCAAAGCTCTTTTACCTTACCAGCCCTGAACAGGGCCCTTTGCGGGGCATGCCCCAAAGAATTCAGCTCTTTTGCCTGTAAATAAACCTAACACTAAGCCCCTGAAGATCATCCTACCTTGTCTTCACCATACCAGGTTCACCGATCGGTCCTGGCTCCAAAATCTTCATCCAACCCAAGCGGGGGCTGGCGATCCATCATCCGGCAGCTGAAGAGGTCCAGAAGAGGCTCCAAAGTCTTCATCCTATCCGGGAAGAAGAGTAGATCCGGACCGGCAACCATCATCTTCCAAGCGGCATCTTCTATCTTCATCCGATGAGGACCGGCTCCATCCTGAAGACCTCCACCGCGGACCCATCTTCATCCGGCGACGTCCAACTGAAGAATGACGGTTCCTTTAAGGGACGTCATCCAAGATGGCGTCCCTCGAATTCCGATTGGCTGATAGGATTCTATCAGCCAATCGGAATTAAGGTAGGAATATTCTGATTGGCTAATGGAATCAGCCAATCACAATCAAGTTCAATCCGATTGGCTGATCCAATCAGCCAATCAGATTGAGCTTGCATTCTATTGGCTGTTCCGATCAGCCAATAGAATGCGAGCTCAATCTGATTGGCTGATTGGATCAGCCAATCGGATTGATCTTGATTCTGATTGGCTGATTCCATCAGCCAATCAGAATATTCCTACCTTAATTCCGATTGGCTGATAGAATCCTATCAGCCAATCGGAATTCGAGGGACGCCATCTTGGATGACGTCCCTTAAAGGAACCGTCATTCTTCAGTTGGACGTCGCTGGATGAAGATGGGTCCGCGGTGGAGGTCTTCAGGATGGAGCCGGTCCTCATCGGATGAAGATAGAAGATGCCGCTTGGAAGATGATGGTTGCCGGTCCGGATCTACTCTTCTTCCCGGATAGGATGAAGACTTTGGAGCCTCTTCTGGACCTCTTCAGCCGCCGGATGATGGATCGCCAGCCCCCGCTTGGGTTGGATGAAGATTTTGGAGCCAGGACCGATCGGTGAACCTGGTATGGTGAAGACAAGGTAGGATAATCTTCAGGGGCTTAGTGTTAGGTTTATTTAAGGGGGGTTTGGGTTAGATTAGGGGTATATGGGTGGTGGGTTGTAATGTTGGAGGGGTATTGTATGTTTTTTTTTACAGGCAAAAGAGCTGAATTCTTTGGGGCATGCCCCGCAAAGGGCGCTGTTCAGGGCTGGTAAGGTAAAAGAGCTTTGAACTTTAGTTATTTAGAATAGGGTACGGCATTTTTTATTTTGGGGGGCTTTGTTATTTTATTAGAGGGCTTAGAGTATGTGTAATTAGTTTAAAATTGTTGTAAGATTTTTCTTATGTTTGTAAATATTTTTTTATTTTTTGTAACTTAGTTCTTTTTTATTTTTTGTACTTTAGTTAGTTTATTTCATTGTAGTTATTTGTAGGTATTGTATTTAATTAATGTATTGATAGTGTAGTGTTAGGTTTAATTGTAGGTAATTGTAGGTATTTTATTTAATTTATTTATTGATAGTGTAGTGTTAGGTTTAATTGTAACTTAGGTTAGGATTTATTTTACAGGGAATTTTGTAATTATTTTAACTATTTTAGCTATTAAATAGTTCTTAACTATTTAATAGCTATTGTACCTGGTTAAAATAAATACAAAGTTACCTGTAAAATAAATATTAATCCTAAAATAGCTATAATATAATTATAATTTATATTGTAGCTATATTAGGATTTATATTACAGGTAAGTATTTAGCTTTAAATAGGAATAATTTATTTAATAAGAGTTAATTTATTTCGTTAGATTAAAATTATATTTAACTTAGGGGGGTGTTAGTGTTAGGGTTAGACTTAGCTTTAGGGGTTAATACATTTATTAGAATAGCGGTGAGCTCCAGTCGGCAGATTAGGGGTTAATGTTTGAAGTTAGGTGTCGGCGATGTTAGGGAGGGCAGATTAGGGGTTAATACTATTTATTATAGGGTTAGTGAGGCGGATTAGGGGTTAATAACTTTATTATGATAGCGGTGCGGTCCGCTCGGCAGATTAGGGGTTAATAAGTGTAGGCAGGTGGAGGCGACGTTGTGGGGGGCAGATTAGGGGTTAATAAATATAATATAGGGGTCGGCGGTGTTAGGGGCAGCAGATTAGGGGTACATAGCTATAATGTAGGTGGCGGCTCTTTGCGGTCGGCAGAATAGGGGTTAATTATTGTAGGTAGCTGGCTGCGATGTTGTGGGGGGCAGGTTAGGGGTTAATAAATATAATATAGGGGTCGGCAGTGTTAGGGGCAGCAGATTAGGGGTACATAAGGATAACGTAGGTGGCGGTCGGCAGATTAGGGGTTAAAAAAAATAAATCGAGTGGCGGCGATGTGGGGGGGGGCCTCGGTTTAGGGGTACATAGGTAGTTTATGGGTGTTAGTGTACTTTAGAGTACAGTAGTTAAGAGCTTTATGAACCGGCGTTAGCCCAGAAAGCTCTTAACTACTGACTTTTTTCTGCGGCTGGAGTTTTGTCGTTAGATTTCTAACGCTCACTTCAGCCACGACTCTAAATACCGGAGTTAGAAAAATCAGATTGAAAAGATAGGATACGCAATTGACGGTAGGGGATCTGCGGTATGGAAAAGTCGCGGCTGAAAAGTGAGCGTAGACCCTTTTTTGAGTGACTCCAAATACCGGAGGTAGCCTAAAACTAGCGTTAGGAGCCTCTAAAGCTGGTTTCACGGCTACCGCCAAACTCCAAATCTAGGCCTTAGGGTTTATTTCTATTTTACAGGCAAGTTTGTATTTATTTTAACTAGGTAGAATAGTTATTAAATAGTTATTAACTATTTAATAACTACCTAGCTAAAATAAATACAAATTTACCTGTAAAATAAAACCTAACCTAAGTTACACTAACACCTAACACTACACTACATTAACTAAATTAAATACAATTATATACATTAAATACAATTAGCTAAAGTACAAAAAAAAAACACTAAATTACAGAAAATAAAAAACAAATTACAGATCTTTAAAGTAATAACACCTAATCTAATAGCTCTATCAAAATAAAAAAGCCCCCCCCAAAATAAAAAACCCTAGCCTAAACTAAACTATCAATAGCCCTTAAAAGGACCTTTTGCGGGGCATTGCCCCAAAGTAATCAGCTCTTTTACCTGTAAAAAAAAAATATAAACAACCCCCCCAACAGTAAAACCCACCATCCACACAACAAACCCCCCAAATAAAAAGCTAACTAAAAAAAACCTAAGCTCCCCATTGCCCTGAAAACATTTGGATGGTCATTGCCCATAAAAGGGCAGTTAGCTCTTTTGCGGCCCAAAGCCCTAACCTAAAAATAAAACCCACCCAATACACCCTTAAAAAAACCTAACACTAACCCCCTGAAGATCGACTTACTGTTCTGAAGACCGGACATCCATCCTCAAGGAAGCGGCAGAAGCCTTCATCCAACTGGGCCAAAATCCTCAACGAAGCCGGGAGAAGTCTTCATCCAAGCCGGGCGAAGTGGTCCTCCAGACGGGCAGAAGTCTTCATCCAGACGGCTCTTTTATCTTCATCCATCTGATGCGGAGCGGCTCCATCTTCAAGTCATCCAACACGGATCATCTTCTTCATCCGGAGTCTTCTTACTGAATGACGGTTCCTTTAAGTGACGTCATCCAAGATGGCGTCCCTTAGATTCCGATTGGCTGATAGAATTCTATCAGCCAATTGGAATTAAGGTAGAAAAAATCCTATTGGCTGATACAATCAGCCAATAGGATTGAAGTTCAATCCTATTGGCTGATCCAATCAGCCAATAGGATTGAGCTTGCATTCTATTGGCTGATTGGAACAGCCTATAGAATGCGAGCTTCGTTGAGGACTTAGGCCCGGTTGAATGAAGACTTCTGCCGCTTTCTTGAGGATAGATGTCCGGTCTTCAGAACAGTAAGTCGATCTTCAGGGGGTTAGTGTTAGGATTTTTTAAGGGTGTATTGGGTGGCTTTATTTTTAGGTTAGGGTTTGGGCCTGCAATAGAGCTAACTGCCCTTTTAAGGGCAATACCCATCTTAATGTCCTTTTCAGGGCAATGGAGAGCTTAGGTTTTTTTAGTTAGTATTTTATTTGGGGGGTTGGTTGAGTGGGTGGTGGTTGGGGGGTTGTTTGTATTTTTTTAAAAGGTAAAAGAGCTGATTACTTTGGGTCAATGCCCTGCAAAAGGCCCTTTTAAAGGGACAGTCAACCATAGAATTGTTATTGTTTTAAAAGATAGATAATCCCTTTATTACTCATTCCCCAGTTTTGCATAACCAACACAGTTATATTAATGTACTTTTTACCTTTGTGATTACCTTGTATCTAGGAACCTTCTTCCAGCCCCCTGATCACATGACTGTGACTCTTTATTATCTATTGTCTTAAATTTAGCATTGTATTGTGCTAGATCTTAAATAACTTTCTGTGCCTGAACACAGTGTTATCTATATGGCCCACGTGTACTTTCTGTCTCTTTGTGTTGAAAAGAGATTTTAAAAGCATGTGATAAGAGGCAGCCCTCAAAGGCTTAGAAATTAGCATATGAGCCTACCTATGTTTAGTTTAAACTAAGAATACCAAGAGAAAAAAGCAAATTTGATGATAAAAGTAAATTGGAAAGTCAATTAAAATTAAAAGTCCTATCTGAATAATGAAAGTTTAATTTATACTTGACTGTCCCTTTAAGGGCTATTGATAGTTTAGTTTAGGCTAGGGTTTTCTTTTATTTTGGGGGGCATTTTTTTATTTTGATAGGGCTATTAGATAAGGTGTAATTAGTTTAAATATCTTGTAATTTGTTTATTATTTTCTGTAATTTAGTGTTCATTTATTTTTGTACTTTAGCTAATTTAATTGTTTTTAATTTAGTAAATTTATTTAATTGTAGTGTAGTGTTAGGTGTTATTGTAACTTAGGCTAGGTTTTATTTTACAGTTACTTTTGTATTTATTTTAGCTAGGTAGTTATTAAATAGTTAATAACTATTTAGTAACTATTCTACCTAGTTAAAATAAATACAAACTTGCCTGTAAAATAAAAAATAAACCCTAAGCTAGCTACAATGTAACTATTAGTTATAATTTAGCTAGCTTAGGGTTTATTTTATAGGTAGGTATTTAGTTTTAAATAGGAATTATTTAGGTAATAATATTAATTTTTATTTAGATTTATTTAAATTATATTTAAGTTAGGGGGTGTTAAGGTTAGACTTAGGTTTAGGGGTTAATACATTTAGACTTAGGTTTAGGGGTTAATACATTTAGTATAGTGGCGACGTTGGTGGCGGCAGATTAGGGGTTAATAAATGTAGGTAGGTGGAGGCGATGTTAGGGACGGCAGATTAAGGGTTAATAATATTTAACTAATGTTTGTGAGGCGGGAGCACGGCAGTTTAGGGGTTAATATGTTTATTATAGCGGCAGCGACGTTGGGGGTGGCAGATTAGGGGTTAATAAATGTAGGTAGGTTGCAATGACATTGGGAGAGGGAGATTAGGGGTGGGCGGCCATGTTGGGGGGTTAATAAATATAATGTAGGGGACGGCGAAGTCCGGAGCAGTAGATTAGGGGTTAAAAAATATAATATAGGTGGCAACGATGTCGGGGGTGGCTGATTAGGGGTTAATAAGTGTAAGATTAGGGGTGTTTAGGAATCAATGGGGCTGCGTTACTGTTGCTTTTTGGCAGGTGTTAGACTTTTTCCCAGCCTGCTCTCCCCATTGATTCCTATGGGGAATGCGTGCACGAGCACGTATGACCAGCTCACCGCTGACTTAAGCAGCGCTGGTATTGGGGTGCGGTATGGAGCACAATTTTGCTCAACGCTCACTTCTTGCCTTTTAACGCCGGGTTTGTAAAAACCCGTAATACCAGCGCTGCAGGTAAGTGAGTGGTGAGAGAAAACTGCTCGTTAGCACCGCACAGCCTCTAACGCAAAACTCGTAATATAGCTATTTAATAACAGGTAATAGTGAGGAAATTCTTAACCTGTGATTAAGATTCTATTTACGCTGTTAGCCCCAAACCTTATTAGGTAATTAAATGTACATTTCTATGTTATTACTCAGGCCTTTATGGTTTAAAGTATGGAATATCTTTCAGTAATTCTGTAGTCACTTTATATAAGATATTTTCTCCTGGACCATTTCAAGTATGTGGGACTTGATACCCAAAACCAAAAGGCCTTATCACCCAACCATATTTAAAATAGACAAGCTTTTAAAGTGAAGGTCAATTTGGATGAATTAGTGCCTGGTTTTTAATAAACCTATCAAAAACAAGGGCACTTTAATTCATCAAAATTGACATTTCACTCCTTTTCTTCAAAAACTTACCTTTTAATCCTTTCAGCCGCTGCTCCGCTTCCTCTGCCCATCGCAAGCCCTCTTCGCTTGTCCAAAATGACGAACCCGGCTTCCTCCAATCACAGCGTTGTCTTAGGCCATGATCCCCCCAGGGGGAAAGCCGTTATTGGAGGAAGCCGGATTCGTCATTTCTGACGTAAGAAGAGGCTTCCGACGGCCAGGGGAATCGCTGGAGCGGCATTCAGGATTAAAAGGTAAGTTTTTGAAGAAAGGGAGTGAAATGTCAATTTTGATGAATTAAAGTGCCCTTGTTTTTAATAGGTTTATTAAAAAACAGGCACTAATTCATCCAAATTGACCATCACTTTAAGTTCTTTTTTATCTATGCATCAAAAAAGTATTTTCTATATTACAAAATATCTGCAAGCAAATTAAAAATATTTAAAACTGACATTTTGTCAGATAAAATATGGATCATCTTGCAGGCCCAGGAAAGGCATCAAAAGAGGTTTATCTGTCTTCTTTTGCTGTGGCCAGTTAGGGACAGAAATAATAAAACTCCTGCACATACCAACCAATCACTGTTGAGCATATAGGAGTGTGAGGGTTCTGATCACCATGATATACACTTTAATATCTCTGGGAGGAAGGATGGAAGCACTACAATCAATTTAAAGAATTAAATTAAAGGACAAGTAGCTAAAATATATAATGCAAAGTTTTTTTTAATTATGCATAAATAAATATAGGAAATTACATTTTGATTTGAATGTCCATTTAAAGGGCCATTATAGTAAAAAAAAACTGCATGCTCTAGTTTGTTAGAGCATGTCACTTTATTACTAGCAACCTTGCCACCTGGGAGCCGTAGAGAACTAACTGCTGGTTCTGAGCAGAAACTGCTGCTGAACTAATCAGCAAAGATAGTTACACAGCTGGGTCTTTTCGCTAGGGCTCCAGAGCAATACTTTACCTATGTGTTTAATCCCCACATAGCATTGCAGGGTTGCTAGTGATAAAATGACATGCTATAACAAAATAGAATGTGCAATTGTTGCACTATAATTGTCCTGTTGGAGTAGCCTACCATTAGTTTCTATTTCTTCTACATAATTATACATATATTATACCTTGTAGGTGATCTAAGTTTACAGTTTTAAATATATTTTATATCATGTAACCTTTTGGTTTATTTAAAAACTGGATCTTACCAAACATTTAATTTGCATTACAAAATGTCATAAATATTCACACATTTATTTATAAAATTAAATGATTATAAGGAAAGAACATTTAAACCAACATAACCTACAAAACCTGGTGTAAAACTGGCTATTATCACACACCTACCCTTGTTCCTCATTAGTTACATACTGAGTACTCTGCACTAAATATACATCCTGTAAATGAATGAGAAGCAATTAATCACATAGATATGTTTTTGCATTAAATATTTTCAAGTAAAACTGTTACATTAAACTAATAGAGCAAAACTAGTTATGTGTGTCCTACTATGCATAGAAAAAAGTTAAGTGCTCATAAAATAGCAACCACACCAATCAGTATGAAGAAAATATCAAATTTACTGGGTTATATTAGAGTAACATGCAGACAATATTTAGTATAACACCTAAAATCATAGAATTAGACCACTGGTCATTAAAAATAAATAAAATACAATGGCAATATGTAAAACAATTTTAAGATCAGCATATAAGAACAAGAAACAAGAGTCCACAATATTATCCAGCTAAATAAAACTTGTATAAAAGTGCTGGAAAACGGATCACACTTGTCCGTTATTCAAAACAGAGATTGGGGCTGTTCAACCACAACCGCTTTAAAAAAAAAACTTATTTCCCGCACATGACAAGGGAGATAACCTTAAACTTTTTGAAGAAAGAGTTAAGAAAGATCTAGAATCTATGAACAAAAAGAACGTTAAACTTAAATCTTTCTAAAGAAGATAATAAAACTTAAAAAGGATTTGAGAAAAAATAAAGAAATAATAATTAAACAAGCAGATAAAGTTTATCATGAATACTGAGGACTATCTGAAAGAGTCAATGAGACTTTTATGAGATGAGACCACTTATAAAAAGCTTAGATCTAATCCCATAAATGAACAAAATAAGAAACTAGACGAGATTTTAAAAGTAGCGAAACATAAAGGGTTTATTGATGAGAAAGAAAAATATTTTTTACATTCTAAATTCCCTAGGACACCTATTTTCTATTTTCTACCAATGATTCATAAGTCTATGACCAACCCACCAGGATGCCCTATAATATAACGGTCAATCTGTCTAAATGTGTAGACCAATTTTTACAAAAATATGTAAAACATTTATCTTCCTATCTCAAAGATTCTACCCAATTGCTTAGAGATTTAGAAAAAATATTTGGCAAGATAACCTGATTATGGTGACTAGTCGATGAGTTGGGTTTAAAAGCAATCAGACACTTTTTAGGGAAAGATGTAAATATGCATAATGACCAAACAGATTTTCTTCTCCAGGTTATAGATTTCATATTGAGGAATAATTGTTTCAACTTTGATGGGAACTACTATTTACAAAAGAGAGGGACCGGTATGGGTACTAGGTTCGCACCCAGTTACACTAACTTGTTTATGGGATTCTATGTATAAAATGTTATCTATGGGGGTCCCTGGGGTGTGAATCTGGTATTCTATAGAAGATATATTTTTGATATCTTCATCATTTGGAGAGTAGATAGTGAATTGTTTAAAGTATTTTTAGAAGATATTAACTGTAATAATGAGGGTTTAAATTTTACTAACAAAACTAGTACACAAAGAATCCATTTCTTAGATATTGAAATAGAAATTAAAGATAAAAAAATAAAGACCAAAATGTTTTTCAAAAAAGTAGACGCCAATAATTATATTCACGTGGAAAGGTGTCATCTAGAAAATATTCCAAAAAGCCAAATATTGAGGATTAGAAAATACTGTAGTGATCTACAAGATTTTAACACACAAGCTGAAACTCTCAAACAAAGGTTTTTGGAAAGAGGTTATGATGAGGAAAAAATAGATAAGACTATGGGGCCCATTTATCAAGCTCCGTAAGGAGCTTGTGGGCCCGTGTTTCTGGGGAAGTCTTTAGACAGGAATTGCTGGAATTTAACCTGATCGAGTATGATCGGGTTGATTGACATCCCTGCTGGCGGCCGATTGGCCGCGAGTCTGCAGGGGGCGGCGTTGCACTAGCAGCTCTTGTGAGCTGCTGGTGCAATGCTGAATACGGAGAGCGTATTGCTCTCCGCATTCAGCGAGGTCTTGCGGACCTGATCCGCACTGTCAGATCAGGTCCGCAAGACCTTTAGTAAATAGGCCTCAGCACATCTAATTAGTCTAGAAGATAGGGAAAGACTGATGACCCCCAAACTTAAACAGCCAGAGAATACCAACGATGAAAAAATATCATTACCCTTTATCACTTAATATAGTTAACAACATAACAGCATAAAATCAATCCTAAATAAACATTGACACTTAATTGTTTTTTCACCCCACTGATAAATTTGTTCTATTCATATTTGTCTCTTTACACTTATTGCTATATATATTCATATGTTTATTGTTTTATATATATTCATGTACAAGCAACTTGGGTCCTTTTAAAAGTGTTTATTCACATATCTATTGCTATTCATTTACTAGCATTAACAGATATAAACTCTCAATTTAGATGGTCTGTTCCTTTAAATGAGCTCAACAATATAGCCACTCCCACATTTGCAGAAACCGCTATAAATTGAGTGATTGAGAAGTGATTGAGAAGTAGATATCATCTTTGATAAAGGCCACAACCAGTCTGAAACGCGTAGATGAAACTGCTGGTTTTATCTATACACAGTCCCTAATCCGAATGTACAGAGAAAAAGGTATCTGATTGGCCGGAGGAGGTCATAAGATTACAGACACAGACACGGAAGTCACTAGCACACACAAAGGGCAAACCCCGAAGCGGTATCATCTGGATTCACTTAAGGACAACGGCTGGGTCGTGAGCAGATCGCTGTGGTGCAGTAAGTTGCCACGTCCCCTTTGAGGTCTGTTGTACCAGGTGAGCGCTACATGTGAACTGTTTCACACCTCCTGGATGTCTCCCCTTGTTTGTTTAAAGTGGATGTGGTTGAACAGCTCCAATCTCTGTTTTGAACAACGGACAAGTGTGATCTGTTTTCCAGCACTCTTAGTTTTATTTAGCTGGATAACATTGTGGACTCTTGTTTCTTGTTTTTATATGCTGATCTTAAAATTGTTTTACATATTGCCATTGCATTTCATTTATTTTTAACCACCAGTGGTGTATTTCTGTGATTTTAGGATTTATACTAAATATTATCTGTATTTTACTCTGATATAACCCAGTCAATTTGATATTTTGTTCATACTGATTGGTGTGGCTGCTATTTTCTGCGCACTTAACTTTTTTCTGTTTTTACCTACTCTCTTGTGATTGGCTGTAGAGGACAATCCCACTTTGTTAAGTTGCAATACCACCCTATTGAGTGTCTGGAGATATAACCTTTTCTTGTACCTGCCCTACTATGCATCATTGGCTGATATGGACAGTTCCCACAATTCTTTTGGTGGAGAGGGACACACCACTGCAAGCTTAACAAGAAAACTGGCTTGTATGTATGTATTGGGTACTTGTAAAGCGCGGCTAATCACCCGTAAGGGTCTCAAGGCGCTGCTCATTTTATCGACCTCAGAAGGATGAAAGGCTGAGTGGACCTCACCGGGGATCGAACCTGCAACCCTTGGGTTGCTACAGAGCTCAGCCACAGTGCCTTAGCATGCTGAGCTATCTGTCTGGTTTATTTCAGACAGAAAAATATAAAAAGAGAGTAAAAATAAAACAGTAATGCAATTTGATATGTCTTTTTTTAGTATAAAATGGGGAAAATCTTTCCCAGGGGCATAACTAAACCTTAATGGGCCAAAGGGCAAAGGCTGCAAATGGGCCCCCTATTTCAACAGAGCCCTTCCTGGCTATTTGAAATCAGCAGAAACTGGACCAGCAACCACGTAGGGGCAAGAGGAGCTGCTTCTCTGTAATTAGGAGTTATTCTTTCTCCTTTAATAGTCCACACAAGAGTATATGCACGTGCTATGCCTTTCTGTACAAAATATTGTGTCAGTTTTTTCTGTACAGCCACACTATGATGGCCATCTTGGAAACCCTGCCACCATATTTTAAAGACAAATCTATACACATTCCTCACACTGTGAGCCCCATTTTTTCACTGAGGGGGCAAAGGATGACGCAAGCAGAGCCCATGCCCCCTTGTGTGCAAAACAAATACTTATTGCAAACCCAAATGGGCCCCCTAGAGGTACAAGCCAGGTCTCGTTTGAGACTTCTGAGACCCCTGTAGTTATGCACGTGACTGTTGCTTTAATGTTTGACCTTATAATTATAACAATCTTACATTTCTACAGTTACTTGTCGATTACACTTTCTCAATTTCTGTTTGCCCCTATTTTTCTTTTTTTTTCATTGTCATATATTCCTACAATTTAAAAAAAAACTCCTGTATATTTCAGCAAGGATTAGTCTATTTGGTCAGAACCATAGAAAGTTAGCTGCTAGTTGGCTGACAGAAGTCAATCAACTGAAAGGGACATTGTTGTTTTGTATTGGACAGTGGGTTTTTTCCGATTTAGGAAAATCATGTAAAGAATTAAAAAAAAGAGTTATATTTTCTCCTGCACCATCACTCATTAATTTATTTCTTAATGCAAAAAACACATCAAAACGAATTATTTTCTTTTGCATTTGTCTGACTCTGAATGCACGTCTATTATCCATAATAGATAAAATAGATAATACTAAAATACATTAAGAAAAATGTTATATGTTGCTAAACATATCTCAAAAAAGTAGAAAATATCATTTTGCATTGAATTCCGGAGGTGCTTAATATTTATTGTATCTATGATCAGAAAAGAATTGTTAGACACATTATTCATTAATTATGTTTGTGCAATCTTCTCAGAGAGGAACATAATATATTCTTTTAGCAAGAATATGTGGGTTACATGTCTTTCTGTACTTGAGTTCAATTACTGCAGTCATTCCTGTTGTTGTTTGGGGTTGCCCCTTATTATACAACCCAGAAGTACAATAAGAAATACCTTGTGTACATATACATAACTTCGTATTTAAGACATTGATTTATAAGATAGTTTTGGATATCAAGGGTTGATTTGGTCATGTAACATATCCTAGAGAGCTAAAACTCTTGCTCCAAAAATCTTAGTTCAGAGTGTAAATATGGAAAGTACCCCTCTTCCTCAGTAAAGAAGGTAATATTAAACAGTTATATGCCAAATGCACTCATAACATACACAGGATTGATCCATTAAAAAGCTACATTTTCATTGCAAACAATTTTAGTAGAGGGGCTGTAATCTCACTGCATGTACAACTGATATGAATAGGTAGATAAGCACTGTTGTTGCTAGCAGTGAGGTAATACCTTTTTAAAAATGAATATGCTACATTTGTTGATACACAGCTTTACAAGTTACATTTATTATAACATGTTTTAATTCCAATTTGTATTATAAGGTAACAAAGCACTATGATTTCTAGACTCAGTTACCACCATTTTGCCAAGTATTTGAAAAACACTATTTGAGGGGGCATGACATGGGAATAATTTATGGGTGTGGCCATTAATATGCCCCACTCACTTCACACACAGTATGTAGCAACATACCCTGCAGTAATATCTTACTTAAATGTATGAGTCAATGCTTCTCTTGCTTCATCCAGTACCCTAAATTATCATTCTGACTTTTCCTTAACACTGTAGACAAGTGATGGCCTATGAGGGCCTAAGGTCAATATATTTAAAAGCCTTTAGGGCTGCATCCAAATTTATGGCTGTTAAAACACACAAATAATAATATATAGTCCTAAAAAATACACTATATAATACTGAGGTAGTCATCAAGGCCTGTAATGTATTCTAAATAAAGGTTTAAAGGGGTCATTCAGTATACAACTCTGGCAAATAAAACTTAAAATGGAAAGTTAAAAAATGCATTTCAGTGTGTAGAGAATAATGTGATTGGGAGAGTGGGGGAAAGTGAAGAGGGGGAAGAGAGAGGCATAGAGAGGAAGAGGTTTAGAGAGAGACAAGTAAGGAGAGGTACAAAGAAAATTAGAGATGTAGAGAGAGAGAAAGAGGAAGAGGTAAAGAGATGCACAAAAAGAGAGACAAAGAGAGAGAGAGGGAGAGGCAGAGAGAGTGGGGGAGAAAGAGAGAGAGAGAGAGAGAGAGAGAGATGGGAAGTCAGATAGGGGAGAAGTAGAGAGTAGGAGAGAGGAAAAGAGAGGAGGAGAGGAAGAGAAAGAGAAGATGTAGAGATATTTAGAAAGAGATGGAGCAGTAAAGAGAGAGAGGAGGAGAGGTAGAGAGGCAGATATAGAGAGAGAGCAAGCAGTAAAGAGAGAGGGGAGTAACAAAGGGGGGTAAAGAGAAAGATAAATAGGGAGAATGAGAGAGATAGTGAGGTAAAGGTGGAGAGAGACAGAGATAGTAAGAGAGAGCTAGGGAGATAGATAGAGAGGGAGAGGAAGAGAGAGACAGAGATAGTAAGGGAGTGATAGGGAGAGATAGGGAGGGGGAGTTAGAGAGTGAGACAGGGAGAGGTAGAGAGATGGAGGGAAAGAGAGTGGGGGAGAGAGAGGGGGATAGAGAGAGGGGCATAGAGAGAAGGGGAGAAAGAGAGAAGATGAGAAAGAGAGCAGGAGAAGTCAGAGAGGGGGAAGAAAGATAGGAAAGGATAGGCAGATAAATAGGGAGGGAAAGGTAGAGAAAGAGATAGAGATGGCAAGGTAGAGAGAGGGAGAGGTGAGAGATAGAGGGAGAGGTAGAGAAAGAGTGGAGAAAAGAAAGATGAGAATAATATACGAATGAAACAGACAAACTGACAACATATGGGGAGAGATAAATGGCAAGATAGAGATGTGGGAGAGAGTGGAAAAGAGATGGGGAAATAAACTATCAGGAGAGACAGATGGGAGGGAGCGTGGAGAGAGAGAGAGAAGGGGAGAGGTAAAAAGAGAGCAAAGATTATAATCTGATTATAAAATATATTTTTCATTTATAAATCACCAATCAGCAAGCGCTACCCAGGTGCTGAACTAAAAATGGGCAGGCTCCTAAGCTTAAATTCCTGATTTTCAAATAAAGATACAAAGAGAACAAAGAAAATTGATAATAGGAGTAAATTAGAAAGTTGATTAAATTTGCATGCTCTATCTGAATTATGAAAGAAAACATTTAGGTTACAAGTCCCTTTAACTTGTGCCACTTGGTTCAGACAGTTGTGTGCAGTTTTATTATAAAAATACTAATTTTCTTTGCTTTATTTTAAGTGTTGGCACTTTAGATAAATAAATGGGTTTCCTGTTTTAGTTTGGGAGCCATCCTTGTACCTAAGAATTGAAAAATAAAACAGGAAAGAGAGGTAATAAGGTTTATTACTACATATTCCTCTCTTTCTAACATAATTTATTCTCAAAAAACATTGGCATATTTTGAGAATAGACCCTTACTTAAAAAAAAAAAATGTTGGTTAGAAGCCATTTGATAGATATGGAAGAAGGGAACCCTTGTAAAAAGGATCATACCTTGAGGGCACTGCAGGATATATATCAACTGTCAAACTAAAAATATAATTTACTGTATTGCTTGGGGATGAAATGATTTCTACTATGTGGGTATGTCAAACAGGAGCCATGGCATTAGACTCATAGAACATTTATATAATATCAGAAATGCTAGAAGCGACACAGAAATGGATAAAAAAAAACATCTGTGGCCAGACATTTCCTTGTCCACCATTGTGGTCTAGAATGCAAATTGAAATGGAGCATCTAAAATTGGGTATCATGGTGGTGATCCATAATGTCCTCTCTTGAGGTTGGAAAGTGGATATACCTAATGAATTCAGTCTACCCCAGGAATGAAAGTAATAACGCCTTTATTTAAAAAATAAATAATACAAATCATAGTAATTCTAATCATTATTTCTCTTACCAGAAGACATCTCATTATTTAAATTAAGAAGCTTCCAGTTTTCAACAGATAACATTTTTTTAGAACGGAGATCTTGTAAATAGCATGAAATGCAGAGCTTCTCTTTGCAATATTTGAAGAAAAATATTGATCCAAGCTAAAGAACTGGACTCCATTGGTCCATGACATATAACCATAAAAACCTATGGAATTCAGTTCTCAGAGCTGGGACCTCATAATCTTGATTGGTTGGATGTTCTCCTTTTCTCCAGCAGTTTAAACAACCTGAAAAATACCAGAGCATACAGATCATTCATCACGTAAAAAAACAAAGCAAAGCAGTGAAAGCTCTGTTGTTCTGTCTATTCCATGTCTATACATGATTGTAAACCTTTAGGATTTAGTTAAACTTTTAATTTGCATTGTGACTCAATCCTTTTAAAGAACAGGGTTATACAATGGGATAACTATTTTAACATTTACAAAACAATTTGTTTCCATGTCAACCAAATGTGTGTAACATGCAAATCATACGATAAAATGGGTGCTTGCTATTGGATATAAAAAAGCAAAATTGCAGGTGCCTCCTCTTGCCCCTTCCTTTGGATGGTCATGCTCTCTTGCAATTTATTATTTGGAATATTAGCAATCTGTTTTATTGTACCTTTGATATTAAATTGAAATTGTCGATCAGAATAGAATGTACAGGTACAAATCCCTAAATATGGATGATGAGCTAAAATTAGGGATTTAGATGCCAGATAACCAAAGAGGTACAAAGTGTTTTAATATAACTGTATTGGTTATGCAAAATGAGTAATAGACGGATTATCTATTTTTTTCAACAATAAAAATTCTGGAGTAGATTTAAAGGAATAGTCTAGTCAAAATTAAACTGTCATGCGTCAGATAAAGCAGGGAATTTTAAGCAACTTTCTAATTTACTCCTATTATCAATTTTTCTTCATTCTCTTAGTATCTTTATTTGAAAAAGCAAGAATGTAAGCATAGGAGTTGGACCATTTTTGGTTCAGAACCTGGGTAGCACTTTCTGATTGGTGTCTAAATGTAGCTACCAATCAGCACGTGCTACCTAGGTGCTAAACCAAAAATGGGCCGACTCCAAAACTTACATTCAAATAAAGATACCAAGAGCATGAAGAAGATTTGAAAATAGTACATTAGAAAGTTGCTTTAAACTGAATGCTCTATCTAAAATCATGAAAGTTTATTTTTGACTAGACTTTTCCTTTAATTTATCCTTTTCTTGAGACAAAAAATATTTTACCATTTTTAAATAGTGCTCTTCATACGCATTATGGAAATTTGTAGTGTTTGCTGTCTCTTTAAGGTAGATTTAGGTATAGTAGATTTAATGAATAACACTTTTCATAATTGCTAAAACACACACTAAACACTTAATTTGTTTCCCTTTTCACTAGAACTTGCTTATTTTGTTTGCTAATATGAGTATTCGGTATTATGTGATTACTGCAAATTTAAATGATCTATTAATATTTAAACATAGTTCATTTTAATTGTTCGTGACTTTGGTATTCATGTAGCGGCTCAGTGACAGTCAATATTATAACAGTTGAATTGGGGATTTGGGAATAGTAATTAAATTGGTGCATTAATTCCCCTTATACATTTTCTAATGCATTTTTAACTAAAAGCCAAGAAAAGGTTTTATTTGTATGTAAAGACCAAATAAAAAAAAAAATATGATTAGATTTCAGCCAATTGATATCAACCTAATGATGCAAATAATTGTTCCCTAATGTGAAATTTCAAATATTGCCATTTTGTAAAATGGCTTCTCCTTATAGCCTTTAGCTTTGTTTTTATTTATTTATAAATTCCATCATAGGTTGATGAAAACTTTCAATGACTCTGCTTGTTTCATTAGCATCAAAGCAAAAAGTTTGATGAAGTATAAAATGAGTTTACTTTAACATGAAATTGTTTTCACAAGTTTTGGAGTTTTCCTTCAGTAAAGAGATCTGTGCTGCTTCTGGTTCATTCAATGTAAAACAGAGGTTTATATCCTTTAAAATGATGGATCATAACTAGTTGCAGAGCCATGGAATAATATTTAAAAATTATTAAAAACAATGGGCGAGATTACATATACAGCACAAGCTTCAGTGCAACTGCTGAAACCCATGCCGCCCGTAATTTCACCAGCACATCGGGGGATTACATAAACCCCGCTGGCTGTTCATAAAGTAAGTCGGATAAACTAGCAATGTCCAGAAATGTGCGTAAATACAAATTTCTAGAGTCGCCAGTGACTTACAGCACTTTAGAAACTGGCGGAGCCGAAGAAAATAAAAAAAAATATCAAATCTCCCATAAAAGTCTAACCCGCCTCCCAAAAATAAACCCGACATGTAAAACCATTATATCCGCAATCCCCCCACATCGCAATTAATAATAAAAGTATTAACCCCTAAACCAACAACCCCCCACAATGCAATATGCCTAATTAAACTATTAACCCCTAATCCGCAATTCACCCACATCACAATCTACCTAATAAAACTATTAACCCCTAATTCGCAATTAATCCACATCGCAATAAAACTAATAAAGTATAGAAACCCCTAATACACCATTAACCAACATCGCAACAAACCTAATAAAGTATATTAACTCCTAATCTGTCATTAACCCACATCGCAAAAAAACTAATAAAGTATATTAACCCCTAATCCACCATTAACCCACATCGCAACAAACCTAATAAAACTATTAAACCCTAATCCGCCAAACCCACACAGCGCAATAATCCTAATAAATCTATCAACCCCTAATCCACCAAACCCACACAACACAAATAACTAATTAAATTATTAAGCCCCCTAACCTAACACCCCCTAAATTAACCCCAATTACGTAAATTAAAAAATACTAAGTTACAATTAAAATAAAAAAGCTAACATTACTTAAAAATAAAAAATAAAAAATTTAAATAATAAACCAAATTATCAAAAATTTAAAAATTAAACCTAATCCCTATGAAAGGGCATTTTGTTGGAGCAGTGATTTTCAACCTTTTTTTTTTTTTTACATTAAAAAATCCTGTGGCACACCACCATCCCAAAATTTTACAAAATCACACATTCTAGCCTAATACAGTATATATATATATATATATATATATATATATATATATATATATATAACAATTTAGTCAATTCAATTCAGCTTTATTAGCATGGCAGTCACTACAACTGTATTGCCAAAACTAGAGGCACAATAATAACAATCAAAAGTTCCACGTATTGAGGCTGTTAGGGTGGTACCAGTGATGAAAATAAGTTGATATGCAGTAGTAACTACTGAGTAGTTCCATGCAAGTAAAAGTTCCGCTTGTTAGGGCAGTAAGCAGTGCACAAGTATTGAGCCCAAAAGCAGAAACTACTGGGGCCCAAGTGATCCTACTGTTAAAGTCCCTAAGCCTTGGGGGCACCAGTATAAGAGTTTCACAATTAGTGTAGGATAAGCATAAATATGGGGCACACAAAAGAGCATCAGGACTTGGCAATCAGGCAATGATGAGAGTAAACTGAAAAATTACAAAAGTTAAGACAGGAGGGCAAATGGTATAAAATGCATATGATGGTAAACAGAAAGGTCTCACACAATTAAAGCAGATGTCTTCTTCTCTATGCTGGAACAATATAATTAATATCCAGGGCAATTCTCTCTGAGCTTGAGAATCCAGGAAGGGGAGGTAAGTGGATCTGTAAAACTGCGACTGTCGGAGTGTGTAGGCCGCAATTGATCAACAGACCTCTGTAGACACAGAAAAAAATCGCGGCCGTTCCCGCCACTTCAGTCACTCTCCTCTATTCTTCAAGGCGACTATTAATCCGGACTTTGGTAAGTAACACGTACCTCCTGGCCAGTTACCCCATTCGGAAGCTTGGGAACAAGTGAATGTAGGCTCCTAGGCCTCAGATTAGGCCGCAGTGATATGTGAGCTGTCGACCCCCGGCACTATCAGGCCTCCGCAACAGGGGGGTGGAGAAGAAAAAAGGACTGCAGCTGTTTGCTTGAACTCCTGAGCTGAGCCCCGACCCTCCGCAATGTCGTATATCTTTCTATTAGGTCTCTCAGTAGTCCTCGTGGCTATCGTAGCAGATAGCAAATGCCTTCAAATACATGCACCGCCACCCAAATGCGCACTGGCTTGACGGGTCTTCTCTTGCTCAGATCTCCTTGATAGGAACTATTGTAATGCAGCTGAGGCGAGTGAAATCTCCGTAGCAGAGCCCCAACCCTCCGGAGAATTGTTTGGGAGTTGAGAGAGAGTCCCTGCATGTCCGGATGAGTGCGTAGGGTAGCAGCAGCTACCGGCTTCTGTTCCGCTTCAGGAGTGAACTTAAACAAGAAGGGACCAATTCACAGCGGCACACCTGACGATCTCTCACGGGGACCAATTCACACGGCGCTGTATATGTGATACCAAAACCGTGTAAAATCTTGCTCAATGTGTTTTTCTGTTAATAGCTTCAAATAGCAATTGTAAAAAACCAAGTAGAAATTGTGTCGCCTACATATACAAACAGAAACATTGAGTTAGATTAATATTTGCTTGTTAGGCTGCTGAGGGGACTTTTTCTTAAAGGGACAGTCTACACCAGAATATTTATTGTTTTAAAAGATAGATAATCCCTTTATTCCCTTTCCTCTAGTTTTGCATAACCAACACAGTTATATTAATATACTTTTTACCTCTGTGATTATCTTGTATCTAAGCCTTTGCAGACTGCCCCCTTATTTCAGTTCTTTTGACAGACCTGCATTTTAGCCAATCCTGGCTCCTAGGAACTCCACGTGCATGAGTACAGAGTTATCTATATGAAACACATGACCAAATACCCCCTAGTGGTGAAAAACTGTAAAAAATGTCCTGAGATGAGAGGCTGCCTTCAAGGGCTTAGAAATTGGCATATGAACCTCCTTTCAACTAAGAATACCAAGAGAACAAAATTGGTGATAGATGTAAATTTGAAAATTGTTTAAAATGTTATGCCCTATCTGAATAATAAAAGTTTATTTTGGACTATACTGTCCCTTTAAGAAAACTTTATGTTCAAAATTCATTGAGGCCAACTTCACCTAACTTTTCTAATGTTTTAACATAAACTATATGGTCAAAAGTAACTGGACACCCCTAATTATTGAGTTCAGGTGTTTCAGCCACCCTATTGCTAACAGGTGAATAAAATCCAGCACATAACCACAAAATATCCATGTACAAGCATTAGCTGTACAATGGGTTGTACTGAAGAGCTCAGTGACTTTAAACGTGGCACTGTCATAGGATGCCACGTTTGCCACAAGTCAGTCAGTGAAATTTATGCTCTACTGAAGTAGAAGCGTCTAGGAGCAATAACAGCCCAGCCGTGAAGACCACGCAAACTCACAGAGTGGGACTGCAGATTGCTAAAGCTTGTAGTAGAAAAAAGTATGTTGGAGGCTTCATGAAATGGGTTTCCATGGCTGAGCAGCAGTACTCAAGCCTCACATCAGAATGGGCAATGCCAAGCATTGGCTAGACTGGTGTAAAGCACCCTGCCACTGGACTCTGGAGCAGTGATTAATCCTGCTTCACTATCTGGCAGTCCGATGAAAGAATCTGGGTATGGTGTATGCCAAGAAAATGCTAACTACCAGCATGCATAGAGCCTACTGTAAACTTTGGTTGAAGAGCGCTAATGGTCTGCGGCTGTTTCAGTGTTAGGGCAAGGTCCTTTAGTTTCAGTGAAGAGTCACCATTATTGTGGACAATGAGAGTGATACATCTTCCCTGTGCAAATGTGACAGATAGTTGGGCCTTGCAGACAAGTGGGATGGTTTCATGCCACCTTGAAGCTGTGCAGCTAAGAGAAATAGATTGGGTGGGTTCTACCTGATCCAAAGAGGTTGGACCAGTGTGTGAGAAAGAAGTGAAAAGGACTGGGTCAGGGTGCAGAGTGGTGCATGACCAATGGGTGGCAACTAAGGGCTGATTCATATTAAGATAGAACCAGGACAGGCAGATTTCAATAGACTAATAAGATAAATATACATACATACACACACATGTAATTATATGTATTTATCACACTATGTTGCCTGTGTGTATCTGGCCCCTCTACAATCGGCACAAATAAAAAATCCACTGCGTTTCATTAGTGCTACGTTTGTGCTGCTTTTATTTTTAAGAAAATAGCAATTGTTAACAATTTAATGAAGGTCACCAAAGGTCACCCAGCCCCCCTACAACAGCCAAAACACATTAAACTGGGCCGGTTGGTTAGTGCTGTGTTTGTGCCGGTTTGTGCCTTTAAAATTTTTATTTGTGCTGGCATTCATTTTTGGAGATATTAAGCATTATAAATTATCAAACTCTGCCCACTTTGCACTCCACATTATTACATTTTAAAAACAAACATACCATTAGTTTGTGCTGAGATTCTGTTAATTTGTGCTAAAAAATTAACATTTGTGCTAGTTTGGTTTTGGAAATATTGATCATTATATTAAATCAAACTCTGCCCACTTTACGTTCCACATTATTACATTTTAAAAACAAATATATTTATAATATTATATTTGATCAAAATTTGGGGCTTGGTTAGGAGAAATTCAATAACATGGATTGTAGTGTGCAGGGTTTGATCAAATATAATGCTTAATATTTCCAAAAGTAAACCAGCACAAACGTTAATTTTTTTGGGGTGCAAATCAGCAGAAACGCTGCACAATCAAATGGTATATTTGTTTTTAAAATGTAATAATGTGTGGTGCAGAGTGGGTGGATTTTAATCATGCATAATGCTCAGTACTTTAAAAAGGAAACTGGCACAAATGTTTGTTTTTTGTTTTTTGCTGCACAAATGCAGCACAAATAAATGGTATATTTGTTATTTAACCCCTTCACTACCGAGACTTTCAAACAAAATACCAGAGAATTTTCAGAATTTTTGCTATCACTCCATTTTTAAATTTATTTACCTGTCAAAACTATATTTTTTAAATAGACAACTCAAGGTATTGATCAAGGCCAATTTTGGTATAATTCATGCCACCATTTCACCGCCAAATGCAGTCAAATAAAAAAAAATGTTAATTTTTTTACAAACTTTGGGATTCTCACAGAAAGTATTTACATACTGCTTGTGCAATCATGGCACAAATGTTTGTAAAAGTTTCTCTAGGATCTCCTTTGTTTAGAAATAGCAGACATACATGGCTTTGCCATTGCTTTTTGGTAATTAGAAGGACGCTAATTGCAGCTACGCACCACACTTCTAATATTCCAGGCAGTGAAGGGGTTAATTAAGTAGTTTAAAAGGTTAATTTTAGCTTTAGTGTAGGGATTAGCCTCCCACCTGACATTTCCCTCCCCCCGATCCGTACCTGATCCCTCCCAAATAGCTCTTCCCCCCCCAATGGTCACCCCATCTTAAGTCCTGGCAGACAGTCTGCTTTTTTTTTTTTAATAAAATATATATTTTTTAATTTTTATATTTTCTGCAGAGTAGGATCCCCTTACCCCCCATCCTCCCTGACCCCC